>NC_081553.1:155432106-155747273 GCF_963082655.1 Stomoxys calcitrans | reverse complement strand
GTTATCCCTATTATTATTATCCCCCAAGAAAATTGGTCCCGAAAGTCCGTATCAATTCTTGCTCTACCCCCAATACCTTTCATTTGAGCTCCACGTTGACATGGTCGGTATATATGCCCGATTTAGGGGTGTTTTGGGCAGTGGGGTGGTCCCCCAAACACTAAGCCCGGAAAATATGTCATCAACGTGCTCTATCTATATATCATTTATTTGAACCCCATATTGCCATTGGCCTCAAAATTGGATACCAAATTCGTTTTCTAATCTCATTTAAACTCCTCATTGCCAAAGTCGGCTAATATGTCCGGTTTGTGGTATTGGCCCTAAAAGCTATAAATATTTAGTTCCACTCTTTTTAATACCAAATTGTCTTGGTGAGCAAATACGTCCTGTTTGGGGATTGTTATGGTGGTGGGACGTCCCCTAGACAGTTGGTCCCTAATGTTGATATCAGATACGTGTTCTACTCCCAAATACATTTAATTTGAGTCCCATATTTAAATAGTCGGCAAACAGGACCGGCTTGGGGGATGGGCGGCCACACAGTGAGTTGACCTTGATAATATATATCGAATTCGCGTTCTATTCTAAAAACCCTCTTACTTGAGTCTCATATTGCAATAGTCAGCAAATACTTCCTATTTGGGTAGTGTTATGGGGTTGGGGTGGCCCCATAGACACTTTTCCAGCACATTGATATAGGATTCGTGCTTTACTCCCAAAGACCTTTCATTTGAGCCTCATATTGCTATGGTTGTAAATTTGTCGCTTTTGGGATGTTTTTGGGGGGAGGTGGCCTCACAGAAATTATTCAAATTTCAATCACTGGTGCACAACAATTTGCCGACAAACTTCGCTATAGAAACACTGTCTCTTTGATTGATTTCTGCTTGGTTGGCATTACGAATGACATTGTACACCGTGGAAATTTTATTTTTCCACCATTGAATTCGAATCATGTTTTTATGCTTATTCAATACAAAATATCTCATAATCGAAATGTCTTTATCAATCTATTAATATGAACCAACTATTGAAGGATATTAACGGGCACGGGTTTTCTCTATTCCTTCTTCCTAAAAAATCTATGACAATATTTAATGATCTTTAATTTCTCGGCCAGAAATAACTTCAGCTATAAGAACTCACGACCTTTCACATCGGTCGACATAGATTCTTTGATGGTGTGAGCAACACGAAAGGGTTGTAATCTCGTATTAATTTACATTGGAGCGACAAACTGTGAGAACAATAACTGTGATAAAAATGTTGATGTTTTGAACTATTAGGGCTTTGTAAGGGAATAATTAGGGCTTTTGCCTCTCTATGGGTTCAACAAATTTTTATGATTATACTAATTATAAAAATGTTCCCTTTGTTTTTCGTTTAAACGAATTTTGTTTTAGAAAAGTTGACGACTTGGAGGTTTGTAATGTTGTATATAAAACTAAGTTAAAATCTATTGGGGTTGGGTGCAATACCAGTAAGATTTATTAAATTAGTTGTTCCTTTCATCAGGCAACATTTACATGACATTATTAACACTATGAGAACTACTTGTAATTTTTCTTTGGCTTGGAAACTAGCCAAAGTAATACCGCTTCGAAAAATCAATACTACCGGATTAAGCTACGCTTACTACCATCCAATTTCGATATCGCCTGCCGGCTTCTAAAGTTTTAGATGTAGTACAACAAATCAGATATCTAATTATTTAGATAGGAGAAATCTTATACATCCATGACAATCAGGATTTCGGAGGCACCACGTCACGTGTTATGACAATGTCTTGATAGAAAAAAGCCTGTGCTCTAGCAATACTCGATCTGAGTTAAGCATTTGATTCTATTGATCACACTAGTTTGGTTTCAAAACTATAGGCTGATTTTAAAATTTCGCACACGGCATGCAATCTCATTCAATAGTTTTTACATAATCGTTCCCAACTTCTGTTATCAAGTGGTGTAATCTATAACTCATCCCATATTTTAGCGGTGTTCCACAGGTATCCATTTTAGGTCCGCTTCTTTTTATTTATATTATGCGTTAGTGGCATCCATAAATGGATTCGACACCCAATTCTAAGTATATATGCTGATGATATTCAGGCATTTGAATTTAATAACACCGATCCCATGGAGGTATGCCTTAATCAATTAAATGAGGACATTAGTCGAATCTGTGAGTAGGCACCTTTAACTAGAATCCCCATGAATATCAATAAAACCAAATGTTTAGTATTATGTAATGTTCGCAATATTCCTTTAAATGAGCTGACAATAGTAAATTCTACTATCGATACAACGGATTCGGCTTCACTTCTCTGTTTTGATTTGGACTCTTCACTGAAATTCACGTTACAAATTTCACATGTCATTTCTAAAATCAATTTTATTCTTATAAAATTGTATAATTTAAATTTAATTCTTCTAGAGCATATTAAACTTTTCTTAGCGCATTCTGTTTTAATTCCACATATTTAATATGGTTTAGAAATTAATTCAGGAGCAAATTCCTGTAATCACCTTAAGCTTTTTTTCAGTTTTCATATAAATTTGCGTTACGTTTATGGTAATCGTTACCGCAGTGATTACCAGCGTTTTAATGCTCATTCGAGCACTACGCAAACGATGGATGTATATATTATCTATACTGCATTATCAAATATGGACAGCCCTTTTATCAAATTAATGAACTTAAAAACTTAAACTTTCTAAATAGAAGCGGAAACTCCCAGATACTTATTGAAGGCCATCGTAGCGCAGAGGTTAGCATGTCCGCCTATGACGCTGAACGCCGATCTCCCGATTTATGGATTTGTGCCCATAAAAGGTGAATTTATTAATCGATTTTGCTAAAACTAAGTACAATGAGTAATGTAAGGCACCTTGATATTCGATTTCGATTTCGCTGAAAATTGGGACAGTGAGTTTTATTAGGCCTTTCAACATCCCAGTTTAATATAGCCAAGATCGGTCTAGATTTGGATGTAGTTGGCATATATACCGATCACCCGATTAAAGTACTTAGGCCCATAAAATATAATTAATTAACCAATTTCACTGAAATTTAGATCAATGAGTTGTATTAGGCCCCTCAACATTCGGATATATTTAGATATAGCTGTCATCAGGGATTTTATTTTGGATTGTTGCTGTGAAATTGGTAAAGATACTTCAAACTTTTTTTGAATATTGTGGTCGCTACTGGGTTCAGGAGCTGGCCCATCGGCGATGACGTTTTGTTAAAGGCAGAGCCGAATTTCATTCTACTTGCCAACACTATAGGCCGAACCTAATCTTTCAAAGCCTTCAAAATGTGTCTTTGCGAATAACTTAGTTTTATAGTGATAGTTTTGGCACATTAGCTTCAGTATTTTGATGATTTTTTTTTGCGCTCATTTTAGTTAAACTAGTTCCAAACTAGATTAGTTGTTCTAACAGGTTATTGTTTGTGTCGGTCAATTAGTTTTAAATGACTTATATCTTCATAAAATCTTACGCAAACAAATCGGAAAAATCAATCAACTATAAACGTTAAATATTTAAAAAAATGTTGACCAATTTTTACGATGAGTTATTTACGATCTGCTTTAATGATGCCGCTAATTTCTCCTCCAAACTTTATTAAAATCGATCGAATTTCCGTTTTTGATGAAAAAGATGTCCGGTAAAAATTGCATCCAACTTTTGCTGTATATGGCTATAATTTTCATCATGTCTTATTAGTCCTGAAGTTTTCCTTATTTATTGGCCACCGTTGCACAGAGGTTAGCATGTCCGCCTATGACGCTGAATGCCTGGGTGCAAATCCTGGCGAGACCATCATAAAAATTTTCAGCGGTGGTTATCCCCTACTAATGCTGGCGACATTTGTGAGGCACTATGCCATTTAAAAACTTCTCCCCCAAAGAGGTTCCTTAACATTGAGCTTATAACTTGAATCGGACAGCACTCATTGGTATGTGAGAAGTTTGTCCCTGTTCCGTAATGAAATGTTTATGGCCAAATTTACAGTTTGCAAAATAAGAAAAGGTGGTAGAACTAGAAATCAGAAATATGAAGAAATTTCCGCGTTATTGCTGTTATAAACTTGTTTCTTTCTTTGTCCACTAATTTTTACTCGGTAGATGAAATAAATAAATAATTGTTGTCAAATGACCTAGCAAAACCCGTAAGTGTAATATAAAAATTGCTCTCGTAGATAAAAGTCTACCGACTAATATTATTATTATTACAAATATCTCACTGTGTCCAACACTTCGGTCAATGTCTACATAATTAATATATTTCTAAAAGAATCAACGCTGGCTGCTAATGGCTGATAGATTTCGATCCTAAATCACTATGAGCTCCGTATCAATTGCCTTAAATGCTGTATTGTGAGTTTTAAAATTCCAAGGAAAAAACGAAATGTTTTCATTTGAAATAATTATTTTAAAACGTAAATTAATCTGAGTGATTCGGTATTTAAAGGAAATGTCATTAACCCATTAAATACGAATGGGTAGGAAAATACCCAAGAATGAAGCTGTCTTGGAAAAAATCCAGCTCGAGCTGGGAAAGAGGCATCCTATTGAAATTTGGATTGGCGTAAAGTGGACAACTAAAACTAGTTAAAACATTTTTTCCCGTGATATAAGGACATGTTTTACATCCAAAAATATCCAACAAAATTTTTTTCAAAATTCATAGGAGTGAGATTTCTGGAATCCAAGACATTTATTGTTGCAACTGATGGTTTCTATATTAAAAAAAATATGGCGATAAGACAGCAGGTGCTATTTTATGTCAACGTAATTAATTAATCCACCTTTCTTCGCTAAATGGTTGTAAAATATTAAAAAAATTATTTTTTTGTTATTGTATATATTGGGTTGCCCAAAAAGTAATTGCGGATTTTTCATATAGTCGGCGTTGACAAATTTTTTCACAGCTTGTGAGTCTGTAATTGCATTCTTTCTTCTGTCAGTTATCAGGTGTTACTTTTAGCTTGATTTAGAAAAAAAGTGTAAAAAAGTATATTTGATTAAAGTTCATTCTAAGTTTTATTAAAAATGCTACTTTCTTACTTACTTTGCTACTTACTTTCTTTTAAAAAAATCCGCAATTACTTTTTGGGCAACCCAATATAAAGATTGTGGCTTATGAAATAAAACTAAGTTATTTTATTTTCAAGTTTTTTGCCTGTTTGGACGAAGATCATTTAATTTAATTATTGTATGTTTGTTTCTAGCCTAAAAAAAGAAGATTTATTATTTTTTCAAAATTTTTACAAATTTTTTTTTTAAATTTCTTTAAAAAATTGTTTATAAAATTTTGTCTTAAAAATATGTATTGAAAATTATTTGTAGAAAAAATGTTAGAAAAATGTTTTCGTTTGATTTTTTTGAAATTTATCAAAATCTTTCTTTTGGAAAAATACTTTCCGAGGATATTACCTTTAGACAAGATTTCATTAAAATTTAGAAAAATGTCTATTTTGTGATTTTTATACCCACCACCATAGGATAGGGGATATATTCATTTAGTCATTCCGTTCAACACTTAGAAATAATCACTTCCGACCCTACAAGGATGAAATTCGAAGACGATTTAACAATGTCCATGTGTGTGTCCTTCTGACCGTCAGTTGTAATCACGCCACAGTTATTAGATATTGAAGGGGCCAAATCAGACTGTATTTGGAGATAGCGTCCATATAGACCGATCTGGTGATTTAGGGTCCTTAGCCGTAAAAGCCGCAGTTTTTTTTCGATTTCACTGACATTTTAAACAGAAAGTTGCCGGTTTAAGGTCTTAAGACCGCAACAGGGGTATTTATTATTCGATTTCGCTGCATTGGAAACAGTAAGTTGTTTTAAGCCTACCGACATCCGATTTAAATACATTACGATAAAGCTGCTATATAGACCGATCTGCCGGTTAAGGATCTCAAGCCCATTAAAGCTGCAATTATTACCCGATTTCGCTGGACTTTGAAATGGTGAGTTGTTCTAAGCCGCCCGACATCCTACTCAAATATGGTTCAGATCGGACTATGTTTCAATATAGCTGCCACATAGACGGATCTGCCAATTGAGCCCATAAATGCCGCATTTATTACCCGATTTCGCTGGAATTTGACACTGTGACTTGCATTAAGGCTACCACCATCCAACCAGCACTTCCAGGTCAGACTAATTTAGATTTAGCTGCCATATAGACAATTCTCCCAATTTGGGGTCTAAATCCCGTAAAAAGTGGATTTGTTTTCCTATTTCGCTGAAACTGTGGCTTGTATAAGAGTTCTCGGGACCTCAATCAAATATGATCCTGACCAGCCCCGATTTGCGTATCACAATGGATATGGTAATGCAGTTGTTATAAAAGAGGATCTTTAAAATATAATTTCGAGGAGGGTCCGGTCCGGGCTGAAGAGAATGTTATGCTGAATCATTATAAAGTGTCTTAAGGAACAATTATGATAGAAAAAATTTTCGCTTGAAATTTTGCCTTTAGAAAAAATTTCATTAAAATTTTCTATGTAAGTAAACTAATTTAAAGGTGGTCCTGGTCTGATCAAACTTTTGTCTCTGTAGAAATTTATAAAAATGAAATTTTGTCATTTTTAAAAGTTTTGCTAGAAGTTTGTGTTTAGAATAAATTAAATTTTTTCTATAGTGTTCAATATGGTCTATATTTAGATATAGCTGCGATATAGACCAATTTCGCGATTAGAGTCATTGGTCCTTTAAAGACACATTTAATGTCCGATTTCGGTGAAATTGGCACAGTGAGCCTTTCAAAGTTCTTCGACATTCTTTGCATTTATGGTTCGGAATGGTCTATATTTGGATATAGCTGCCATACACCGATCTCCCGATTTAACCGATGAATTTGGTACAAAGAGTTGTGTTAAACGCTTACATAAACTTGGTGAATATTGTGGGGATCGTACTATATTTAGATATAGCTGCATTTTTCACAGTACTCTGACGAAGTGTGGATAGTATATGTATTCGAGGTGGTTGTAGGTTTTTGGGGATTATAAATGGGCTATATCAGTTCAGATTTAGCTATATCTCTCATATTATCCGATCTGAATTGAATTCTTGAACCCCTGGAAGCCGCAATTTTCGTCTGATTTGTTTGAAATTTTGCATATAGTGTTCTATTATGACTTGCAACAACCGTGCCAAGTACCAAGTCCAAATCGGCAAAGAACCTGATATAGCTCCCATATAAACCGATCTCCCCATTTGACTTTTTGAGCTCTTACAAGCCGCAATTGTTGTCCGATTTGGCTGAAATTTTGCAGATAAAGTCCTGTTATGACTTCCAACAACTTTGACAAGTTTGGTCCAAATCGGTCTAAAGTCTAGACCTAATAAAGCTACCATATAAACCGATCTCTTGAGCCCCTGGAAACCGCCATTTATATCCGATTTGGTTGAAATTTCGCACATAGTGCTCATTTATGACAATCAGCAACTGTGCTAAGTACGGTACGAATCGATCTATAACCAGATATAGCTCCCATATTATAGCTCCCATATTTTAGCACGCTTTTACTTGTCTTCTTTCCGCTGTAACGATACGCACCCGAGCTCGAAACGAAGATAACTGAATAAGCCGGCTATCAACACAAAAAACAGATAACTGCCTACACGATATTTACGTGTGTATGCATCAGGGAACTGCAAGCGATGACTTTTTTATACCCACCACCATAGGATGGCGGTATACAAATCTATATATTTATATATATTGCGTTGCCCAAAAAGTAATTGCGGATTTTTCATATAGTCGGCGTTGACAAATTTTTTCACAGCTTGTGACTCTGTAATTGCATTCTTTCTTCTGTCAGTTATCAGCTGTTACTTTTAGCTTGTTTAAAAAAAAAACTGTAAAAAAAGTATATTTGAATTAAGTTCATTCTAAGTTTTATTAAAAATGCATTTACTTTCTCTTAAAAAATCCGCAATTACTTTTTGGGCAACCCAATATATAGCATCCATATAAACCGATCTTCCGATTTAATTTCTTGCGCCCCTAGAAGCCGCAATTTTGGCAACCTAGGCTAAGGAAGATTCTGTCCTCGAGAACTATTAAGGTGGGGTATATTTTGAAGTCAGAAAATGTATGAACAATGTCTAGTGAGGAAACACTAGAACTACTCGTTGATACACATTTCCCGGGAAATTCTCCAACGGACAACGTAGCGCTAGAAGAGGTCAATGGTATGCATTCGTCGGAGGCTATTAGGGAAATTGTGTCTGAGCCGAAAATCCTTTGGGCGAAAAGAAGTTTCGACTCCTTTAAGTCGCCAGGCCCTGAAGATGTATCACCGGTTGTGTTACAAGATGTGTCTTATAGACTGGTTCCTTGGCTTAGGGATATATAGTCTGATTGTATCAGAATGTCATATATACCAGGGGACGGAGGGACACGAAGGTCATTTTCATGCCGAAAGCAGGAAGTCCTTACCCCACGAAGGTTTTCCTCCTATTAGGCTCTTGAGAGGTCAATAGAAACATATCTTAGGGCAAAGATTCCTGAAGATCGAAGCAGCATGCATATAGTAAAGCCAAGTCCACTGAAACAGTCCTCCACGACCTAGTCGGTTACATAGAGGGTTATCTCGCTGCCAGGGAATATACAATGGTAGCATTTCTTGACATTGAAGGCGCTTTCAATAATATAAAATCGACGTCAAACATAAAGGAGTTGGAGTTCCTGGGCATCAACTCTACCTTACTAAAAGATGCATTACGACAGTCTTGGCATCTATGGATCTCAAAAGACTAGTCAGCAGGGGAACACCTCAAGGAGGTGTACTGTGTCCTCTACTTTGGAATACCGCCGTTAACAATATATTATTGTCTCTGGAAGAAAAAGGCCTAAAAGTGGTCGCGTATACTGATCACGTGGCAACTGCCCAGCGCTTTAAGAGATATACTTCGGGAAGCTCTACGTGCAACAGCGAAGTGGGCTATTGAAAGTGGTCTAGGTATAAATTCGTGCCAGACAGAAGTAGTTCTTTTCAGCAGGATATACAAGTTGTCAACAGTGGAATCGCTTTCCTTGGGCTGAGAGAATGTTCCATATACAGAAAGGGCAAAATACCTGGGTGTTTTTCTGGACAGGAAATCAAGGGGAGATCCTTTCAATTAAGGAAGTGGTGGAATGGCTTTGATATAATGTCATTACGACGACTGGCATAAATATCTTCTCAGACAGCCATTAAATCCCTGGAGAACGTATTTCTGAATACAAAATCCAACGTCGACTGTCGCAGATCTCTCAACGAGGTGGCTGAACGGTTCGAAATTCACCTGCTCTGGATGCCGGGCCACAGAGATATCCCAGGGAATTGTAAAGCAGATGAGCTTGAGTGACTAGGAACTACCATACACATTCCAGGGATATTGGAATCTGTGGGTTAGCCTCTAGCGACATGTAAGCTAAGACCAGGCCCGAAGAACAACGAATGATAGTTGGCCACAAAGAGAGGGTTGTGAGCATTCCAAAACTATGTGGCGTAATCTAGACTTGGGAGGTCTACCGCTTTGCTGTCATTGGCTAGAACAGACGTCTCAGTCATTGTGTAATCGAAAAACATGCTTACAGACTGAAGGTTGCCAGCAACGACTTTTGCAGAAGCTGTAGGGACATCGAGAAAGAAGAGACAATAGAACACCTTCTGTGTGTGTGTCCCGCACTAGTAGTCAGAAGTAGTTCCACTTTACGTTCTCATTGAGAACCTGTCTGATTTGGCGGATGTGAAAATTCGCAAGTTATTGGACTTTTTAAAGCGATCTGGAAGGGTGAACGGTAGGAACTAGAAGGCATCTTCCTTCTTCTGTTCCTGTGGAATCACAATGGACGTAAACGTCTCAGTGAGTCTGATGGCAGGATGCCACTTTTAGCTAACCTAACATGCGAAAAATTGAATGGCTGCGGAATCTTAAAGAATTTTGGATATAGCATGTCATTCCCATACCATTAGATTTAACTGCGAGGCAGGTGGATAGGACTTCAAATGGTGAAACACAGTTGAATGCGAGCATGTTGGTAGGCTCAGCGTATGCGATTCGGTTAGTGGGTTGTGTTTAATGTGCAGCAGGTGTTGTAAGATTAGAGTAATCAGATACGCCTGATGAAATAGATGATTGTGGGCCAAATTGTTGATTCAGCGCATCACCATTAATTCCAGTATCGAGAGTTGTTTTTTGGATTTTCCTATACCAAATTTCCGGATAATTTGCTAAATCTTTTCTGAATTGGCTGAATTGGAGATACACTCAGAAAAATGGTGCGCATAAAAGCATGTAAAATACTTGTTCCAAATAAGTTAGCTAATTTTAACCTAATGTGGTTAAATTTTGATTAAAACAAAGAAAAATTAAAAATTGTTGATAAGTTTTACTGATCGGTGATTGGTGGCAAAAAGATCATAAACTTTGTTTTGGGAAGTAATTTTTCTTAACTAAGTTTCTTCTCTACAAGTTAAATATTCCTGTAACAAACAACGTTTTCATTTACCCAATATAATAAACATGTTGCTATATTGAGTTCTACGCTTGCTACAAACCTATATTCTTCAAATTGAATAAATATTCGTTCAAAATAATTTACGAATTTCCGTAATTCGGGTATTATTGAATAAGTTAAATTGAAATACAAGTTTGAAATTAAAATTTTGTTAAAAATAAACTTGGGTTGACAGATTTTGTAATAGAGATGATTAAATCCATTAACTACGCAGTAATCCCAAACCTATCATTAATGAAGGTGCTTTTTGAACACTTTGTTTGTCAGTCATGTAATCATCAATCGATTAAAATGGTAGAATATCATAACACAAGAGTATTTGATTTGAGACTTCATTTTGTATAGGAAAATAGATCCATGTTAGAAACCCTTAAAAAATCTTATTTAAAAAGCCAAATTCGCCTTTTATATTTTCCTCTGACTATGTGACATTCAACATGTTTACCTGTGACGCTTTTATGCTGATATTGGCAACTGCCCGTGTTCATATAAAAAACAAATATGCAATAGGCAGTTGAGCGTTATGCGCAACGTCATAAACCATTCACAGCAATGAAGATGTATGTGCCGCCGACAAAGGCGTCAGCAACACACACAGGCAACAGCTGAAAGCATGCAAAACATTCCAGTGTCGCACAAACAGTCTGATGTACGCATTCGCCAAGGAAAGTCGTGCACGGTAACCAAAAAAAAAGGTGTAAATTTATGAAATAAAATGACCAAGGTAAATTTGGCGAGTTGCGATATGCATCTCTTCTTTCTGTACAAATAATGTTTTTTTCTCGTCTCGGAATATAAATACAGGAAGAAATTAAATATACTGCAATGGTAAAGTGGGAATTAGTTCCTACCGCTACTGCTCTGAATAGCCCAAATACGACGCGTGACATGGCCTAAAATTTTGGTAAGCATTCGAAATTATAAATTATTCTGATCTTTATTTTACTTTGTTTGCATAAACTTATCGGTCCTCCCCCTTGGGTGGGTGGGTGGTGCGATTTAAGCGAAATTTTGTGTGCTCTCATATAATTCCCTCAAAATAAAAATTTCGTATCCTTGGGGGGCTGCCCCACCCGAAAACCTACCAAACATATATTTAGACCAATCACGACAATATGGGACTCAAATGAAAGGATAAGAAAACGTATCTGATATCCATTTGTCGGACCAAGTGCTAGGGGGACCACGCCCCAAAACACCCCTAAATTGGACATATTTATCGATCATGGCAATATGGGACTCAAATGAAAGGTATTTGCGAGTAGAATACGAATCTGATATCCAAATGTGGGATCACGTTTCTGTGGGGGTGGATCCCTCCCCAAAACACCCCCCAAACAGGAATTATTTACTGATCATGGGAATATGGGGCTTAAATAAAAGGTATTTGAGTGTAGAATTAGATTCTGTTATCCAAATATGGGACCAAGTGTTTGGGGGACCACCTCTCCCCTAAAAACATCCCCCAAAGGGGACAAATTTACGACCATACCCATATGGGGCTCAAATAAAAGGTCTTTGGGAGTAAAGCACGAATCTGACATCAATATTTTGGAAAAGTGTCTATGGGGCCACCCCACAACACCACCTAAATAGTAAGTATTTGCTGACTTTTGTAATATGAGACTCAAATAAGAGGGTTTTTAGAGTGGAACACGAATCCGACATATATTTCCAAGGCCAACTCACTGAGTGGCCGCCCATCCCCCAAAACACCCCCCAAGTCGGTCATGTTTGGAACTATGGGGCTCAAATTAAAGGTATTTGGGAGTAGACCACGTATCTGATATCAACATTAGGGACCAACTGTCTGGGGGACGTCCCACCACCATAACAACTACCAAATTGGACGTATCTGCTCACCAAGACAATTTGGGTTTTAAAAAGAGTGGAACTAAATATTTATAGTTTTTTTTAGGGCCAATACCCCAAACCGGACATATTTGCTGACTTTTGCAATAAGGAGTTTAAATGAGATTTGAAAACGAATTTGATATCCAATTTTGAGGCCAATGGAAATTTGGGTTTTAAAGAGAGTGGAACTAAATATTTATTGTTTTTTTTTTAGCGCCAATACCCCAAACCGGACATATTTGCCAACTTTTGCAATAAGGAGTTTAAATGAGATTTGAAAACGAATTTGATATCCAATATCAGGCCAATGGCAATATAGGGTTCAAATAAATGATATATAGATATATGAGAATAGAGCAAGTTGCTGATATATTTTCCGGGCTTAGTGTTTTGGCGACCATCCCAATCCCCAAAACACCCCTAAATCGGTCATATTTACCGACCATTTCAATGTGGAGCTTAAATGAAAGGTATTCGGGGGTAGAGCAAGAATTGATACCCACTTTCGGGACCAATTTTCTGGGGGTCAACCCTTTCCCAAAAAAAGTGGTTCAAATAAATGATATATAGATATATGAGAATAGAGCACGTTGCTGATATATTTTCCGGGCTAAATGTTTGGGGGACCACACCAATCCCCAAAACACCCTTAAATCGGCCATATTTACCGACCATGTCAATGTGGAGATTAAATGAAAGGTATTGGGGGGTAGAGCAAGAATTGATACCCACTTTCGGGACCAATTTTCTGGGGGTCAAAAAAATTGGTCCCGAAAGTGGGACCAATACCCCACAAACAGCAATTTTTTAGTGACCATCGCAAAATGGGGCTCAAATAAAGGTATTTGGGAGTAGAATACGAATTTGATATTCAAATTTAGGACCATGTATTTAGGGAATCACCCCTTCCCCAAAACACCCCCCAAAGGGTAAAAATTTTTCGACCACGCCAATATGTGGTATTTAAGATTAGAAAACGAATTTGATAACCTATTTTGGGCCATGTGTTTGGGGGATGCCTCATCGTGTAAACTCCCCTAAACCAGTGGCAATATGGGGTTAAAAAAGGGGGTTTTGAAAGAAAGGAACGATGCTGATATTTTTTCAGAGCCAAGTGCCTGGGGGACCACCTCACCCCCGAAAACACCCCTAAATCAGATATCATAAGAGTAGCGGGCTGAAATAAAGTATTTTAAGAATGGATTACACCTTACATCCAAACTTAAAATCGTAGACCAATAAAGATCATATGGGATTCGGACAAAGGCACTTATATTGTTAAACAATTAATCAAGCGATATACTATTTTCGTAGCATGGTATTTCACTAAAAGCTCTTTAATTGTCGCAAATAAATATTCCACGGAAACTTTTGTTCCATATAAAGTAAAAAAAAGGCGCAGCGGAGCGGGCAGGGTCGGCTAGTTAGATATAAAATAAAACTATGTATCTATACAGGACACTTAAAGTTCTTTTTCAACAGACTATAAAATATTGTGGATATGGCGTAACGGTACTTCTGGGAAAATATGATGCTTACCCATGTGACTTATTTGCAATTGAGAATTTCTCCGAGGCCATTGAAAACTGATAGTATGACATTTTTTATTTTGATATTTTTCATTTTAATAGTAATTGTATACGATATATATATATATATATATATATATATATATATATATATATATATATATATATATATATATATATATATATAAAGCTTAATGTAATCTACAACTAAAAGAATCATTTCATTCGTATTAGTTAAAACTGTACGAAAAAAATTTGAGATAAAAAACAAAGGTTTTTGTTTTGTAAACAAGCGAGCTGATCGTCTCGGTGTTTTTGTAATATATCTCGTTCCAGTCCATTTTCGAGATATCCAATGCTTGCTTAGGTAAACGATACGTTTAAAGGCGTAATATTTCTCCTTCATGTCCATATCAAAATCATACATCGGTTCCGTGTTTTTCCAAACATGGAACCAACAATTGGTCTTACATCAATATTTTATCAGCAGCATCAATAGATCTAATAAAGTATTGCAGGTGTTTATATACTCGCATTTACCACAGATAGGCCGATGGAATTTTGCGTTGATTAGAAACACCGCACCGATTTTACATGAGTGAGCTCGTAGTCCTGTGTGTTCCGTTATGATACCAAAAGTGTTTCGTTGAGGAAACGTTGTGCGTCAAATTGACCCACCTTCGTCTTCCTCGTGAACAGGCATTTTCGCATATGGCATACTCAGTCCCTAAGGACCGGATCCACCCCAAGGATTGGATCAGTGTGTCAGCCCGACACACTGATCCAAGAAAAAGCCCCCTCGATGTCAATGCATACCTCCAATGTATACGTCTTGGCATCGAAGGATTCTTCTATTTTATGGACAAAATCGGGCGGGGCAGACTACACCGACCTTCTCTTAACAATGGCATGCTGTTTGTATTTGAGCAGTTCGCTGGATGTCCTACTCTTTATCATGGTGTCCACAATACGTTCTACGGTTTTAAGTAGAAAGAACGTTAGGCTTACAGGTATGTAGAGCTTTGGTGTCGCATAACTTACCTTGTCGGTCTTGGGTATAAAAACCACCCTTGCCTCCTGCCAGGCTTTCGAAGTATATGCAAATCCTAGACACGCTGTGCAAATAGTGGCCAGATAAAGCGCCAGATAGTCGGCCTGCTCCTCAACATGTCCTCCGTTGTCTCTGCTTTCACTCCCATGTCGCCTACTAAAGTTTCAGTTTGGACATGGGTTTTTGAGAGAAACTTTTTATCTTGGCGGCGTCATTAACGCTATCGACCTGTTCGCAGAAAAGCTTCCAGGAAGCACGTTTTGCCGCTCTGGTAATGTTATTGTATTCCTTGAGCTGTGTGTAATACACATCCCAATAATTTTTGGCTTTTTAGGACGTGCTTTGTTGAAGTCTGCGGACCTCTTTCCCAATATTGCAAATCTCCCCGGTCATCCAGAGTTTTTCTTGGGCTGATTTCCTTTCCCGAAGATGACAACTATCTTCAAAAGACCCAACTATTGCAGTCGTAATCCTGTTGTCATTTTCGTCAATGTCTTCTGTGTTTGAACTGTCTTACCCAAGTCTTCTTCTGGGTAGTCTTCCGAATTTTGTCCAGTTGATTTACGACTTTTTACTGAAGCTTATCGGATTCGGTGTTGGCCGTGCTATTCTAAACCTAATGTAGCAAGGATCAGAGAAAGAGTGTTCCATGGAAACCCTCCGATCTTGAACCTCATCTATTAGATTTTCCGAACATATCGTCCTCCTCCTCCCTTCCCTTATCCTATTAACAAAGGTAGCATTGTTACCAATATTAAGTGTTATTAGGTCGTTAGTATTCAAGGGCTGCCAGGGCTTGGCCCCGCTTATTAGTGTTGGTACTACCCTACGAAATGTGGTGAGAGTTCGCATCGCACCCTATTAGTACCTCATTTCCTGTCTGCTTTCCTCACCAGCAGTTGCAGTTCCGACATGGGTGGCAGTGTCGCAAAGTCGAAAAACAGATAAAGTGATGCCAGGTATGCTCCACCGTCTACCTGTCTCACCACTGTTGCATCCGATGTTGACAACTCTGGGGAAAATAAATCATTCAAATTTCAAATTTTTACGAGTACCAGTGTTAGCATAGAATAATTCGTAGTTAATATGGTTCAGTCCAGAAACATTGTTCCGGCTCCTGAATTAAGGGAATGTGCAGTCTCTATCCGGTGGAGATTTATCTGGATTACCTAAATCATTGGTCCTCCAGTAGATTGGCACCTTGAGAGTTGGTGACGATCTCATCGTCTGTTCCCTGTTCTTTCCTTGTACTGTCTGATGTGTCAATACAAGGATCTCTGCCTAACTTAGTCTTCCAAATCTTAAGTAAATGGGCTCCTTGTGGACCTTCATCGGCTCCCTGCTCGTTAGGCTGAGAGACTCCAGTCGCTACTCTGTCTAATGTTTCATTATTAGGGTCATTACTTATCCTAGTCTTCCGAATCTTGAAGTCGGTGATGGGTCCGTCGTCGGGTCCCTGTTTGTTAGGCTGTGTTGGGTCTCTTGCCACTGCACTGCCTGATATTTTAGTATTAGGATCTTTGCTTATCCTAGTCTTTCCAATATTTATATAGACGGTGATTTTCTCGTCCTCAGCCCCCTGTTTTTTTAGCGGCATTAAGTCACCAGTCACTGCATGACTTAATGTCTCAATATTAGAATTTCTGGCTATTCTAGTCTTCCCAATCTTGAAAAAGGCAGCCTTCTCCCGTAGTGCGCCATGCCCTTAGTCTTAGCTAAACTCGTCACGGAGATTTGATCAATGAATACCAACCACAAGGAAAGTTCCTTCCTCCTTCTCCTCCCTGTGGAAGATATTCCACTTCTCTGTGACCAAACCTTGGTTTTGCTTGCCCAAGAATCCCAACATGCGTTCCGTCGCAAATTAACTGCCTGATCCCTTGATGAAGATCATCGCCTTTGTGAGCTGGGGGATGTCCATTTTTGTCACCAGGTTGAGCTTTGCGCCCTTCCATTGAGCGTGGATTTTTCTCACGAGCTGTTAGACGGTAACAATACATGACGCCGACGCAAAACGCAGCGTAAATAATGAGCTTTGTATGACAGAATTCCACACATGTTCAAAAATCCGATCGTTAACCAGATCCTCCACTTGGGACCGATGATAATTGATCGGCGAACGATATTTTTAACCAGGTTTCAGCTTGGAGCATTAATATGACAGATCCGTAGCCCTAATTTGTGATTACCTAAGATCCGCATAACGCTTTCATACAATTCATCTGATACAAGAGTGCAGAGATAAAAGATAGCTATGCAATATATTTGTTCTGGCTGAGTGTTTCTTTTAATTGAATTTTTGGTCTATCAGTAATTGCAGCGACAATCTTAAGAAAATATTTTCAGTCGCATAATTAACACATTGGAGTTATACAGAGTATGTGCAAATTGGCTCTAGAAAGGCCGGGGCCTACCGAGGTTCTTCAAAGTTGGTCACCTCGGCCCTAAAAAAATTTGTTCGGGCGACTAAAAGCGCATTCCGATTTTTATTTTCTTTTATAGCTGGAAAGTGCTTAAAAATTCCTGGGTGAGAAGAATAAAAATGAATTTTCCCTATGTTGACGACCCCCGCAAACGTTTTAACGCCTTGGCGGGTGTACTGGAGAAGTACTCGGCAGACATTACTGCGACACAGGAATTGCGATGGCTCGGGAACGGCTCCACAACAACGCCGAGTGGGGACGCCCTATATTATACCTACCATGACACGAGGTATGAATTTGACTAAAACACCTTGTCGCATAAAGGCCAAATTCTTCAACATTTGCTTTATTTGCGCCCTTGCCCCAACAGAAGATTAGGACGAACTAACCAAGGATATTTTCTACGAGTGCCTAGAAAGAAAATATGACCGCTCTCCCGCCCATGGCATTAAAATCTTTCTGGGAGATTTTAATGCAAAAAAAAAAGGAAGGGAAATATCTTTGGCCCAACAGATGGAAAATTTCTTCTACACGAAGAAACTTCCGATAATGGGTCATGGCTATCACCAGAATAAAACACGAGGAACCAAATAGATCACGTTGTGATAGATGGAATGCATTCAACCAGCGTGTTAGATGTACGATCGAACCGAGGAGCGAACATGAATTCGGATCATTATCTTGTTGCAGCGAAGGTTCGCATACGACTTGGTATGGCGAGAAAAGAACGATCAGACACTGCACGGAATTTGGGCGTCGGAAAGCAAAAGGTGGTAACGCTATACTCCACTCGGCTGACCCAATTACTTGAAGAAAGCACTCACTGTCCTGATAGTATAGCAGCACAATGGCGAACCATTGCCCACTCCATGGAAAGAGCCGCTACATCTGTACTTGGGTACCAACAGCCTTCCCCCAAGGAACCCATGGTACGACCAGGAGTGCCATAAAGCTAACGAAGCCAAGAATGCGGTATACAGGGCACCATGATAGTCAGTAGCAAAGCGCCAGATTAAAGAATGGTATCGGAAGAAAAGGAAAGAGTGGAAACGTTTCTACCACAAGCAGAAGAAGGAAATGGAAAGATGTAAGTGTGAGCGAATTGAGATGTTTAGGAGCCAGAAAAAAAGTCCGAAAATTGTACTATAGAATTAAACATCAAACCAAAGGCTTTGGTACAGGCACATCCTCCCGCAAAAACAGCTAGATCGATTCCTATCAATCACAAGGCATTTTGACACAAGGCCTCTTCGGCGAAGAGCTTATATACAGCTGTACATCGTCGGAATACATATGAATATCACAGTTCCGCAACTGTCCAGGAAGGCCATTGTTATGCAAGGAAAAAAGGAGTGGACCCATTACAGACCCTTGTGGAACTCCTCTTGAGACTGGAAGATAACTAGAACACCAGCTATCAACACATATCGATTGGCTTCAATTCGAAAGATTGGAAAATGCAAGATCCGTTGTTCTTTCAGAAAATCTAAATAAATGTTTCATTTTAAGGCAAATTATATTGGGATCAGCGGAATCAAATGGCTGCGAAAGATCCAAAAGAACAAAAAAATTAACTTTATCGCTGTCAATATCACTCCTTACATCTTCAACCACTTTCAAAAGTTCAGTAGTGCAACTGTGATTTGGCCGGAAACCATATTGAAAATCTGTTAGCAGCGAATTATTCTGAGACAGGGAGACAGCCAATCGTGTGATCTCTTAAATGTCCTACGGGAGAAGAGATGCAGGTGTGCATAGTCATGAGAATATATGCTACTTGCCTATGCCGGCGACATCGATATTATTAGTCGGTCACCGGAAGAAGCAATCGCAGCTTTTGAAAGTATCGAAAGAGAATCAACGAAAGTGGGTATGGCAGTAAATTGAGATAAATCCGATAAATCCTCCTCCTTGCCCTAATTTTCAGAAACGCCAGATATCGGAGATGGGTGGTGCGATTTAAACGAAATTGTGTGTGCTCACATATAGTCCCCTAAAAATAAAAACTTGGTATCCAAATTTTGGATGGGGTACCTAGGGGGCTGCCCCACCTTAAAACCTACTAAACATATATTTAGACCAATCACAACAATATGGGACTCAAATAAAAGGTATTTAGGATAAGAAAACGTATCGGATGTCCAATTGTCGGATCGGTGCTCTGGTGACCACCCCAAGCCCCAAAACACCCCTAAATCGGACATATTTACCGACCATGGCAATATGAGACTCATATGAAAGGTATTTGCGAGTAGAATACGAATCTGATATCCAAATGTGGGACAACGTTTCTGGGGGTCCACCCCTTTCCCAAAACACCCCCCAAACAGGACTTATTTACTGACCATGGCAATATGGGGCTTAAATAAAAGGTATTTGAATGTAGAATACAAATCTGATATCCAAATATGGGACCAAGTGTTTGGTGGGCCGCCTCTCACCAAAAACATCCCTCAAAGGGGACAAATTTACGACCATAGCAATATGGGGCTCAAATGAAAGGTCTTTGGGAGTAAAGCACGAATTTGATATCAATATTCGGGAAAAGTGTCTATGGGGCCACGCCATCCCCACAACACCACCCAAATATTAAGTATTTTCTGACTATTGCAATATGACTTTTGTCATACTGGCTTTTGCAATAAAGAGTTTAAATGAGATTAGAAAACGAATTTGATATCCAATTTTGAGGGCAATGACAATATGTTGTTCAAATAAATGATATATTGGTATACGTGGAGCCTAAATGAAAGGTATTGGGGGGTAGAGCAAGAATTGATACCCACTTTCGGGATCAATTTTCTTGGGATCTACCCCCTTCCCAAAATACCCCACAAACAGCAATTTTTTACTGACCATCGCAATATTGGGCTCAAAAAAAGGTATTTGGGAGTAGAATACGAATTTGATATCCAAATGTTGGACCATGTATTTAGGGCATAACCCCTTTCCCTAAACACCCCCAAAGGGAAAAAATGTTTCGACCATGCCAATATGTGGCTCATATGAAAGGTATTTGAGATTAGAAAACTAATTTGATATCCTATTTTGGGGCCGTGTGCTAGGGGGACGCCTCATCCTGTAAACTCCTCTTAAGCCAATGGCAATATGGGGTTTAAATAAATGGTATTTGAGAGAAGAGCACGATGCTGATATATTTTCAGGGCCAAGTATCTGGGCGACCACCTCTCCCCCGAAAACACCACTAAATCAGACATCATGAGAATAACGGGCTGAAATCAAGTATTTTAAGAATGGAGTACACCTTACATACAAACTTAAATTCGTAGACCAATAAAGATCATATGGGAATCAGATAAAGGCACTTATATTGTTAAACTGTTATTCAAGCGATATACTATTTTCGTAGCATGGTATTTCCCCTAATGATCTTTAATTGTCGAAAATACATGTTCCAAGGAAACTTTTGGTCCATATAAAGTAAAAGAAGGTGCAGCGGAGCGAGCCCGGGTCAGCTAGTGTATTATAAATATGACTTGATTACATAATACACGTACACATGATCTTTACTCACATTTAACTAAATTTACTTGGTACAAATAAAATTAACTTTTCGTGAGTGTAGATGAAATAGTTAAAAACTCAGGTGGTGTTAGTAGTTTTACTTAAATTTATTTCTTTGGAATAAGCATGCACTCTACCAAACATCGGTAAAGGCATAATATCGTCGCCTATACCTCTGAAATTTGTTACTGTATGAACTACTCAAAGAAATATGGAATTTATGTTCAATATATGTAACTAAAATGTGTAAAATTTTTTTTCTTGAGTTCACAATAACATGCTCGAAAGTAAGCACAAGTAAGCATTGTCAACTTCAAAAATACATTTTATTATTTTTGAAGTTAACAACGGGCGGAATAATGTTAGGCATAACACTAAAGTATGAAATAATTAAAAACTATTTTGTTGGCTCGAGACTCGAACTCGGGATTTTTGTATTGAGAAGCAGAGACACACGCTCTGTGCCACAAAAGCTAATACACTTTTTATGGCAAAATGTTATTTTAAATTATGCTCACTTCCCTGCTTTTAACATTGCGTCTACAAACAGAATATGTCAAATCTAAACAAAAAAGCAAAGCCATCATTGCGGCAAAAGGTAAAATTTTATTTAATTTATTATTGCCAAAGTTAGTTCATTTTAATTAGTGTTGAGGTTCAAAATTTTTTGTGTGTGTAATATCACATCGAAATTATTCCAAATATACTCTGAAAGAGCTTGAATATCCAACATAGATCAGCTCATAATTGGTAAAATTTGAATTAAAATTATGTTACAACATTAAATTAAACTTTCTATCCTTTTTTATACACACAATCTATTTTAAAATTTAAAAGAGTTTGTGTACATATACATAAACTTAATGTTAAATTTATTTAAAAGTAAAGAAAAATTATTGATAACCCGAATAACATTTTATACGTATATCAAGATTTCGTTTTCTACCATCCAAACTCGGCAGTAAGAGTTGTCGAAATACATGTCTTCTAGGTTAAAACTATGCTCTGAAGAGTATTTTCGATTGAAGCGCAGCAAGAAAGAAAATTACTCTACAAAGTAATAAAGAGTGATTTTTTAGCTATTATCTTTTTGGTAACACTGGTTTAAACAGCGCACGCAAGTTTCGTGTTTTGTTTCATTGTCAAACATCTTCAGTTTGGCACAATGAACAACGCTTGCAAATTATTGAATTTTATTATCAAAATGAAGAAAGTTTAACGCGAGTTTATATCGAAAAATTGTATCCAGCGAAGCTCTTTTTTGGCTCAATGGGTACGTAAATAAGCTGAATTGTCGATTTTGGAGTGGGGATCAGCCAGAAGCATTGCAAGAGCTACCAATGCATCCAGAAAAAGTTACAGTTTGGTGCGGTTTATGGGCTGGTGGCCTCATTGGACCGTACTTATTCAAGAAGATGCGAATCGATTCCATGAAGGAACAGCGGCGATACTTCTCTCATATCAATGAGTACTGCCTTATACAAGATTGAGCTCAATGAGAGTTACCTCGTTTTTATTGCCGAGTTCGAATGGCTTTCTGCAGAGCGACACCACTTTATTAGATAAGTTAACACAGCTGATTACCTATGGTGTCGTCAGCACCAGGAGGGATAACAACCGGTAAAGTATGTTCCGATGTTCTCGTCGGTATTTGAAGCAGGTATTTGAAAACCCATCTCTCATTTCTTAAGTATTTACTAAATATCATTAAAGATATAAACCTAGAGTTCAATCAGAGGATAGATGATTTAACTCCAGAGATGAAGATATTACTTGAAGTAACGCATTTTCCAATCACAAACTTTATTATACCCACGATTACGTTCATCATACTAACTCCAATTAAGGGTTGGTTCGGACATCTGTGAGCTGTTCTCGGGAAAATGCACTTTAAAGGGCGCACCTCCGATTTCGCTGAAATTTATTATGTACAAGTGGCTTGACTCCAGAATCACGAATCTGAAGTCCTTTTTTGGCGCAATGGCCCGTGAACCCCCCTAGGGGCGAAAAACGGCCCTTCAATGGAAAGTGCAAGGCAATATGCACATCAAATGAAAGGTATTAAAGAGCAAATTTTTTAAATTTTTTCATTTTCATTTGAAATCTACTCTACCACATAAATAATCTATGAGACCCATACTGCTTAGGTTAGGGGGTTAAAAAGTTTCAAGGCCCCATAGCTCCATCCCGAGTCCAATTTTTAGACATTTTTTGCACATTTGTAGTCTACTCGTTAATACCTCGTTTCAAATACATATTCTCTAGGTTAGGGCACATTTCATTTTGGGGAGTTTTTCGCCCCAAGCGGGATCCACTAGCCTTTGCCCTTAAAAAGGATCCCAGATTCGTGTTTCTGGGCTCAACCCACATCTTCATACCAAATTTCAACGAAATGATAGGTGCAGCTGTGCCCCGTACTCAGCATATCCATTGAAATCAAATAAATCCGACTTTCGTCAGTACAAAAAGACTCGACTACAACAAGACGGTCCTGTATCAATTAGCTAAGAACTTTAATCAGATTGCACTCATAGGCATGAGAAAAGTATCCCCCGTATTTTTGAAATGAATTTTCGTTGCCAGTGTACACGCATATTATACACACGCGGACTGACCAAAAAGAAGGTACATTTTGGTAACAAAAAGTACTTTTTAACTTCTTTTTAATACCATTTCGCCTATCAATCCCATGTCAGCCGATTCTACGCACCGGATTGTCCCTGAGGAACCCTTGAATGGTGTTCGCCATTTTTCCGTTATGGGAGAGGCACATCCCTGAGTGCCTTCTCCCCATGACCCTGGTTCTGTTCGGTTTGCCAGAACAGCCTCCATCATCGGCCGGTGTAAATGTGTCCCAATTAATGGCCAAGCTTAAAACCCCGACATAAGTGGGTTACTATCTGGCCATAATCGTCTGGTTCTCGGGGACTTTAATGCGCATCACATATCATGGTATTCTTCCCTAGATAACGACCAGCATGGCATGGCTTTGGCAGAGCAGATTGAAGGCTCCACGTTTTACACGGTGAATAAGGATGCACCCACTAGTATTACAAGAAGGTGCAGCAGCTCGCAAGATATTTCCATTGCATCCCCTGATCTCCTGAGTGACGTATGCTGGTAAGCCGTCATCTCTTTGGGGTCAGACCACCTCCCCATAATTCTCAACATCGACCGACCACCCGACTTCATAACCTCTCAGCGCCGGACGTTTATCAATTAGAAGAAGGCCGATTGGGCTGGCTTCAGAGACTATACAAATCGCCGCTTCGTTGAACTACCACCCCCCTCGGATGTGCGGAAGGAAATTGCGAGGCATCATTAAGGCAGCAGTCGCTGACTTTATATCAGCCGGTCGAATACCCCAAGTGCTGCCCAATTTCCCGGCGCAGGCAGTGGTACTCGCAGACGAGCGTGATGGGATTCATTGTATGGAACCCACTGACCTCAGAATCAGCGAGCTAAATCTGGAAATAAACAGGGTAGTCAACGAAAATAGGCGGAATTTTTGGCTGGAATACTTGGAGCAATGTAACTAAGGCACCGGTTCAGTCAAGTTGTTGTTAGTCAAGTTATTAATTGTTAAGTCGCTCTCGAACCCCGGTAGACGGGATGACATTGATCCGAAAAGATGCGCCAAGTTGTTCAACCGTCAATTTATTGTGCATCCCAAGAGTTACAGAGCAAGGAGGAGACACATTCGCCGTATCCGTGGTCTCCGAGCCGATAGGCAGCCATCACAATATACCCCGGCGGAATCTCCACATTGATGTTGAAGAATCTGGATTTACCTACTGTCCTCAACCTGTCTTTGAATACTCTTATAATTCAGAGTGATCCCGCTAGTGAAGCCTAGTTTGGGGGAGTCGTGCAGACCGATCTCCCTTTTCTCATCAATAGCAAAGACGCTTGAGGCATTACTCCTCTCGAACCTCGTAAGAGAATTTCCATTCGCCCAGTATCAACATGGATTTCGAAGACTGCATATCACAAAAACTGCTTTGCATGCCATCACCGCTTCACATTTGCCGTGGATTCAATCAGCCCAGGCCGTGTGATAGAACGGTCCTCGTGGCACAGGACCTATCGAAGGCTTTCCACACGGTCAGCCATGCCAAATTATTTGAGGACATCGCCAACACGTCCCTTAAGCCATGTATACCTCAACGAACTGGCCTCATATTTCGCTGCAAGAAGTCTGAAGATGTCTGCCATCAAATCTTCAGCCACATTGTTCACTACACTTGAGGTGAATACTGAGCTGACCGTCATGGTCGATGGAGAAATGATTCCGACCATCAAGTATCCCAAAATATTTGGCGTCACATTTGATAGCTCATACACATTCTCACCACATGCCACAGCAATTTGCGATAAAGTCAAAAGTAGAAGCAAGGTGAAGACAAAGAAACCTTGTTGACCCTGTACAAAGAAATTGGCCGGTCTGTGGTAAGTTATGCAGCGCCAGTGTGGTCTCGTCAGCTTTGTGACACGCAGTGGAATAATATTCAGATCTGTCGGAATGCCACCCTCCGAACTGCGACGGGCTGTCTCCTCAGTTCTCATGTGGACCACCTCCATCAGGAGACAAAGATCCTACCAGTGCAAACACATAACTACATGCTGTCTAAGCAATTCCTTTGGACTGTTATTGCAGAGACCATCCAAATCATCATCTTGTGGATAGATATCCACAGCCCAGAAGCCCTAAGGTAAATCTACATGATCTAGAGCGTGAGGTTCAGCGCTACATGAGAGAACCTCTAGATCATATCAAGCAGGTCTAGACAAAATTCATGCAGACACGGTATCAGATGCGGTAAATGGCTACCGGGTGAATGTGTATGTGCGCGTGAGTAAAAGTTTTATTTCGTGAGCGTGTATGAACATGAGTCGACATATAGATGTCGTGTGTGAGTAAAATTTTTTTTCCCAAGAGCGTGAGTGAAAAATCACTCCAACGCACATCTCTAATCACAATGATCATTTTTATGCAAAGCTACAAGAAATTTACAATACATACTTACATTTACGATCTACCATACATTGGTATTGCGAATGTTCATTACAAGCATACACATATTGATTAGTGTATTTATTGGGTTGCTCAAAAAGTAATTGCGGATTTTTTAAAAGAAACTAAATGCATTTTTAATAAAACTTAAAATGAACTTTAATCAAATATACTTTTTTTACACTTTTTTTCTAAAGCAAGCTTAAAGTAACAGCTGATAACTGACAGAAGAAAGAATGCAATTACAGAGTCACAAGCTGGGAAAAATTTGTCAACGCCGACTATATGAAAAATCCGCAATTACTTTTTGGGCAACTCAATATTTTTAGGTGTTGCTTGAACGCAATGAATATATCATTACACATCTATGTACATATCCATGCGTTAAAGCAGATATTGAATCGTGTGTAGGTTGGTTTATTTGTTTCTTGGATTGCTTGCTGGTTTACTTGTTGTTTCGTTTTTAAGTGGCTGTGTTTATAGCTTTTGTTGAGATTTGCACAGTGGTTAAGCGAGACATGCTCACCGTGTTGAAAGATGATTGCTTTTAGCTGCATTATTTTCTATAGTAAGAATGGTTATTTAGCGACGGGTCGGCGACTAAAACCTTTAACTCTAACAACATCATCGCTTCCAGTATTACATTTGGAATCCTACCCTGCTGCCATTTTAAAGGTGGAAGGTTCTGAACATTAATAAGTACCATATCTCCAACGGCGATACTTTGTGGTGTTCTCCAATTCGACCTCTCTTGAAGAAGGGGCCGAATATGTACACACCATTTCGTTAAAAAAGTTTCATGCGTATAAGAGTCCTTTTGCCATCGATTGATGTATAAATCCGTAATGTCGGGCTCTGAAAATGTCACTAAAGGCGATCCAACAAGAAAAATATGACCAACTGATCCTCTGCAATTAGTCATGAATAAAATACTGCAGATATTTGACATATCAGCGTTCTTTATTCATCAAATGCGAGTACGGTGCGCTTAAGAAGAAATTTAGCTGACTTAACAGCAGCCTCCCAAAATCCGCAAGAAGTGTGGTAATCTGGGAGGGATACATTTCCAACTTATTTCCAGTGCCCCATAGGTCAGTAATGGTCTCACAATACATCCAGTAAATCATCTTGGGGGTTACCCTCCACTTCCAACCGAATATCATCCTGCAGAAGTAAAAAGAGTACAGTGTTTTACGACTTCTTTTCTCCGTATTCCTCTTTCAGAACAGCTTCGAATCGAGTACAATGTCAAGGTACTTCGACAGCTGCAGGGTGATCCCCTTCAAAGAGGGAAGTCTGAACTCCGGTATTTTGAATCCGTGAGTGAGGAGCACCAGTTCCGTCTTCCTTGGTTTGTTCTCCCCAGTGATCCTTTCTTGATCTCGCTAATCGTCGACCGAAATTTGCCTCGGACTAACAACACAACGTCGTCCGCATAAGCGATAATCCTCGTGCCATCTCCGCCGAGATCTTACAGGATTTTATTAATCATGAGGTTCAATAGAGTCGGCGAGAACACCCCACCGTAAGGCGTTCCTCGAGTCTCCCGCCTTTGAACCACACTATCTTCCAGGTTCGCATTAATAATTCTGCCATAAAGCATATTATTAATCCACTGGGAGATAATAGGGTGGATCCCTGTGCTGTCCGCTGCGGCGACTATCGATCCTTTTTAACCGTCGTTAACCTTCTCGATATGACCAGTCCTAGTACTGCAGAGTACACCTCAAAGCCCACTTGGTCGATTAGTTTGAACCATTCAAAGTCCATGTAACTTCAATAAACAGTGATCCAAAAAAGATCCCTTAGCCTCATAGTAGGGGTCGCAGTTATTTAAGTATATAAGTCAGTTCATGAAATGGCATAGTCCTCAGTGCAGCTGTTATGCACAAACAAGCCATCCTTTGGATCCGGCAGAGTATTAAACGGTATTTGGACTTTTGAAGCGCCGTCTACCAAACCACTGCATATGTCTTTATTACCGTTTCCAAAATGTTTGATTTTTTTAATAAGTATAACATCTTTTACTATGATTTTGAATTCATATTTACATTTCACCTTGCGTACCTGAGATAGTTTACAAGAACGAAAAGAATATAAATAAAAAAGTTAATAACTAGTTAAATCAAATTCAACAAAGAAATTAAAAATATATGCAAGAAAAACGTTGTTTTAGATGTCGCCTTCACTGCGATGTTGCAAATTGCAAATTTTGCCCATGAACATTCCCCTAAGGAACAGGGGCAAACTTCTCACATATCAATGAGTGCAGTCCGATTCAAGTGTTAAGCTCAATGATAAGGGGACTCCTTTTTATAGCCGAGTCCGAACGGCGTGCCGCAGTGCGACACCTCTTTGGAGAGAAGTTTTATATGGCATAGTACCTCACAAATGTTGCCAGCATTAGGAGGGGAAAACCACCGCTGAAAATTTTTCTGATGGTCTCGCCAGGATTCGAACCCAAGCGTTCAGCGTCATAGGCGGACATGCTAACCACTGCGCTACGGTGGCTTCCTCACTGCGATGTTATAAATGCCTATTTAATTTTTTGTTTCCGCTTCTTCTTATTTATAATGGTGATAATATCTGGTGACTTGACATTCCATGTTTTGTTCGGATTTTTGTTGTTTTAGGCAGAGACTTTGTTTGTATGTCTGATTCATGTCTAGCAGGTTTTTTCTACAATTACATAGAGATTTGTAAAGATTTTTAGCATTTAGAATGTTGTGTTGTTTTGCGATTATTTGTAGGGATATTTGGGTTATAGTTTGTTTTTGATAAGACTTAAATGTTTTGTGTTTCTTGAATAACTCTTAAGTGACTGGAAGTTCCAAAGGTGTCAGAATGAAGTCCGGAAATTCTACCAAAGAATTAAACATCAAACCGATGGCTTTGGTGCAGGCTCATCCTCCTGCAGAGACAAAGAACGAAATTTGGTAACTGACACTGATAGCATGCTGAGGACATTGAAAGAACATTTTACCCAACTGCTGGTGTCCCACGATGGCGGCAGGATACCGCAGAACCAACTCCTGGTGATGGTGTAGAATGTTTCCTCCTAGTCAGAATGAGGTCCAAGTAGCAGTGACCCGACTGAAGAAAAATAAGGCAGCAAGAGCCGACGGGTTAATCGGTGAACTATTTTTGACCGGAGGCGACACGTTGATAAGGCGTATGCATCAGCTTGTCTGCTCAATCTGGCTAGGAACGCATACCCGATGATTGGAACCTCAGCATACTATGTTCCGTACACAAGAAAGGAGACAAGACGGAGTGCGCCAACTACAGAGAAATACGACTCCTTCCCAGCGCATACAAGATACTCTCGAGCATATCGTGTGAAAGATTAAAACCTAAATTCAATGAGATGATTGGGCCCTATCAATGCGGCTTTATACCTGACTAATCCACCTTTAACCTGATATTCACACTGCGCCAAATTCTGAAAAAAGACCCGAGAAGTACAAATCAACAACTACCATCTCTTTGTTTACTACAAAGTCGCTTTCGACAGCCCTATACGTTCAAAGGTATTTAAAGCCATGTCTGAGTTTGGGATCCCTAGCCGACAGACGACTGGTCAACAGGGTCAGCATGCGTATGATTTGCCAAGGCCAACGGCCTTCCCCGACAAACCAACACGCTCTTTAAGAGGTTGGAATAATAGAAAACGCATCGCATTCAGGTTTATTGAGAGGTGCGATCCTAAGACTCTCACTAATAAGAAGAAAGGCTTCCTAAATTAGGCTCGGGAATTCGTTGCGCAGATTACCCCAAAGACTACACGTCTGGATTCGGGAACTGCACCGCAGTCAGCCAAAAGGCTGCTGTCACCTGGAGGACATCCCATGCCTAAAAGGGAGGAGAAGAACGGAGGAGAAAGAGGGAGAAGAACAGGGCTGCTTACCTAGGAATAATTGGAGTGGGATAGTCAATGGACTGTCATCAGCATACTCCGATGTCCTTGCCGGATTTCCTGGGTCTCCTCCAGTTTGTGACGATGCAGGCTGGTATCGAGGCCGATACAAACTAATTGCCTTGGTCGATCAACGCTCAATTGAAATGTATCGTTGTGCGCTAAAAAAGATTGGTGAGATCTGGTCAGGTGCTGCACTAGATTTAGTCGAGAAGGAAGATATTCCTTCTCGACCAATGGCACATGTTTGGATTCCAAAGATTTCCGCAAAGCCTAAATCGATACTTGGAAGACTTAGGTAATGTAATCCCAATCTTTAAACCACCTACTGGAAGATTGGTAGATTGGATGAGGCTGATGGTGACCGGAGACATGCATTATTCATACTAAACTCCGACTGTCTCGCAGACCTCAACAAATCTGAAGGGGTTGTATCCTACAAATTCTACAAATTGAAACTGAAGGTCTATAGCAGCGGTGGGGGTGGGGAATCGGGAGACGACTCGGCAGTGGTTGCTGAACACTTGCCTGAGGAACCATCGATCACATCGCTAAATTCTGACGAATTGCTGGAGACTGAAAATCCCCTGCCACGATCGAGACAGGAAAGGATGGCATCGAGACAGGACCCGAAAAGCCCTGTGCGGGTGGGACACAAAGTTGAACATGGCTCAAGGTGTGCGCCAGTGGGGAAGCACGGAACTCAGTAAGTACTTCGACAGCAGCAGTTAGTGAAGCATCTTAGGAGAAATCGTCCCCACCGCAAGTGCCCAACGTCCTGAGGAAGAGCGGTTTCACAGCTTTCTCACCTGCCTCCGGATGCGTACGGAAGCTCATCATGACAAGTTCTAACCAATCTTGTGAGGACGAACTCCTGTTGGAATCAGAAGAAGTTCTGAATCCTGATTATGGTCCGGTTTCTACAGAAAAATTGCCAGCATTGTAAAGCCGCTTCGGCCACAAGAGCACCACACGATTGGGGCATCTATAAGGCTGAGCTAAGAAAATATAAAGGCGAGCTTAGAAAGGCTCAGAACAAATCCTGGGTAGAATTCTGCAGCTCCGTGGAGGATACATCTGAGGCCTCTAGGCTAAGGAAGATTCTGTCCTCGAGACCTATTACGGTGGGGTATATTCAGAAGTCAGAGAATGTATGGACAATGTCTAGTGAGGAAACACTAGAACTACTCGTTGATACACATTTCCCGGGAAATTCTCCAACGGACAACGTGGCGCTAGAAGAGGTTGTCACTGATATGCATTCGTCGGAGGCTATTAGGAAAATTGTGTCTGAGCCGAAAATCCTTTGGGCGGTAAGAAGTTTCGACTCCTTTAAGTCGCCAGGCCCTGAAGATGTATCACCGGTTGAATTACAAGCTGTGTCTGATAAACTGGTTCCCTGGCTTAGGGAGATATAATTTGCTTGTATCAGAATGTCATATATACCTGTAGGATGGAGGGACACGAAGGTAGTTTTTATTCCAAAAGCTGGAAAACCCTACCACACGAAGGCGAAAGATTTTCGTCCTATTAGTCTGTCATCCTTTATGTTCGGGACTCTTGAGAGGTTGATAGAAGCATATCTTAGGGCACAGATCCCAGGAGATGGCCTGAAACAGCCCTTCACGTCCTTGTCGGCTACAACGAGGGTTCTCTCGCTGTCAAGAAATATACAATGGTAGCATTTCTTGTCATTAAAGGTGCTTTCAATAATGTAAAACCGACGTCAATCATGAAGTAGTTGAAGTTTCTATGCATCAACTCCATAGTAAGAAAGTCTATTAATAACTTACTAAAAGATGCATTACGGCAGGCTTGAGATGGGTGAGCAGAGGAACTCTCAAGGAGGTGTACTGTCTTCTCTATTTTGAAATATAGCCATTAACAATATATTATTGTCTCTGGTAGAAAAAGGTTAGGTTTAGGGGAAAGTTTCCCAGCACTCTAAGAGATATACATCAGGAAGCTCTACGTGCAACAGAAAAGTGGGCTACCGAAAGTGGTCTAAGTTTAAATCCGCGCATGACAGAAGTAGTTCTTTTCAGCAGGAGATACAAGTTGCCTAGAGTGGAACCTGTCTCCTTGGGTGGAGAGAGTGTTCCATTTACAGAAAGCCCAAAATACATGGGTGTTTTGCTGGACAGGAAATTGAACTGCAAATCCAACATTTTGGAAAAGGGAAGAAAGGCCACTCTTGCCCTATACACCTGCAAGAGAGCCATTGGCAAAAGTTGGGTGTTTAGACTGGGTGTTATGCATTGGGTCTATACTGCAGTTGTCATACCTATAATGTTATATGGTGTTGTGGTCTGGTGGACGGCGCTTCAAAAGTCCACTTACTGATCAATACTTAACCGCATCCAAAAGATGGCCTCTTTGTGCATCACAGCCTCTGCACACAGCAGCATCTGATGCACTGAATTTAATGCTACATCTTATGCCATTGTGACATTGTGGCTACCCAAATTGCAGCGACCACTGCCGCAAGACTAAGAGAGCTTTATCATTGGTCATGTGACAGCTATGGGCACTGTGTTATCCTTGATACAATATCCGATGTTCCAGGCAGTGTGTATTACACCCAACTTGAACGGCTTTGTGATAAAATTTACTGTACCACTGTTGCTGACAGAACCGATTGGAACTACGATATCCCTGGTAACAGAAGTTATATAGACTTCTATACGGATGGTTTCAAACTAAACGACCAGGTGGGCTTTGGGGTGTACTCTAAAGATTTCGAACTGGTCATATCGAAGAGGTTACCCGACCTCTGCAGTGTGTATCAAGCGGAGATCCTTACAATTAAGGAAGTGGTGGATTGGCTAAGATATAATGTCCTTACGACGATTGGCGTAAATATCTTCTCCGACAGCCAGGTAGCCATTAAATCCCTGGAGAACCTATTTCTGAACACAAAGCCCTCAGCTGTCGCAAATCTCTCAACGAGATGGCTGAACAGTTCAAAATTCACCTGTTCTGGGTGCCGGGCCACAAGATATTCCAGGTAATTGTAAATCGGATGAGCTTGTGAGACTAGGAACTACCCTACACATTCCAGGGATACTGGAATCTGTGGGTATGCCTTTAGCGACATGTAAGCTAAGTTTTCAGGACCAGGCCCGAAGGACAACGAATGATAGATTGCAACAAAGAGGGGGCTGTGAGCATTCCAAAACTGTAAGGCCTAATCTAGACTTGAGGTCTACTGCTTTGCTGTCATTGACTAGGACAGACGCCTCAGTCATTGTGTCCGTCATGACAGGTCACTGTCTAATCGGAAAACATACTGAGAGACTGAAGGTTGTCAGATAAGATAAATAGATAAAATGATGCCAGTCATACTCTACCGACTAACTGTGTCGCCACTGTTGCATCCGACGTTGACAACTCTGGGGAAAATATAAAATTAAAATTTTTATGACAAATAAGTCAGGTCCACGGCCGAGTACCAGTGTTTGTATGGAATAATTGGTAGTTAATATGGTATGGTAAGACATGAATCTTTCCCATGCTGATTTTCTCCAATAGAGAGTGTGTAGCTGTCTCGCTCCGGTAGAGGTTTATCTGGATTACCCCAATCATTGGTCCTCCAATAGATGGACATCTTGGGAGTAGGTGATGATCTCATCGCCTGTCACTGCACTGCCTGATGTCATCGAATCTTTATAAATCTTTATAATCTTCCGAATCTTTATAAAGTCGGTAATGGTTCCAACGTCAGGTCCCTGTTTGTTAAGCTGTATAGAGTTTCCAATCCCTGTACTGCCTGATGTAGCAATACTAGGATCTTTGCCTTTTTTAGTCTTCCAAATCTTAAGTAAATGGGCTTCTTAGGAGTAGGTTATGGTACCATCCTCGGTTCACTGTTCGTAAGGATGCATTCCTGTCGCTGCTCTGCCTAGTGTTTCAATATTAGGATGGTTACTTATCCTAGTCTTTCCAATATTGAGAGAGGCGGTGATTGTCATGTCGTCAGCCCCCTATTCGTTGGGCTACCAGGTAGCTGTCTACAATTTTATTATTCATTCTTCATATCAAAAGTTTTTACCGCACAGAAATGTTTCTGTGCTAAATATATCTTAGCTGTTTCGACTACTTTTTGTCCGGCATATATCGTAGATTAATAAAGTCAAATTGTAGATTTGAAAACCCTCCATTTTCTCTTAGTTCCGCCTAGAGCCTTAGCAGCATAAGCTTTCTAGGAATTTCCCGCAAATGTCCAGTATACAAAGTGGTCTATAGGACAATGGATTGTCCAAAGGTTTATTATCCTTTCGAAGCAGAACAAGTCTCTGTTTCTTCTTTACCCTGGGAAAGAGACCCCGATTTCCAAATTTTTTCATAATGATTTTGTTGAGAATTCTCCACGGATCATTCTGAACTTCGTCGCATAATTTCTCCCAGCACCATTTCGTCGCATTTTTCTATTGTTGTTCGTTGATTTTTTTTCTGCGCTATACTCTTCCAGCGCTTCAGCGTGCACTTTACGTCGGTTAGCAACTCGCTTGGCTTTGTGACATTTATGCCTAAGATTTGCAATATTTTGGTTCCACCAATAAACTGGTTTTTTTAAATTACACACGGCATAAGTTTTCGGAATGCCAATTTTAAGGAATATTCCGGTTAAAAAATCTACGTATTGTACCGTAAAGATCTGTGTTGCTATTAATAGGTTTGGTTGATAAGAGGGTGCGGATATTAATCCGCCCAATGCCACTATGAACATACACATAAGCCAAGTTATTGGCTTGTGCGCTCTAAAAACTAAAAAGTAACCTCGAAAAAGGAAATTTTAAGTTAGGAATTCCGAGATTTTTACAAAATCCTTAATTGTTTTCCATACCACTCCCTTAAGTTGGTTCATGTCTGCTATTGTCTCCCCACCTAAGTACCGGTGGCTTTTAGCCGCGAAAGTTGGGCAATGACATAGGAAAGGCTCCAATGTCTTATCATCTTCCCCACAGTCACTACACATGGTATCACTTGAAGCACCGATTTTGCATAACTGAGCTCGTATTCCTATGTGTCCCGTTATGATACCAAAAGCTATACCCACCTCATTCTTACTTCCTCTCAGTAATAGCCTCATCCTCTCACGATCCGGATCACCCCATAGGATTTTCGCCGTCATTACCGACTGTTTCGCTTTTCCACAGTGTTCGCCTTCGTCGCCCTCGCCCTTAACCCGGAGTGAGTCAACCCGAAAGGCTTCGGGATAAGCAAGTTTATTGACGGCAGTCCTCTGGCCTTCACTGCCAAATCGTCTACCCTTTAATTCCCCCTTACTCCGTTATGGCCCGGCCACCAAACGATGCACTCTCTTTCTTGCACCCCAAGACTGTTCGCGACCTTACCTTCTTTCGACATCCTCGCATAAGCACAACACCAACTCACGCATTCCGTGATTGCCCTGATATCTGCCTGCAGGGACAGAGGGTCAAGGTCAGGGAGCCTAAAACAGATTTCAGTCCTTGGGTTCTCAATGTTGACCCCCAGGCCCACTCTGTCCTCTAGCTTTGATCCATCCGTGTAACATGATCTTCCAGGTGGCAATGTTAGAGTTCCAAGACTGTGCCGCTGGCAGCAGTGCCTTGAACTCGACCTCAAGTGTCGTCTCAGGTATCCGATCGGATATTTTCCAGGTTTCCTATCGTCTCACAGTGGGATGGAAAAAAAAATAGTGTAAATAAGTCTGCCATTTTGGAACGGATAGAGATATCTTCATGAAAATTTAAATGGTTATAGCTGAGGTGTTATCCAATGCAAAATTTCAGAGCCCTAGAAGTCCCATGAGCCCAGTGCTAGGCCTTCAAAGTTGGTCACCTCGACCCTATAAAATTTTGTTCGGGCTATCAAAAGCGCACTTATGGTCAGATTTTCAAATTTTTGACTCGAAAGTGCTTAAAAAGCCTTACAAAAAACAGGCCAAATGTGCGGGATATCTCTTATTGTGTCGAAGAATTTGACTAACAATTTTTTTTTTTCAAATTTTCTTAGAGACCAGCTCTTATTTTGTTGCTTGTGGAAGCATTTCTAAACCGTTTTCAAATTTTTTAACTGATTAAAATTTACAATTTTCTGGTAGTGATTTTGCTGACTGTACTGTAAAAAAAACTTAGGTTAGGCTAGGTTGAAAAGAGGGTACATATATTAATCCGCCCCATGCCACTATGGACATACACCTAAGCCAGTAATCGGCTTGTTGTGCGCTCTAAAAACTATAAAGTAACCTCTAAAGAAACTTTTAAGTTAGGAATTCCGTGCTACTTACAAAATCCTTAATTGTTTTCAATACCACTCCCCTAAGATGGTTTATGTCTGATATTGTGTCTCCACCTAAGTATCGGTATCAGTTGGACGCCTAAGCCGGGCAATGACAAGGGAAATGCTCCAACGTCTCATTATCTTCTTATTGGACCCACAATTTATCCACCTGCTTCTTAGCATATGGTTTATCCGGCCTCTAAGGACCCGGACCACATGGTATTGATCTAAGGATTGGATCAATGTGTCGGTACGCACATTATTAAAAGCTCCCTCGATGTCAATGCAAACAGCTAATGTGTACGTCTTGGCATCGAATGGCCTTTGGTGTCACATAACTGACCTCTTTCCCAATGTTGCGAATCTTCCCATCCAGGTTTTTTCCTGGGCTGATTACCTCTCTCGATGAGGACAACAACCTTCGAAAGACTCCACTATTGCAGTCGTAATCCTGTTAATATTGTCGTCAATGACTTCTATGCTTGGACAATCTAAATTATCATGCCCAAGTCCTTCGAAAGACTCCACTATTGCTGTCGTAATCCTGTTGATATTGTCGTCAATGACTTCTATGCTTGGACAATCTAAATTATCATGCCCAAGTCCTGAGTAGTCTTTCGAATTTTGGCCAATTGGTTGTCAACTTATTATGGAAGCTTATCGGATTCGGCTTATCGTGCTATTCTAAACCTAATGGAGACCATCCAATACTGAACCTTATCGATTAGATTTTCGGAACATATTGTTTTATTTTATTTATTCATATTTATTATTGGAATGTTTTGTTCGCATCTTACGAGAATCGTCTATATAGTGATCTATCTTGATTCCGCTGAATTTGTGAATCTTCAGTGAGGTTTAAATCGAAGTCAATGTATTGGCGATCACTTTGTTTTTCTACGTCAAGGACCAAACATTTACTTGATTTGGTTGCTGTATCCCCACGTAAACGGAAAAAAATATTAAGAATTTTTTTAATTTAATTGAAAATAAAAATGTTTTCAATTAAAACTAATTGATTCAATAATTATTTTAATTGAAACAGAAATTCTTCCGATTACGATCATGATTGAAATTTTTGACATTTTCAATTTAAACATTAATTGATTCAATCATTTTGTTACTTGAATCTGAACTTATATATCAATTATGATCGTGATTGCAACTTTTGAAATTTTCAATTAAAAAATAAATTGATTTAATCATTTTTTAATTAAATCTTAAAAATTTTGAATAAACCATTAACTCTTTTTGTTTTAATACCCTTCATAGGATGATACACAATATGTTCTCCTTAAGCCATATTCATAGCAACTATGCCATTGAAGGCTACATTGAATCAACGTTGACTCAGCGAATCGCAATAAGAGAATAGTTCGCATCCAAATAATAGATCCAACACCAAGTGAGCTTCCGCCAAAATATATCTTATATTGGCTAGTGTAAACGTATGTGTTTACCACAATATGCGTAACTTCCCAAAAGTCTGCCCAACGATAGCATTTATGGTTCGACCAGCTTAGAGAACTATTTAATACCTGTCCCAAATTCTTAACGCTGGAAACAAAAGCTATTTTCCCACTGTTGATAATTAGTTCAACGCCCTGCCAGGAGATACTTCTATTCCTATGAATGATGAGACATTTCGACTTTAGTGGATTTAAATAAAAATCATTCGCTTTGGTCCTTTCATAGAAGATCATCAACCAGTCTTCCAACACATTGGCCAATATTTTGCAACGAGCTATCTAGGTAGATCTGAACGTCGTCCGAGTACATGCGCATTCTGCTATGTAACAACTGTGAGAGAAGGCCGTTTACATAAATAGAATAAAGAAGTGACCCTGGTATTAACCCCTGTGGCACACCTATATCCAAACTCAATAGCCTTGAAGTTGTAGCCCGGTAAACACAGATTGTGTCCGATTTTCAAGGTACGACTTAATGAGATTGCTCGACGTGAAAGAGAAGTTAAAAAAAGTCGGAGTTTGAAGGACAAATTGTTGTGGTCGACAGTGTCGAATGATCAAGCAGAACCAGGACACCAGTCTTAATACCATCAACATCACTCTTTATCTTTTCAGAAACTTCAATTAATGCCGTAGTGGAACTATCGTCAGCACAGAACCCTGACTACATATCGGTCAACAATGATTCCCTTTGGAAGTACTCTGACATCTTACCATGTAAAATTTTCCCAAACATCTTTGAGAAATAACTGAGAGTTGCAAAAGCACGAAATTCGTTGCTGGATTTGGGGCCTGGAATGACCTTTGCATATTTCCAAGAATTTGGACAAGTGGTAGAGCTAAGAATAGTAATAAAAAAGTAGGGATATATGGCAATGGGTGAGAAAAAATTATCCGAATATACTTTAGATCAATTTTTGTCTGGACCAATCGTGTTAGACTTAATTCTACTAAAATAATGTTATACTTTAGTAGGTGTAACACACCTGAATTCGAAGTTGCAATCACCTAGTATACTATCTGCCACACCGTTAGATCCGTAGAAAGAAGAGTCAGCCGATACCATGGCCATGTTAAAAAATTTCCTGTTAAGTTCGTTCGCTTCTCGTGGCAAAGATCAAAAGCCTTGGGGTTTCTATTCCCAATATCTCTGATTGCCTTCCATCTCTTGCAACCCAATTTTATACCCTCCACCATAGGATGGGGGTATACTAATTTCGTCATTCCGTTTGTAACACCTCGAAATATGGGTCTAAGTCCCAATAAAGTGTATATATTCTTGATCTTCATCACATTTTAAGTCGATCTAGCCATGTCCGTCCGTCTGTCGAAAGCACCCTAGCTTTCGAAGGAGCTTGAAATTTTGCACAAATACTACTTATTAGTTAGGTCGGTTGGGATAGCAAATGGACCAAATCGGTCCATGTTTTGATATAGCTGTCATATAAACCGATCTTGGGACTTAACTTCTTGAGCTTCTAGAGGACGCATTTCATACTTGATTTGGGTTTTGCATGAGGTGTTTTGTTTTGACTTCCAACAACTGTGCCAAGTATAGTCTAAATCAGTTCAGATTCGTATATAGCCGCTATATAAACCGATCTCCCTATTAGTTATTACTCGATATGCCTGAAATTTTGGAAGTTATGTTTTTCTAAGACTCCTAACAGCCGTGGCAAGTACGGTCATATTGGCAAATAACTTGACTTGTAAAATGCGATCCATGGCGGAGAGTATATAAGGTTCGGCCCGGCAAAACATAGCACGTTTTTACTTGTTTTTTTATAATTTTTAATTTAATTGGCTATGATAGAACATTTGTTCCACTAGCCGAGAATAGAATAGCGTTCCAAGCTCTTTGATCTTCTGCGCTAATTTTATAATCTCTGACCCCAAGTTTCGAGGTGTCTTCCTCAGCTTGATCTTTCCATCGGGCTTTGGTCGTGCCGTCTTGCATGTACCACCATATTCGCATTCAAAAGAGATCTTTGCTGGAGCTTCTTCGTCCATTCTGACAACATGACCTAGCCAACTCAGCCGTTTTATTTTGATACGTGTAACTATGCTATCGTCGTCATACAGCTCGTGGTTCATACGTCGCCTCTATTCTCCATTAACGCAAACTGGTCCTTATATTTTACGAAGAATCTTTCTCTAAAACCCTCCAAGCACAGCCTCTTCTGCTTTCGCCAGTACTCATGCCTCAGAATCATATAACATCACTGGTAGTATCAGTGTCTTGTATAGTCTAATGTTTGTCTGTCGTGAGGTGGCCTTGCTTCTAAACTGCTTACTTAATCCAAAGTAGCATCTGTTTGCCAATAAGACTATCTCAAAGTTGTGTCCCAACTTTCTCAATTTTCCTTATCTGATCGGTTGTACAATGAGTTTTGAGAGTTGAAACCATCCATTTCGCCTTATCTCCATTTACTGCCAGACATATTTTCACTGACTCTCTTCCGATTCTTTCAAAGACTGCAGTTACTACTTCCGGTGACCGACCTATGTTATCGATGTCGTCGGCACAGGCGAGAAGCATGTGTTCTCTTGTGAGTATTGTGCCATATCAATTCACATCTGTATCTCGTATAATCTTCTCCAGCAGGATATTAAATAGATCACACGATAAGCTGTCTCCTTGGTATTAAATGGTTCGGAGAGATTCTGTCCTATTCTTACTAAGGAACCTGTATCCGCAACTGATACCAAACTCAGACATGGCCTGAAATACCTTTGAACATAAAGGGGTATCGAAAGCGGCTTTGTAGTCAACAAAAATATGGTAGGTGTTGACTTGTCCTTCTCGGTTCTTTTCCAGGATTTAGCGCAGTGTGAATACCTGGTCAAGGGTGGATAAGCCAGGTGTAAAGCCGCATTGATAAGGCCCAGTTACTCAATGACTTTAGGTTTTAATCTTTCACACAGTACGCTCGAGAGTATCTTGTATGCGATGGGGAGGAGACTTATTCCTCTGTTGGCACATTTCATCTTGTCTCCTTTCTTGTGTACGAGACATAGTATGCTGAGGTTCCAATCATCGGGTATGCGTTTTTCTAGCCAGATCGCGCAGAAAAGCTGATGCAAATGCCTTATAAGCTTATCGTCTCCGGTCTTAAATAGTTCAGCAGATAACCCGTCGGCTCCTGCTGCCTTGTTGTTCTTCGGTCAGGTCACTGCTACTTGTACCTCATCCCCAGCATGCTATCTGTGTCAGTTACCAAATTTCCTTCTTTGTCTTTGCAGGAGGATGCGCCTGAACCAAAGTCATCGTTTTGATGTTTGATTCTTGGATAGAATTTCCGGACTTCATTCTAACTCACGTTTTTCGATTTTTCTTTTTGCGGAATAGACGTTTCTCCTCTTTCCTTTTCCCCCGATACCTCTCCTTTATCTGCCGTTGCTTCTGATTGCAGGGTTGCTCTTTATGTCGCATTCTTGGCTTCAGTAGCATCTCGACACTCTTGGTCGTACCACGGGTTTCTTGGGGAGGCTTCCGGTACCCAAGTACGGATTTGGGGTAATGGTTTGCCACTGTGCAATTATGTCATCGAAACAAGGAGTGCTTTCATGAAGCAGTTGGGTTAGTCGAGTATGCCGTTGTCATCTGTTGTGTTTGCAGCTTTTTAATGACCCGCTTCCGTGCAGTGATATGATTTGATTGTAGAATTGAACCATGGTTTCGCATTGGAAGTGAGTCATTTAATTTGATTGGTACCGTCATATAACTAAAGAATTTGATCTTTATGAAATTGAAGTTGTTGCTCAACAGAAATTATTGAAAGTATCTCATCTTGACTTATTTGACAAAAGATGAAATGAAAGAAAGTAAATGCATTTTTAATAAAACTTAGAATGAAATTTAATCAAATATACTTTTTTTACACTTTTTTTCTAAAGCAAGCTAAAAGTAACAGCTGATAACTGACAGAAGAAAGAATGCAATTACAGAGTCACAAGCTGTGAAAAAATTTGTCAACGCCGACTATATGAAAAATCCGCAATTACTTTTTGGGCAACCCAATACCTATAGTCTATGTTTCTATAGTCACGATATGAAAAATTTTCTACAACTAAAGGCGTATTAAAATTATAGATTTAATCATGTAATCAAAAACAAGATGTTGAAATTTGCTCGTATAGTAGAACATTAACAAAGAATTATTCAAGCGATGCACTGATAGAAAAGGAGCAATGCGTTTAATTAATAACATATAATCCGAATTCTGGCATAATATTTAGCAGCGAAGAATCAACATTAACATCTTCACTGACGATCACATCGTTGTAACCCATCGTCACAGTGTGGAGGATATTGTGTAGGAGACCAAGGTCAATGGTAGTATTTGGTCGATAAACACAACCAATTAATATTTTTTTGTTATTTGATTTGAGTTCAACGAACACAAAACGGTCTCATCTCCAGGTTTGGACCTACAACACAACTTTGCGATCAAAGCATTTCTGGCATAAATGGCACCACAACCTCCTATACGCCCCCTATCTGACCTAAACACAGAGTATGCCTGCAAACTGGTTATACTGTCAGGAATACAGGAAATTCTAATACCATTTACACGTATAACTACGAAATGTTCTTCTTTCTGTTCCATCTAAAACACATTTAGAAAAGTTTTTCTTGTATAAACCTTGCTTCCCACGACTTGGTACCAGTTTTCTCGCATTTTCTATACTGTTCGCTAATAAGCACAATATAACCATTCATTTGTTTAGCCTTCTTAAGTATTAACTCTTGGGCCTGTCGCCCTCTACCTAGATTTATTTGGAGTATTTTCATTTCCATTGCGGCATTGTGTACTTGACGCTATAAAGTGTATTCGATTTATGTCCATCGATGCTGCATTTTATTACATTTTTTTATTTCATTGTTAATGTAATTCAAATAATTTATGATTAAATATTACTAATTATTCTTTAGAAAAGCAAAGAAGAAAAATATGTCATTTAAAGATATATTTTAAATAATTTTTTTCTACATATAAAATTTCAATTAAAATAGAACATTTTTGTAAATGTATGCCTTAGGAGCAATTTTTATAAAAAAAAAATTTGTCAAGAAAATTCCATGAAGATGTTGGCTTAAAGACGATTTTAACAACTTTTCGTTTAAAGCAACCACAAAAATGTTTTCTCTTGTAAAAATTACATTGCGATCCGGTCTTTAAAAGAAATTGCATTAACTTAATAACGACAAAAAACACCCAAGAATGGAGCTGCCTTAGGTACTTCTAATTTGAGTTAGGATAGAGGTGTTGTAATAAAATTTGAATTGGCGTCAAGTGGACGAATGAAAACAGTTACAACTATTATGGGGGAAAATTGGGTTGTCGAATGACGGCAATTTTTTATATCTCAAAAATATAACAAAAAATTTCTCAACATTCTTAGGAGTGAATCCGTTTTAATTTCTTGTTGCATTTGGTGGCTTCTATATTAAAAAAATAAATTTATGGAAAAAATCCTACTTCTTTTGACGACAGATGCGATTTTATACCAAAATCATTAAATCCAGCTTTCTTCGCTTAATGGTCATAAAATATTAAGAAAATAATTTTTTAATTGTAGGGGCCTAGGAAATAGTTGGATGTTATTTTTTATGTTCAAAATATTTAAAAAAAAAATGCTACGTCGATATAAATTTTCTAAATTATGAATATTTAAAATTCTATCAAAATCGGACAGTGGAATCGAAGGACAGGCATAATGGGTTAAAATTTTGTGTTCAAATGTGTCTAAAGAAAAATTTTCGAAAAATGTTGTTTGGGACGGCTAAGCAAAAAAAGTCTTTAAAAAATTATTATGCAAAATGTAGCGGCGCCAAATACAAAATGCAAAAATTGAAATTTGACTTTAATTGAAATTGAAATTTTGGCTTTAAAAATTTATATCGAGGTTAGGTTGCCTTTAAAGAGTTTTCCGCTGAAATTTAGTCCTTAAAATAAAATTCATTAAAATTTAGTCTTCAGAAAAAAATTAATTGAATTTTTTTTTATGAAAATTTAATTAGAAATCTTGTCTTTAGAAAAAACTTTAAGGAAATTTTGTCTTTAAAAAATAATTTTGAGGTGGGTTTGGCCCATGCTGAAGGTTTGTCATTGGAAGGTGTCATGCTGAAATTTTGTATTTAGAAAAATGTAATTAAAATTTTGCTGACTTTTAGAAGAGGAAGGAAGAGGACGAAGAAAAAGGGAGAGGAGGAACCAAAGGGTTTTGCTATAGATGTTTGTGTTTGTTGCTATTAGCATCGTTAGATAAGTTGGATTTGAATAAGGTAAGTAAGATTGGATTGGTTTTCTATTTCGCTTATGACTCAAGTCGTCTTAAAAAGCCCTGTTCAGATTCAAACCTGTGCTTTACAACTTACTCTAGTTGGAATGGTTGTAAAGCACCATGATCCACTTGACGTCTCCTGCTGATGATTTTTCATGGTCGAAAATGAAATCGCGATACGGGAAACCAGTCAAAAGCTTCTAGCAAAATACACTTTTTGCTGACTTTTAAATGTTTTTGGCTATACTATTCTTTGAATAGAAAGCATTAAACAATAGTCTAAATCCGGACAATATCCTATAATGGAATCTCAACAAGATTTTAAAACCGAAAAAAGAAAGCGCAAACAGACAAAATAAAATTTGATTAGAAAAAATATTACAAATATAAAATTTTGACATTTCAAAAATTTTATTCAAATTTTTTGTTTAGAATAAATTTAATTTAAATTTTTGTTTTCAGACGAAATCGTTTTATGGGGTAGAGGGGGCCCTCGAGGTCGAGCTCACTCCAGTAGCATAACATTTCTAATCCATTATTTTTTGTTTGCCTAAAAAGATATACCGCGCTAAGAACTCGACTATGCGATCCATGGTGGAAGGTACATAAGATTCGGCTCGGCTCTTACTTGTTCTGTATGCATTGGTAGCTCTTGCAATGCTTCTGGATGACCTTCACTTAAAAATCGACAATTCTGCTTATTTACGTACCCATTGAGCCAAAAATTAGTTTTGTTGCTCAATCGAAGAAGCGCTCAATGAACTTTCTTAACAGGGCACGTACTTTAATAATAAAATTCAATAATTTGCAAGCGTTGTTCGATTGTAAGACTTAATGGTCATGGTTAAATTATAGACTAACTGAATATATTTGACAGTGAAACTAAATACGAAACATGCGTGAACTATTTAAACAAGTGTTGACAAAAAGATAATAGCTAAAAAATCACCCTTTATTTGGGGAGGAAAAGCTTTGTTTCGAATATTGCTTAGAATTCAAAATAAATCAGATCGTTTGCTCTGTATAGGCTGCCAAAATTGAAAACACCATGAGAAGCGAGCTTGTACACCTTGTTTTCACGATTTCTATACATTTTATCTTTATAGTGGCAAAGTAAAATTCGCTTAGTTCCACTGGGACGAACTTTTTAGTACCCACCATTTTGGATTGGTGTTGAAAACATCCGTAAAACCGTATGGAATTGGCGTTGCGATAAACAACGATCCACAAAACCAAAGATGGATATGTGCGCAAAGAGCTTGGAGCGGGAGACGGAAACGCAAAGGAACTCGAAAGCATAACAAAGTCATCATTTACTGAAGATATCATAGTCATTGTATTCGCGGACATCAGCGATATTGAGGATACAACAGATAAAAATGAGATCGTAACAGCCATTCTGGAGGCATCGGTCGAAACTAGTAGTGAAGGAATCAATATGCCCAATATCCATGATTTGTTTGGCGGTACAAAACAAGCTTTGATGGAAATTACCGGTGACATAGCGAGCAAAATACTTAGGAGAAATAAAATCGTAATAGACCTAGTCATATGCTGATTAGCAGAAAAGACTTTGCCAAGCGCTGTTTAAGGTGTATGAAAAAAGGTCACCTGGCTCGTTATTACTAAAGGAAAGATTGCAACAATGCGAATTAAATTAATTAATTACATGTTTACAAAAAGGTGGGTATTAAGTTCGTGTTTCACAGTGAAATACAAATGTTTTTCACAATTATTGTACTTTTTTGAAAACTACAAAAATATCTGTGATAACATAAGAATTTCATTAAAATTGTATCCTAGTAACCTAATGAATAAAATCTCAAAGCCTTTTTGCTTCAAAATCTATTATCTATCTGCCCCGTCCGCCCTTTCATTTCCCCTTACTCCGTTATGGCCGTGCTGTTATATGCTTCGGAGGCATCGGTACTTGTGAAAGCAGATGAGGCAGTGCTTGGAAAAGATTGGACCAGATGGACCAGTTTGTCTTAATGGAGAATATAGGCGACGTATGAACCACGAGCTATATAGCGACAATAGCATAGTTACACGCATCAAAATACAACAGCTGCTTTGGCTAGGTCATGTTGCCAGAAAGGATGAAGAAGCTCCAGCAAAGAAGTCTTTTGAAGGCAAACACGGTGGTACACGCTAACCGGGAAGACCAAAAGCATGATGAAAAGATCAAGTGGTGGGAGACACCTCGAAACTTGGTGTCATAGATTTTAGAATGAGCGCAGAAGATCGAGGCGCTTGGGACGCTATTCTACGTTCGGTTAGTGGAACAAATATTCTGTCATAGCCAATTAAAGAAAGTGAGTAAGATGTTTACACTCGACGTCCTTGCGTTAACACCACATCACTTCACGCATTCCGTGATCGCCCGGATATCCGCCTGCAGGACCGTGTTATGGTCAGGCAGTCTAAAACAGATCTCAGTCCCTGGGTTCTCAATGTAGACCCCCTGGCCCACTCTGTCCTCTGGCTTTGATCCATCCGTGTAACATGATCTTCCAGATGACAATACTAGGGTTCCGTGAATCCACTTACGTACTTAAAAAAAAGTTTGCAACAATAGCGTGGAAATCTCTTGGTGTTTCTGATTTTTAGTTCTACCAACTTTTATTATTATTCTATCTCCAATAAATTAGGAAAACTTGATAACATGATGGTAATTATAAGCATATGCGACAATAGTTGGATGCAATTTTTAAGAGACATATTTTCCATCAAAAACACATTTCCGATCGATTTTAATTAAGTTCGACGAAAAAATTTCATCAAAAAACTAAAGCTGATTAGCTGAAACTAAGACATTTGCAAGGCAACCACATTTTGAAGGGTTTGAAAGATTAGGATCGGCCTTTGAATAGTATGTTGACATGCTGTACAAAATTCAGCTCGGACTTAAACAAAATGTAAACGCCGAAAGTCCAGTTCCTGCAACGAATAGCGACCATAATTTTCCAAAAAAAATCTGTTTAGTTATATTTACCAATTTCGCAGTAACAGACTAATTTTGGGAATTTTCGATTTTGAGAAAATGAAATCTTGGCTACGTCCCTGATGGCAACTCTACCCAAACATGGACCGATTTAGCCCATTTGCAATGCCAACCGACCTGCACAAATAAGAAGTATTTGTGCAAAATTTCAAGCACCTAGCTCTATCCCTTCGAAAGTTTGCGTGCTTTCGGCAGACAGACAGATGGACGGACGAACATGGCTAGATCGACTCATGTCGAGACGATCAAGAATATATATACTTTATTGGGTCTCAGATCAATATTTCGATGTGTTACAAATGGAATGACGAAATTAGTATGCCCCCATTCTTTTAGAAGTATTCGTGACTTACCGGCCGAAATGTTGGAAAGAGTATGCCATAATTGGACTAAGCGGATGGACCATTAGAGGCACAGTCACGGTCAATATTTGCATAAAATAATCATCAAACATTAAATTATATGCACCGTACTTTCCATTCAAATAAAGATTTCATGCATTTATTCATTTGCTAGATTAATGTTTTATAGCAATTTCTTAACGCAATGTCAAATATGCCGTAACGACAATGTCAAATATGTGCTGTTTTTTTATTTGTTGCCATTTTAAACATAATATTAAAATTTAACCTATGAAAAATAATAGGGCCAATTTTGGTTTTTAAATGTTACTTAACGATCTCTTGTGTTTAAAAAAGGCTTGGATCAACTTGAGCGTACAGTCGGTTCAGTTCTGCCGCACCAAAGCAGGTATAACCTTATACGAAGCTTAAATGACTAACCAGTTGGACGGTCGAAATCTCTTTTTTAAGAACAAGGTAGTCTGTATTAACAAGTCCTTTAACTTGTAATACAAGTAACTAACTTGTCCTTGAGGCTGTTATCCGTTTGAGAAATGTTTCTGACTGGGCTGTGGTCTTCAGATAATTTAAGGGTTCAGTTCTGTAAAACTTCATCGTAACTTTTAAGATTTTGCTATGACTCATCCGATCACTGATCAATTTTATAGAACTCGGTCCAGATTCGGATATAGCTCCCATAATATGTGTCCTCCAATTTTCACTTTAAGGGCACACGCATTTATCAACCGAGGTTATTAACATTTTCCACAACGATTTCTATGACTCCCAAAATATTTAGGATTTAAGTCGAAATTCTACATATGATTGAAGCAAATTTTAATTTGGCGTCGGCTTTGCCCGATTTAAGTCCATTCTCACCTAATGAATATGAAAATTCAAAATTTTTAATACCGTTTTTCCAATATATAAAAACTAAATTTTTTAAACAGATTAAAATTCATCAAAACTTAAGTTTTTTAAGATTTCTCAAAGGATTTTTTAAAGACGAATTTTTAATACAAAATTTCTTGTTAAAATTGTTATAGACAACATTTTAATTGATATTTTTCTTAAAATTTTTTTAAGACAAAATTTCAATAAGGTTAGGTTGAAAAGAGGGTGCATATATTAATCCGCCCCATGCCACTATGGACATACACCTAAGCCAGTAATAGGCTTGTTGTGCGATCTAAATAAAAACTATAAAGTAAACTCTAAAAAGAAAATTTTAAGTTAGGAATTCCATGGTGCTTACAAAAACCTTAATTGTTCTCTATGCCACTCACCTTAATTTGTTTATGTCTGGTATTGTGTCTCCACCTTAGTGCCGGTATCTGTTAGCGAGCCGGGCAATGACGAAGGAAATGCTCCAACGTCTCATTATCTTCCCCGCATGCCTTACATAAGTGAGCTCGTAGTCCCGTTATGATACCAACAGCTATACTGACCTCCTTCCAGTATTAGCCTCGTCTCTCACGATTTGGATCCCCCCATAGGATTTTCGGGGTCCTATCGACTGTTTCTCTGTTCCACAATGTTGCATGCGCATTCGTCGCCCACTCCTTTAACTCGGACTGTGTCGACCCGAAATGCTTCGGGTTAACCAAGTTTATTCATATTCAATTAACAAAGCTTTTCTTTGAGACAAAATTTTAATGAAATTATTTCATAAGACCAAATTCTACTGAAATGTTTTGTTAAGACAACAATTTAGAAAATGTTTGCTTTAGACAAGATTTTAATGAAATTTTTCCTGGATGAAACATATTATATTTTTTTATATTAATTCTAACGACATTTTTGTTACGTCTACGAGTATAAATTTTTTTTTCGATTTTGACCGCTTTTCGAAAAAATCTCAAAACTTTCTCTAATTGTGAAATGAATAAATTAACTTTAAATTTTTTCATGGAAAATTTTAGTCTCTACTGGGTTCATTCTTGGACCGAGGAGTGGACCCATCAGCTTTTACATTTGGTCATAAAACATGAGCTATACTTAGTATTGCTTGCCAAAACACTATTCATTGAACGAATCAGATTGGTCTATTAGATTATTTTTAAAAATTTTCAGCGTATTGGCTTCAGTAATTTGATGATGATTTTCAATTTTTTTCAAATACATGTTGCAAAAAATTTTTATTTTGATGTATGATTTCAACAGGATTTTTTCCCGATCTCTAAAATCGGGTTTAAATGTAACTTATTTCCACTATATATATAATGAAAACAAACAAATTGACTAATTTTTATAAACAAATATCTATATTCTGCTCAAATGACGTGCACAAATTCTCCTTCGAACTTCATTAAAACTGAAAGAAAATCCCATTTTCGATATACAGAATATGGGATAACAATTTCATACAACTTTTGTTCAATATGCCCATATTTAGCATCATATCTTCGTAAGTCCTAATTTTTGGAGAAAAACACCAAAAAAAAATCTTGAATTTTTATCTTTAGAAAAAAAGTTTATGGATATATAGAAAAACATTAGTTGATTTTTGTGGTAATTTCAAGACGGGTCTAGGCCAAATTTTTTTAGGTCAAATAATAATAGAAGTATATTCATTGTCTTTTCATTTTGTCTTTCGATAAAATATCATTATATATTGTTTTTCATTGAAATCTTTTCTTCAAAATAAAATCCATAAAATTTTGTTGTTTGAAAAATTTCATTGAAATTTTGCCTTTAAAATAAATTCTATTGAAATTTTGTCTGAACAAATAATTTTATTGAAATTTTGTATATAAAAAATAATTCAAAAGGGGGCCCGCCTGGACCAAATTTTGCTTAATAGAAATAGCCAATGAAATTCTGTCCTACGAAATCTTAGGAGAAAATACTCATTGATATTTTTTTTTCAGAAAAAGACAACTTCATTAAAAAAGTTGTCTTTAGAAAACTTTTCATTGAAATTTTGCCTTCAAAAAAGTTTTGTCAATAAAAAATGTTCATTAAAATTTTGTCCTTAGAAAAAATTGTATTGAAAGGTTATCATGAGAGATAATTTCACTCAAATTTTGTCCTTAGAAAACTAACTTATAAGGGGGCCCTCCTGGGCCAAATTTTGTCTTAACAGACCATATCGGATGAAAGATTTATAGGGAGCTACATCTTAATCTCTACCGTTTTTGACGAATTTTAGCACACATTCTGGGACGCCAAGGAAAACACCTCACGCAAAATTTTATTAAGACCGGACCAACATTGTGGCTTCTACAGCCTCAGAAGTTCATATGCGACGAAAGACAAAAGGTGCTGTATCTACATCTGAACCGATTTTAATAAAATTTTGCACACATGTCCAAACGTCAAATGAAAGATCTCACGCAAAATTTTGTAAAGATCGAACCGAAATTGTGTCGAAATATGGCAACATCGGATGAAAGATATATATGAGAGCTATATCAAAATCTGAATCGATTTTGTTCAAATTCAATAGCGTTCGTCCTTGGATCAAAAATATGAGTTGTGCAAAATTTTATGGCAATCGGACAACAAATCCGACCTTTACCTTGATCACAAGAATACATGGAAATTGAGATTGTTTCATCTGCAAGAAACCTTGGTTTGGAGTTTAATGATAGACTTTCATGGAAGAATCATGTCAGTATGACAGTGGGCAGGACCTACGGCGTTTTACGAAACTTATATATGAGTCGACAGTATACCCCTTTGTCAATAAGAATACTTTTGGCTAGGACATTTATTCAGCCGAAACTATTATACTCTTGCGAGGTTTTTTACGGTTGTGATGTAACTCATAGGAATAAATTGCACGTGGCCTTTAACGATGTCGTTAGATACATTTTTGGTTTGCGTAGAAGAGACCGGGTATCTGACTTTGCCAGACAAGTATATGGTGTCTCTTTTAACTCGTTCCTTAAGATACGCTTGTTGCAAATGATCCACAAGATAATTTATACCAATGAACCGTCATATCTGGCTTCTGTATTGCGTTTTGCCAAATCTACAAGAGGTAAACAAGTAATACAAATACGTCATCAATATCGTGTATCTGAACAACAGTTCTTTGGTAATGCTATACGTCTCTGGAATAATCTTCCCAATAGTATTCAAATTATAAGTAATGAACGACAGTTTAAATCTTTGATTTATAATCATTTTAATTAATTATTTGTTTTGTTTTTTTTTTATAACTATTTTTTAATTTATTTTATTAGTAACTTTGATTAAATTGTTAAACTTTCTTTAAAGTTCCTTTTTATACCCTCCACCATAAGATTTCGTCATTCTGATTGTAACTACTCGAAATATTCGTCTGAGACCCCATAAAGTATATATATTCTTGATCGTCGTGAAATTTTATGTCGATCTAGCCATGTCCGTCCGTCCGTCCGTCTGTCTGTCGAAAGCACGCTAACTTCCGAAGGAGTAAAGCTAGCCGCTTGAAATTTTGCACAAATACTTCTTATTAGTGTAGGTCGGTTGGTATTGTAAATGGGCCATATCGGTCCATGTTTTGATATAGCTGCCATATAAACCGATCTTGGGTCTTGACTTCTTGAGCCTCTAGAGTGCGCAGTTCTTATCCGATTGGGATGAAATTTTGCACGATGTGTTTTCCTATGATATCCAACAACTGTGCCAAGTATGGTGCAAATCGGTTTATAACCTGATATAGCTGCCATATAAACCGATCTTGGGTCTTGACTTCTTGAGCCTCTAGAGTGCGCAATTCTTATCCGATTTGACTGAATTTTGGCACGACGTGTTTCGTTATTATATCCAACAACTGTGCCTAGTATGGTTCAAATCGGTCCATAACCTGATATAGCTGCCATATAAACCGATCTTGGGTCTTGACTTCTTGAGCCTCTAGAGGGCACAATTCTTATCCGATTTGAATGAATTTTTGCACGAAGTATTTCGTTATGATATCCAACAAATGTGCCAAGTACGGTTGAAATCGGTCCATAACCTGATATAGCTGTCATATAAACAGATCTGGGGATTTGACTTCTTGAGCTTCTAGAGGGCGCAATTCCTATCCGATTTGGCTGAAATTTTGCATGACGTATTTTATTTTTACTTTCAACAACTGTGTCAAATAAGGTTCAAATCTGTGCATAACCTGATATAGCTGCCATATAAACCGATCTGGGATCTTAACTTCATGACCCCTAGAGGTCGCAATTATTATCCGATATGCCTGAAATTTTGTACGATGGATCCTCTCATGGCCATCAAAAAACCTTTTTATTATGGTCTGAATCGGTCTATAGCCCGATACAGATCCCATATAAATCGTTCTCTCTATTTTACTTCGTGAGCCCCAATGGGCGCAATTCTTATACGAATTGGCTGAAATTTTACACTGGTCTCCAACATATAATTTAATTGTGGTCCCAACCGGACCATATCTTGATATCATTTTAATAGCAGAGCAACTCTTTTCTTATATCCTTTTTTGCCTAAGAAGAGATGCCGGGAAAAGAACTTGACAAATGCGATCCATGGTGGAGGGTATATAAGATTCGGCCCGGCCGAACTTAGCACGCTTTTACTTGTTCTTCTTTTTTTATTTTGTTTAAACCTTTTATTTTAACTTAAATATTGTATCAGTAACTTTGTTCAAATTGTTAAATATTTTGTACCAATTATTGTTCTATTTAAATGAAAACTTGTTGAACTCATTGTATTTATCAATTTACTAACCCATGCTTTATATAAGACACTGTCTTTTGTATGGGTTTTATCATAATAAAATACAAATACAAATACAAATACATGGACAGACAGATGGGTCGACGGACATTATTAAAAAAATTATTTTAAGGAAAATTGTTTTGTTGAATTGTTTGTTTGTTGAATTGTTTCTTCTTTGTCCGGAGTTGAGATCATATTCGCGACTCCAAAATTCTGCTAAAATATTGAAATAACAATCTGCTGAAATGAAAAATTTGCTTGCTTTTTATTTAATGCAATTATTTATTACGGCCTGTCATGCATTTTTGTGGAATATGACTGGAAGAAAATTACGTGATCAACAGATCCTTGTAGACATAGCCATTGCTAACATGGTTCCACTATGGTTCCAACGACCTATTTTTGTGCCCAAAAATAAAAATAGAGTTTTATCATATTTTTGGTTTGATCCTATAGAAAACACTACAAAAAGGTGATGAACAAGAGATTTTATTAAAAATTATAACACATTATCAGTAGGGTAGGTCGAATTTGAATCGGCTTTCAAAAATGTTACTGCCTTTTTTATACCGAAATACTTGCTTAACTTTGCTTTGATGTATTACACACTTTATATAACAAAGTGATATAAAGGTACTTACAAGGGCCTTTCAGTATCATATACATAAAGTTGCCGCATAGACCCCAATTGAGAGAAATGAACGGTTTTTTTAATAAATATTATTTTTTTTATACAATCGGACATTGTCCGACTGCAGACCATAGGGTAATCTGTTTTGATTACAAATAGAAAAACAAAAAAACCCGTTTTTTGCTTTGTAATAGCATTTGACTGGTTTCTAGATCGTGATTTTCTTTGGTACCACACAAACTCGTCGGTAGGAGTTTTTTTTTTTTTTTTGGAAAAGGAAAAAAAAGAAAAATATTTATATATTGTATATATAGATATATATATTCGGCTTTTAGCCCCGGATGTGTTCTTTCACATTTTTATGAAATTATCTTCCAAGAACTGCCAAAAATTTTTTTTTTCAAATATTACCTTAAAAATGGCTTCATATGTTTTGTTCCATAAAATATTTATTTTTTCGGCCGTTTTTGATGACTCTTTGAATTTTGCAATTTTTTTTTTTTTGGAGATCAATTGCTTGGTTTCACTACAGTTCACCTAGTTTAAAATTTTTGCATGGCTCCCAAAAAAATTAGATCACAATATAAAAATGTGTTTGTATATAATTTAGTTTTGCCACAATTTTATCCGGATTTGGGGAGATGTCTGCTTTTTAACTTGATAAAATGTGTTCCAAAAATTAGACATGTCAGATTCAGACTTGTAATAAGTTGCAATTGTGCTCTATATGGTACCTATATGGTAGTTTGCATTTACGAATTTCAATGTGAACTCCTTTTATTTATACTAATTTCGTCATTCTGATTGTAACACCTCGAAATATGCGCCTAAGAATATATATTCTTGATCGTTATGACATTTTATATCGATCTAGCAATGTCCGTCCGTCCGAAATTTTGCACAAATACTATTAGTGTAGGTCAGTTGGGATTGTAAATGGGCCATATCGGTCCATGTTTTGATATAGCTGCCACTTAAACCGATCTTGGATCTTGCCGTAGTGCGACACCTCTTTGGAGAGAAGTTTTATATGGCATGCACAAATGTGCCAACATTAGGAGGGTTAACTGATCAATATCCCAATCAAAAACTTTCTTAGATCTGACTGTGACAATTTCTTTTTTTTTCTACCTATGCATTTGTGCAATGCATAATAAAGTGTTGTACCCTCTTACTCTCCACTTCTGCGAGGAAACCCCTTGGTTTGGTAACGTGCAATGGTATTCTAAACAGGGAAATGCCGCAACGTGCTTCATATCTCCTTAATGCTTGTGACGCATGTGTGCTGTGTACTCGGATTATTTACAATACCATGGCCCTATTTCTTATGTCATAAAACCCATGTGCGCTGTCTGTGCCCAAAAATCTTTTACAAACAGAACAATAAAAATCAACAACACAGGATTAACCTTTTGTGTGAAGATTTAGTGTGCGTTCGCGACTTTTTTCTCATTTTCCATCCAAAAATATTCTCTTTAATTTTACTTCTTCTAACAAACCCTTCATACATTAAGCAGCAGTCATATTCAGCAAACATGCTTTTTAGCAGTAAGCCTTCTGTTGTGAAACTGCAGAACTACTGCTTTAATAGCAGAATTACTGCTATAATAGCATCAAAATTTACTACTAACAATCAGCAGATTTTTGTAAGTTTCAAGTAGAAAAATTTCAATATTTGACCTAAACTCTTATTTTCACATTTCTGCGAATCAATGTCTGCTTTTTATTCGCTTTAATGAAATTTCAACGTTTTTCAAACGAATCGACTTAATGTCCCTATTATTTCGCACAACCTAAAATTGGATTTTTTGTACCAATAGTACTTTTTTGCGAATAATCAGCGCGTGCTTGATATTTTCATAACGGGAATTGTTTTTACACTGTATATTCAATAACAAAATTACTGCAAACCATCGATTTAGCTCTCAATATATTATGTCCTTTTTTTGAGTTTTGGATGAAAATTCCCCGCAGAACAAACTTTCGGGCATGGAGAATTCAATTTGTACAAATCTTTTTAGCAAAGACATTTCTAATTATTGGTCTGATCTATGGGTGTGAAATTTTTTTCAACAGCGATTCAGCGATTTAGCCAACGAAAATTAAAGTGGTATTCAACAGCGTTATTAGATATGTCTACGGTATAAGAAGGACTCAACATGTTTCTCACTTGGCTACTTCCCTTTATGGCTGTGGCTTCGATAATCTACCTAGAACTAGAGCTCTGTTATTCTTACATAAAATCATTTGGAAGCAAACACCTAAATACCTCTATGATAAATTATTGGGTTGCCCAAAAAGTAATTGCGGATTTTTCATATAGTCGGCGTTGACAAATTTTTTCACAGCTTGTGACTGTGACTGTGTAATTGCATTCTTTCTTCTGTCAGTTATCAGCTGTTACTCTTAGCTTGCTTTAGAAAAAAAGTGTAAAAAAAGTATATTTGATTAAAGTTCATTCTAAGATTTATTAAAAATGCATTTACTTTCTTTTTAAAAATCCGCAATTACTTTTTGAGCAACCCAATAATATTTGCCCGATCTAGAAGGGGTAGAAATCTCGTCCCTTTTAGAAGCAAGAGCTTAGTATCTGAATGGCAGTTTTATACGAGAACCTTTCGTCTTTGAAATACTCTTCCTCACAATATCCAAAACATCATTTTACATTTAAACAATATTATTTTCTAACCTATTCTAACGTTCATTTTAATAATTCACAAAATTCTAAAATTTATTTTCTGTGATTATTTATTCCATTAAAAAATTGCTTAATTATTTCTTAAGAAGGATATATTATAAGCCTGCACTATATAGTTATAGTACGTTTAATCTTGTTGTGTAGGTATTCAATAAATAAATAAATAAATGGACACCAGATTTATTGGATAGTGTTCTCAGTACCCTTCACAAGAGTACTACAAGCAAGAACACGGCCACAGATTCTTTATGGTATTTTCTGTATTTGGAACTATTGGAAATTTACAAATATGCTTTGTTCCAACTAAAACGAATGCAGAAATTTATAAAGGCCTCCTAAAAAATTACCTAAAGTGTTGTGTGGACTTTTCCATAAGGCAATGCTTCCTTTATATAGAACGGTTGACAAAGGCATCTTTTAGAGCCTTTGGCTGGGAGCGACCAGCCACGAATCCCATTGAAGATCTATGGGGCATACTATCTGCAAAGGTTTTCGCAAAATAAAAGCCGTATAGGATGTTTAAGACGTTTTTTTTTTTCGAGCAAAGCAAAAACAAAATTTAAATGAAATTTTTTCTAAAGACAAAATTTCGGCTTAATATTCTCTAATAACAAAACATCAGCACGGGCTGGACCCCCTCAAAATCATTTTTAAAGACAATTTTTTTTTAATTTTTTCTAAAGACAACATATTAATAAATTTTTTCCAATGACATCATTTTTATAAATACAAATTTCATTAAAATTTTTTTAAGGACATATTAGTGAATTTTTTTTAAGGAAAAATTTTCAGCGAAAAACTCTCTAAAGACAAACTTACCTCGAGATTATTTTTTAAAACCGAAATTTCACTGAAATTATGCATTTTGTGGGACAACATTTTGTATAATTATGCTTATCTTTCCCAAACAAAATTGTCCTAAAATTCTTTCTATTGTCAAAATTCGATAGATTTCGTTGTCCGATTTGATAGAATTTTATATAATCAAAATTTGGAAAATTTTTATTGACGTAGGAATTATATTAAATATATAGAATTTTAAAAATTTTTGATAAAAGAATATTTTTATTTCCTAATCCCCTAAAACAAAAAAAAAACATTTAGCGAAACAAACTGGATTTAATGATTTTGGCATAAAATCGCACCTGCTGTCAAAAGAAGATTTCAATTTTCGTAATTTTTTTTGAACGAAAATTTATTAAAAGTTTGTTAAAGAAAAAATCTTCATGGAATTTTCTTAGCAATATTTATTTTTATAAAACTTGTTCCGAAAGACATACATTTAATAAAAATTTTTCTAAGATAAAATTTTGTAGGAATTTTCTCTTAGTTCTCGTTTTATTAATTTAATTGAAATTTTATGCGTAGAAAAAATATATTTTAAAAAATGTCTTTAAATCAAACATTTTGGTTGTTAGTCTAAACAAATTTTTTAAATTATAATTAGTAATATTTAATCAAAAATTATTTGAATTACATCAGCTATGAAATAAAAAATTTTAGAGACTCGAAAACACAATTTTGGGACCACGAAATGGTCACCCAGATAAATTTACAATTTAAAATAAAACCATTTCCTTTTTTTTTCTTGGAATTCCAAAATTCATACGGAGCTCATAGTGATTAAAGGACGAAAATTATAGTAGAAATTAGTTTGTTCTGTTGGCATTGAGCGTAGATTTGAGCACAGTGAAATATTATTTGAAACATTTCAGGATTTTTTTTTAATTTTTGACTTTCTTCCAAGAAAAAATTTTTTGAGAGGATTTATCGAATAATGATTTCTTTATGTGTTATGTACGAAAATCTTTAATGAAATTCGACGAGTCAAATTGGGGTCATTGTGCGCAATGATATAATCCCCAAAAGTATTGAAAAAAGCCCAAAATTTGTGGAAATAACGCCCAAATAAAAGGTGAAATAAACTCCAATAGAAACAAAAAACAAGTAAAAAGGCGTTAAGTTCGGCCGGGACGAACTTTGGATACCCACCACCTCGGGTGTATATGTAAACCCAAATCCGGTGAAAAATGCATACCTTATGCCCCATAGCAGCTATATCGAAATATGTTCCGATTTGGACCAAATTTTTATAAGTACAAGTTATTGTTCAATTGTGTATAAAAAAAAATATTGGTCTTTTAAGTAGATATATCTAAAAATAAATCGATCTGAACCATATACGAGACGGATGTCGAAAAGCCTTATATAAGTCAATGTGTCAAATTTCAGTGAAATCGGATTATAAATGCCCCTTTTATGGGCCCAAAACCTCAAATCGAGAGATCGGTCAGCAGCTATAGCCAAATCTGGACCGATCTGAGTCAAATTGAAGAAGGATGTCGAAGAGCCTTACACAACTCAATGTCCCAAAATCGGATAATAAATGTGGCTTTTATGGACCCTTAATCGGCGGATCGGTCTATATGGCAGCTATATCCAAATCTGGACCGATCTGGGCCAAATTGAATAAAGGATGTGGAAGGGCCTAACACAACTCACTGTCCCAAATTTCAGCAAAATCGGATAATAAATGTGACTTTTAAGGGCCTAAGACCCTAAATCGGCGGATCGGTCTATAAGGCAGCTATATCCAAATCTGGACCGATCTGAGAAAAATTGATGAAGGATGTAGAATTGCCTAACACAACGCACTGTCTCAAATTTCATCAAAATCGGATAATAAATGTGGCTTTTATGGGCCTAAGACCCTAAATCGGAGGATCGGTCTATATGGGGGCTATATCAAGATATAGCCCATCTTCGAACTTAACCTGCTTATTAATCTGTGCAAAATTTCAGCTCAATATCTCTATCTTTAAAGACTGTAGCGTGATTTTAACAGACAGGCGGACAGACATGGTTAGATCGTCTTAGATTTTTATGCTGATCAGGAAAATATATACTTTATAGGGTAGGAAATGTATATTTCGATGTGTTGCAAACGGAATGACAAAATGAATATACCCCCATCCTTCGGTTGTGGGTATAATAAAACCCAATTTTGAATTTAATTCACTCTATTTCATTTATAATACATGTTTGCAAAAACTTCATAGAAAGCATTAAATTTTCTTACTTTAGTTAAAAACAAAATAAAACCATTAAGGAAAGGCAAAAGTCGGGCGGAGCCGACTATATAATACCCTACACATACCCTACAATTATAAATTCGGGCAATATATAAATATATATGTGTATGAGAATTAAATCTAAATCTGAACCGGCTATTAAACAGATCGTTTGAAAATTGCTGTTACTACGGCCATAATAGAGAAATTTGGCGATAAATATGTATGGGTGACACATCCAAATCTGAACCGATTTTGATGAAATCTCGCACATATGTTAAGATCAGTAGGAACACAATCCGTGCCAAATTTTGTGCAGATCGGTTACAAATTGTGTTTATTACAGCCTTATAAGTGTAAATCGGGCGATACATATATATTAAAGCTATATCCAAATCTAAAGCGATTTTGATGAAATCTAGCAGATATTTTAAGATCAGTAGCAAAACAATCCGTTTTTTGTGCAGATCGGTTGAAAATTTTAGCTACTACGGCCATTTAAGTGCAAATCGGGCGATACATATGTATCGGAGATACAACTAAATCTGAACCAATTTTGATGACATTTTGCAAATATGTTAAAATCAGTAGCAAAACAATATGTGCGGAAATTTTAGCTACTACGTCTATTTAAGTGCAAATCGGGCGATACATATATATGGGAGCTATATCTTAGGCTGAACCGATTTTGATGAAATTTTGCAAATATGTTAAAATCAGTAGTAAAACAATCCGTGCCAAATTTTGTGCAGATCGGTAGAAAATTGTCCTTCCTACGGCAATTTAAGTGCTAATCGGGCGATACTTATATATGGGGTCTATATCTAAATCTGAACCGATTTTTATCAAAATCAATAGCGTTCGTCCATGGGCCAAAAAAGTGATATGTGCAAAATTTTGTGATGATTGGACAAAAAATACGACCTGAACTTTGATTACAAGAATACATGCACTCACAGATGGACAGACGGACATGGCTAAATCGAATCAGAAAGCGATTCTGAGTCCATCGGTATACTTATCAATGAGTCTAGCTCCTCTCCTTCTTAGCGTTGCAAACAAATGCACAAATCTATAATACCCTGTACCACAGTGGTGGTGTCGAGTATAAAGATTTGCATTGTATCATCAACTACTTGACAAAACGGGTAATGAATTTTGCATGGTTAGCTAACGCGTCCACCTCAACTTTATTGGGAACCGGTTATCACGCCCAAACAACTCAAAAAGCTTAAATTAATGGTCGTCGCTTTTTAGTTTACGTCGATACACGATATTTTCTTTTATAAATAGAAATCCCATGGATTTTAAGTGAAAACCGCGAGCTCTACACATTCTTAAGAAAATTCCCAATTTTTTCACTTTCTAATGCTATCAATGAGGATAGCATATATTTTTGACGATAGCAAATATTTTAACAACTTCGCAACTTCCGACAGAATTGGCGGGAACTTTTTCTTGTTCAACTTCAAGCATCCAACTGGTAAGATCGTTTATTCGTTCATCCAAATTTGTTATACCCATCCGTATTTTGTTTTTGCAAATACAAACCCAACTGGAGGAACAAAACAATCAAATCCTCCCCAGTTTGTGTCTTTGTTTTGGATTTGGTTTTGTTTGGCTCTTCGGTGTTTCTTTCACCTGACTTTAGAGATTACGCTCCCATTCCACATATTCAATAGTAGTTAAATTATTTTTTCAAAATTTTATACGCTTCATATTCGTTTCAATTAACTAGTATTGAATTTAGGAAACTTCTGAACTCTGAACTTTTGCTATAGGGAAAAGTCATAATATATTTTTATACCCTCCACCATAAGATGGGGGGTATACTAATTTCGTCATTCTGTTTGTAACTACTCGAAATATTCGTCTGAGACCCCATAAAGTATATATATTCTTGATCGTCGTGACATTTTATGTCGATCTAGCCATGTCCGTCCGTCTGTCCGTCCGTCCGTCCGTCCGTCCGTCCGTCCGTCTGTCTGTTGAAAGCACGCTAACTTCCGAAGGAGTAAAGCTAGCCGCTTGAAATTTTGCACAAATACTTCTTATTAGTGTAGGTCGGTTGGTATTGTAAATGGGCCATATCGGTCCATGTTTTTAAATAGCTGCCATATAAACCGATCTTGGGTCTTGACTTCTTGAGCCTCTAGAGTGCGCAATTCTTATCCGATTGGAATGAAATTTTGCACGACGTGTTTTGTTATAATATCCAACAACTGTGCTAAGTATGTTTAAAATCGGTTCATAACCTGATATAGCTGCCATATAAACCGATCTTGGGTCTTGACTTCTTGAGCCTCTAGCGTGCGCAATTGTTATCCGATCAGAATGAAATTTTGCATGACGTGTTTTGCTATGATATCCAACAACTGTGCCAAGTATGGTTGAAATCGGCCCATAACCTGATATAGCTGCCATATAAACCGATCTTGGGTCTTGACTTCTTGAGCCTCTAGAGTGCGCAATTCTTATCCGATTGAAATGAAATTTTGCACGACGTGTTTTCTTACTATATCCAACAACTGTGCCAAGTATGGTTGAAATCGGTCCATAACCTGATATAGCTGCCATATAAACCGATCTGGGGTCTTGACTTCTTGAGCCTCTAGAGTGCGCAATTCTTATCCGATTGAAATGAAATTTTGCACGACGTGTTTTGTTATTATACCCAACAACTGTGCCAAATATGGTTCAAATCGGTCCATAACCTGATATAGCTGCCATATAAACCGATCTTGGGTCTTGACTTCTTGAGCCTCTAGAGGGCACAATTCTTATCCGTTATGATATCCAACAACTGTGCCAAGTATGGTTGAAATCGGTCCATAACCTGATATAGCTGTCATATAAACAGATCTGGTTATTTGACTTCTTGAGCTTTTAGAGGGCGGAATTCCTATCCGATTTGGCTGAAATTTTGCATGACGTATTTTATTTTTGCTTTCAACAACTGTGTCAAATAAGGTTCAAATCGGTTCATAACCTGATATAGCTGCCATATAAACCGATCTGGGATCTTGACTTCTTGACCCCTAGAGGTCGCAATTATTATCCGATATGCCTGAAATTTTGTACGACGGATCCTCTCATGACCATCAACAAACGTGTTTATTATGGTCTGAATCGGTCTATAGCCCGATACAGATCCCATATAAATCGTTCTCTCTATTTTACTTCGTGAGCCCCAATGGGCGCAATCCTTATACGAATTGGCTGAAATTTTACACAGGTCTCCAACATATAATTTAATTGTGGTCCGACCCGGACCATATCTTGATATCGTTTTAATAGCAGAGCAACTCTTTTCTTATATCTTTTTGCCTAAGAAGAGATGCCGGGAAAAGAACTCGACAAATGCGATCCATGGTGGAGGGTATATAAGATTCGGCCCGGCCGAACTTAGCACGCTTTTACTTGTTTTATATGCAGATATTCTAGCATATAATTACATTTCATTAGGAGTAACAACAATTTGCTGTTTTTGCGTATACTGTCAATAATTTCAAAGACCATAATCACTTGTTCGCCGCTTCATGATTCAACTTTGAATTGATATTGATATGCAGAAATATTACTCTAATGCCCTTTACTGAACTCGAAAAGAATTTAAAACGGTATTTCTAGTAACATTTTCTTGTAACAACTCGATAAATAATGTTAATGTTTGAAAAGTTCACCAGTCCTATTGTATATTCATGTGTTTAAATTCTTAATATTTATATATACTTTTTTTTTCTCTGTATAATTATACTTACGTCCTATCAATGTATATTCCACCAAGGAAGTTTGATTGGTCAATTACAAATAAATAAATATTAAATGAATGCTATGAAGCTGTGAAGACGATGTTGCAATTCTTCTAAAGGAAAGCATCCGAATCAGCTATGCAGAAGGGCCAAAAGGGTCTTGTTATCCCAGAGAAGACTAAAATCTGCCTGTTTATGAGGAAAACGAAGATGGGCCAATTTGTCGCACTGCTCTTCCTCAATAGAACGGTTTTATTCAAGGTATCGTTGGTATTTCTGAAAATTTGGGACTATTTGCTAACCAATATGAAGGTCGCATCGATGCGATTTCTAACCCAAACAACGGCGTTGGATATTCTGACTTTATGAGAAACCTTTTGGAATCGATGAGAACGAGGGTTAAAATAATTTGGGTCACTGGTCATTGTGCTATAAGGGTAATGAATTCGCCAATCAGTCAGCCAGGGAGGCTGGCAGATGTCCATTGGTATATACGCATAACCTGTGTTTTAACGACATCAAACAATTTTTACAGAAGGAGTTTAGATCTAAACGGCTCTGGCTATTGGATTATAGCTCTTATTGGTACAAAGACCTTAATACTGACAGACAGATCCTTCAGAATTATTTGTCTAAGGACACTACTTAACCAAGACATGATCAGATAAAACTATTGCGACTGCGGCTAGGCTACTGCAGATTTACACATGACTTTATTTTCGATAAAGAGAAAACTAAAGAATGTTCTTTTTGTAAATCAACTTCAATTGACATGCTAAGTGTCCCCATGTTATAACTCTCCGTATAAAATACCTACCAAACAAAAATTTATTGAGAATGCTAAACAACTTACATATAGAGTCTAACAAAACCGATTTAATTAATTTCCTTAAAAAGACCAACCTCTATAATTCCATTTAAATTGTTTATTGCATAAATATTATATATATAATATAATATAATATAATATATTATAAAAACTACCTTAAATTTTAAGCTTAGGACCATTGTAGTCAGAGCTTTTATTATATTTGTAATTTACTTGTACATATAATATATAAAAAAAGCTATTAATCTATGTGAAACTGTGAAAAATCATAATATCTCTATGCGTTCCAATTTTATAGCTCCTCAAAGTTACATTCACTTTTCGGAAAAAAAAAATTTTTTTTCGATTTTACCCTAAATAATAATTTATGTTCGAAATTGTTCTCCACATTTTTTTTATTGCAATAGTCGGATCAGTGTTTGGCAAGCAATTCAAAATTTGACAAGCTTGGAATGACCAATATTCAATCCCCATAGATGAGCCTCTGGACCCACTAGGGCCCCAAATTTTGCATACTTATTGGAAAACACTTCAACTTTGACTATGTAAAGTTTCATGTGCATATCTCTTTCCGTTCTTAAATTCCAGAGATTGTGTGCAAAATCAAGGCTCTGCGTTGTCCGGGCGCCTTTTGGTCACATTAGTATTTCGGATTCCCTAAAATGATTGCAAAAGTTCTAAGAAAAAAACGAAAAGAGATTTTTTGTAATTCTTTTTAAATTTTCAAATAAAAAACTATTAGGAACGCTAATTTTTTGTACAAAAATCCCCAAAACAGCAATTTTAGCTTAAGATCGTTTCAAAATGGGATTTTTTAGTAAGTTTGCTGTGGAGGCTACAAAGATTGTTTCGTGCAAAACATTTTATGCATGGCTGATGGGACTTATAAAGTTAAAAAAAAAAAACACTTACCCGAATGGCGAATCTGGTCTTTGTAATGTGAGAATTCGAAGGGTTTTCCCAATGTTTTAATAAAACATTGCCAATTTTGAAGTACAAATGGCACCAGTTTAAGTTGTCATATCTTCTTCACATTTCACTTAAAACGCATCTACAATAAGCCCATTTAAAAAAAATTAAGGTATTTATGCAAACTTTTTCAACAACGAATAGTCAATGAAAATAATTTTTTTGGCCAGAAAATGCATAAAATACACTTTTTCACATTTTTTGACTTCCAAACTGTAAACACATGATGTAAACACTTGTTGCGGCAAATTCGTTTCTTAATTTTGTCAGTTCTAACCATTTCAATCTTCAAAGAAATATATCTACCCGTTTTCAAACGCTAATTTTTTAAACAGTTTTTTTTTTTCGATATTCTCCCACTGTGCAACGTAAGGATATCTGACAAATAGTCATACAAATAAAGTGTGAGGCAGCCACTGCTGATATGAGACTTAAGGCGATGGAAGAACGGATAAGGTCATACCATCGCGGTATAATCCAGGCGACGATAGAAATTTTGGATGGAATAGAAGAGGGTTCCGATCGGTTACCTGAGATGACTCTGCTGCCAGAGACTTGGATTGACGGATCTCAGGTGTTGCCATCTGGATGATTATGCTACATAGATGGATCAATGCTAGAGGAAAGAGTGGGCCTGGTGGTCTGCATTGAGAAGAAGATCACGAACAATCTTCGAACGTAAAAAGGAGATTAACGCCTTCTCCGAGGATGACACGATCCGCATCGTTTGGGTGCCGGGCCATAGCGGAGTAACCGGAAAAGAGAAAGCAGACGATTTGGCAGTGAAGGTCAGAGAAGCCGTCAATAAACTTGGTTAACCCGAACCGTGGGCGACGAATGCGCATGTAACCCTGTGCAACAGCGACAAGGTCGGTAGGACGGCGAAAATCCCATGGGTTGATCCAGATCGTGAGAAGACTAAGCTATTACTGAAAGGAAGTAAGAAGGGGGTCAGTAGAGCTTTCGGTATTATAGCGAGACACATAGAACTGCAAGGTCACTTATGTAAAATCGATGCGGCAAGTGATAGTATGTGTAGCGCATGCAGGGAAGATGATGAGATATTGGAGCATTTTCTATGCCATTGTCCGGCTTTCGCGGCTAAAAGACACCTATATTTAAGTATTTACACAATACCAAGTTAGGGGCGCCGCATGGAAAACAATTAAGGATTTTGTAAGTAGCACGGAATTCCTAACTTAGATTTTCTTTTTCGAGGTTACATTTTTTTTTTGTATTTGGAAACCCGAAACAAACCGCAGAAGATGCTTAAGAACTTGAAACAGGCGATAAAGACAAAGTAGTACAAAATTAATATGGCAACCCCTAAAACTTGGATGGGTTCTATGCCAGGGCTACTCCAAGAATTCCTCATATACAAGCATAAACAAATATCGTGGAGGCCACCGTAGTGCACACGTTAGCATGTCCACCTATGACGGTGCACGCCTGGGTTCGAATCTTGGCATGAACATCAGAAAAAAATTGTCAGTGGTGGTTATCCTCTCTTAGTGCTGGCAACATTTGTGAGGTACTAACCATGTAAAAAAATGTAAAAACTTCTCCTCCAAGAGGTGTCACTCACGCCGTTCGGACTTGGGTACAGAAAAAGCTTCTTATCATTGAACTAAAAACTTGAATCGGACAACACTCATTGATATGTGAGAAGTTTGCCCCTGTTCCTTAATGGTATGTTCAAAGGCAAATTTGCATTTGCAAACCAATATCGTACTAACTATGGAATTTAGGACAAAAACAAGTAAGAGCGTGCTAAGTTCGGCCGGGCCGAATCTTATAAACCCTGCACTATGGATCGCATTTGTCGAGTTCTTTGCATGGTATCTCTTTTAAGGCAAACAAAGTATAATAATAAAGAACTGTTATGTTAGTGGAGCTATATCAAGTTATAGTCTGATTCGGACCACAAATGAATTGAATTCTGAACATTGCAGAAGTTATTGTGTACTATTTCAGTCCATTCGGATAAGAAGTGCGCCTTGTAGGGGCTCAAGAAGCAAAATCGGAAGATCGGTTTATATGGGAGCTGTATCAAGCTATGGATCGATTCAGACCACATTAGACACGTATGTTGAAAGTCATGAGAGAAGCCGTTGTACAAAATTTGTGCCAAATCGGATGAGCCCTCTAGAGGCTCAAGAAATTAATAGCTCAGTTTGGTTTATATGACAGCTATAACAGGTTATATACTGATTTGCGCCATACTAAGCGCAGTTGTTGGGAATTATAACAAAACACCTCATGCAAAATTTCAGCCGAATCGAATGAGAATTGCGCCCTCCAGCGGCTCAAAAAGTCATGATCCAAGATCGGTTTATATGGCAGCTATATCAGGTTATGAACCGATTTAGACCATGCTTAGCACAGTTGTTGGAAGTAATTACAAAACACCTCATGCAAAATTACAGCCAAATCGGATAAGAATTGCTCCCTCTAAAAGCTGAAGAAGTCAAGACCCCAGATCGGTTTATATGGCAGCTATACCAGATTATGTACCGATTTCAACCATATTTAGCACAGTTGCTAGAAGTAATACCAAAACACCGCGTGCAAAATTGTATTCCAATCGGACGAGAATTGCACCCTCTAGAGGCTCAAGAAGTCAAGACCCAAGATCGGTTTTTATGACAGCTATATCAAAACATGGACCGATTTGGCCCTTTACAATCCCAACCGACCTATACGAATATAAAAGTATTTTTTCAAAATTTCAAGCGCCTAGCTTTACTCCTTCGAAAGTTAGCGTGCTTTCGACAGACAGACGGACGGACATGGCTAGATCGACTTAGATTGTCATGACGATCAAGTGTATCTATACCTTATGTGGTCTTAGACGCATATTTCGATGTTTAACAAACAGAATGACGAAATTAGTATACCCCCATCCTATAGTGGAGGGTATAAAAAAAACAATATACAGTAATACCTCGATTTACGTCGTTTCGCTTAACGTTATTTAAATTAGCGTCGTCAAAAGAATTACTCCTAGAAATTTCAATTGACGTCGTCATTCGATTTACGTCGTTTCAGTAAATTCAAAGCAAAAATCGATCGATTTGCTATTTTGATTGTACTCGTTGTTTATTTCGGATAATCCCAATGTTGGTCAATATATATATGTGTTAATAGTGGTTTGTGAATTCCGGGAATCAAATTTTAGTCAATGTGCGTATGTAGAAAGAAGGCTCTTAATATCATATCAAGAAAACATTTCCAATTAAAAATTAAGTGAAAAATAAAATGTTCTCAATTAGAAAATTAATTGAATCAATCATTTCTCAATTGAACCTGTACTTTTTTCCATTACGATTGTATTCGAAATTTTTTTGAACTTTAGGTCTGTTCGCGTGCTTTTCCAGTAAAAATTTGAAGGAGATAAAAAATAGCCTTTACTCTCTTTTGCTATTTATTTGAATTAAACAGCTGGATTTAATAAAACAGATATTATATGGTGCAAATTTTTAATGGGGAAAAGCTTCCGGTAGAAAGTCGCAAGCTCGCAATTACCAAACTCTAAAACGCTGCCTCTCTCTTCTCCTGGAAAATAAAATACGCCAATAACAATTTTTGCAAATTTGCCAAATTTTTGAGTACACAGTTATTATTGAATTGAATTCGAAACTTTTCTAAAACACAGAAACACTTTTATGACTGTCTGTTTTTGAAAATTTCTGGCCGCTCGAAGTTTTGATAAATACTTTCTATACAAGAAGATACAATTGCTCCACAAACTGTTTTTCGACGGTATTTTTAAATTTCTAGACGGAATTTAAATTCTCATTTATGATCAAAATATATATTTTAATGGCATAACGGCTTCTTTAGCATTGATTTAAATATAATATATTCTATATAAATGTATTTCTGTTGGGAATACTTCTCCAATGCAAATGCATTCACAAAGTTACTGTAGTAAAAATATATTAATTACTGTTAGTCTATGTCGGTAGCTAGACCGGCCTAAACCCGCCTTGCTACTCTTTATTTTATAATTCAGGAAACACTTCATCTTCACTTCTCAAAATGCAAATCATTTTGAGAAGTGATGATGAAGCCAAACATAAACCTCAAATTACCAAATTACATATGTGAACCGAGATGCATCGAAATTTAGGGTGCGCCCTACACAGAGCCCTTTTTGCAAATATTTTAATATAACATTTGCATATTCTCAATTAAATTTTTAATTGAATCAATTAAAAATTAATTGGATATTTCGGAAATTTCAGCTATTTTGTAATTGAATCAATTATAAAATTAATTGTTAATTTCAAATTTAATTAGAACAATTAAAAAATTAATTGGAAATTTCAAAAATGTTCAATAATCTTTTTGATTGAATATGCAATTTTTTAATTAAACATTTTTTCAATCACATTTTTCAAAAACTGTGATTGATATTACAATTTATGTGATTTAAGCATTTTCAATTAAAAAATTAATTGGATTAATTAATTTCGTGATTGAAATCGTTTTTATTTTTTTTTTAGTATAAGCTTGCCACGTGCAGTTTACGGGGAAAATCGAATACAAAATCTAATTTTTTGCAAAACAAGCTAAGTTTCCTTCTATACAAATCGCAAATTGTACGATTCCTTACACTCGACCTCGAGGGGAACATACCAGAAAAGATCTCATTCGGATGTTGTTTCGAAAGCGTAAAAATTACAACTTTTTTTCGCAATATTCGTGTTCTACTCAAAATTTTTCTTTATTTGAGAACCACATTGCGGCTTTTTACTTGGATGTGGAAAAGAAAAAAAAATCATATTCGTGTTTTTCAGGTTATTTCAGAGAGGCATTTCTGATTTATATCCGAGGAGTTGCACTTTTGCTTTGAAATAACAATAGTTAAACTCATCCAATAAAATTTCACGTTTGACGCATGAGTTATTTAAATTTCGATCCAAGTCGCGATTTTTTGGAACCAAGAACGACGTAAATCTAGGTATTACTCTATTGAAGTAATACTTTCCTATCAAAAACATTCCAAATTTTAATTTATAATGCATAATTTACACAATGCGCATACAGTCAAACTTTATTACGAACTTCCCCATAAGGAATTATTCTCTATAACCGAACACCAATTGAAAACACAACTTTTGCCAACCACTTTCACCTATTTCACTATAACGATCTTCTATATAACCTTTACTTATCTGCAACATTTTTTAAAGCGTCACACAAATTTACCTCTCTCTTAGATACGGCATTCTGAAGCTTAGAAGCGGTATGGAAAGAAGATGCAACTGGCCACTAGCCAAAGAACTACACATTTTGTTTCAACAATCTTCGTATTTAGAGTGATCAAGTAACCAAAACAGCCATTGAAGGTTTTGAAATAGTAAATATTCGAACTGCTCTCGAAAAACCGTTGTTAATTAATCTACTGATGTGTATTAAAGTGGTGAATCCAGATTGCAAAATACACCAAAGCTGTCGAGTCTGCTCCAAATCGTTATATGGCGTTAATTTCTCCACACGGTATTATTTTTTTATAAAATATTCTTTTTTGTTTTGTATTATGACAAAAAAAAAAAGGATATAAGAAAAGATTTGCTCTGCTATTAGAGCGATATCAAGATATGGTCCGGTTTGGACCACAATTAAATTATATGTTGGAGACATGTGTAAAATGTCAGCCAATTCGAATAAGATTTGCGCCCTTTAGGGGCTCAAGAAGTAAAATAGAGTGATCGATTTATATGGGAGCTGTATCGGGCTATAGACCGATTCAGACCATAATAAACACGTATGTTGATGGTCATGAGAGAATCCGTCGTACAAAATTTCAGGCAAATCGAATAATAATTGCGACCTCTAGAGGCTCAAGAAGTCATGATCCCAGATCGGTTTATATGGCAGCTATATCAGGTTATGAACCGATTTGATCCTTATTTGACATAGTTGTTGAAAGTAACAATAAAAAACATCTTGCAAAATTTCAGCCAAATCGGATAGGAATTGCGCACTCTAGAGGCTCAAGAAGTCAAGACCCAAGATCGGTTTATATGACAGCTATATCAGGTTATGGACCGATTTGAATCATACTTGGCACAGTTATTGGATATCATAACAAAACACGTCGTGAAAATTTCATTCCAATCGGATAAGAATTGCGCACTCTAGAGGCTCAAGAAGTCAAGACCCAAGATCGGTTTATATGGCAGCTATATCAAAACATGGACCGATATGGCCCATTTACAATACCAACCGACCTACACTAATAAGAAGTATTTGTGCAAAACTTCAGGCGGCTAGCTTTACTCCTTCGGAAGTTAGCGTGCTGTCGACAGACAGACGGACGGACATGGCTAGATCGACATAAAATTTCACGACGATCAAGAATATAAAGGGTGATTTTTTTGAGGTTAGGATTTTCATGCAATAGTATTTGACAGTTCACGTGGGATTTCAGACATGGTGTCAAAGAGAAAGATGCTCAGTATGCTTTGACATTTCATCATGAATAGACTTACTAACGAGCAACGCTTGCAAATCATTGAATTTTATTACCAAAATCAGTGTTCGGTTCGAAATGTGTTCATTCACCGTAACGTTGCGTCCAACAGCATTTTTGAAAAAATACGGTCCAATGATTCCACCAGCGTACAAACCACACCAAACAGTGCATTTTTCGGGATGCATGGGCAGTTCTTGAACGGCTTCTGGTTGCTCTTCACTCCAAATGCGGCAATTTTGCTTATTTACGTAGCCATTCAACCAGAAATGAGCCTCATCGCTGAACAAAATTTGTCAAAATTTGAACACATTTCGAACCGAACACTGATTTTGGTAATAAAATTCAATGATTTGCAAGCGTTGGTCGTTAGTAAGTCTATTCATGATGAAATGTCAAAGCATACTGAGCATCTTTCTCTTTGACACCATGTCTGAAATCCCACGTGATCTGTCAAATACTAATGCATGAAAATCCTAACCTCAAAAAAATCACCCTTTATATACTTTATGGGGTCTCAGACTAATATTTCGAGTAGTTACAAACAGAATGACGAAATTAGTATACCACCATCCTATGGTGGAGGGTATAAAAAGATAATGCTCGTGTCTTTGTGGAAATACGATCCTATGTGGATCATGGAACCATATGGGTTTAAATTAAGAACATTGGTTGTTTCAGGTGTTTGATGAATTAATCATATATAGAAAAGAAAATGCAAATGGTGCATTTTGTTTTGTTGAAAAATTGTTGGTAACAAAGGAAGCTACTTTTTTTTTAAACGACTCCAATATGTAGTATAGTAATTAATATTTTAGAATTATAAAAGCGCTTGGTTCATTTGATTTTTAAAATATTAAATAACTTCGCAGAGAAAGGCGATGAAAAGCTTGATAAGTATAATTTTAATAGTAGTTGTAGCTATGTCCTTAACATACATGATTTTGTTTGAGATTTTTGACCAAACTGCAAACTCTATGTACTGTGTATGTGTGCGTTTGTTTATTTATTTTAACTGGGGGTGAGAAGTGGCATGGACATACATACATATGTATTATATGTTCGGTCTAGTGAAATGGTTAAAATGTTTACGTGGAAGAAAATATGAAAGTTAGGATTACCGAAAACAATATTCCTGCCTTCCTAACGGCTTGGTCATTTTGGTCGATGGCAGGGCGCAAATAAATAAATTAAAGTACACACCGTACGCACAACACAAGAAATACTAAACTACTTGATGTTCCTCGTAGCCCTTTTTGGGACCATATACGAGTGTGTATATTCCCACATAAAGCCACCAAGATTCCATCGTTGCTGCCATCAATAACGTTGGACCAGCTGTCCAACTGACTTACCCACCACACACCCTCTCACCCCAAAGTTTAATGAAAAATTGTATGTATGTATATTATGTGTATGTGCTTGGGCTCAATTCTCCGTCCACTACTCTTACTATGCATAAATGTCATACAAGTGGCCGAGAACCCTATAACAGCATCCTTTTGGTTGAAAGGCGTACGGGTAGACTCTACAAAGTATGTATGTATATGTATGAATACATGTGCATGTGACCACACATACATTTGTATATATTTTTATATGATTATGTGTGTGTGTGTGTGTGAATGTATGGGCACTCACGGGCAATCATTCGTGTTTTTCTTCAGCGACCAACAAAAATTTGCACGCACGCAAATTTTGTCGGGCCAAAACTGACGCACACAACATTTTCATTTGTATGCGGCTATATATGTATGGCCATCCTTTGTTTCTTCTATGCTTGTATGTTCAATGTGTATGTATATATATTTGTCTGTATTTACATTGGCTAAGTGTGCTCGTAATATACATACATATAAACCCAAACACATACATGCAGATATACCAAGATCCATCTATTGTTGTTTAGTTATTTCTAATCAGTTTGAGACGACGTACCAGAACACATCAACCTAAGTATTTTTATTTTTGTACGTGTGTGTGTGTGTGTGTGTTTGCGTACAAGTATTATGTACGAATGTAGGTCCATGCACAAAAATACTTAAGGAATGGGTCGGTAGCGATAGAGTATTCGCAAGTTGTTAATTCTTCATGTTCTTTGGAGGTCCCTTTGCTGTGCAGCACTGCTGGTTATTTGCATAACCATTTCTCGATACGATTTCCATTCCAATTTTCCTAAACTCTGTCACAACCAAAGACACAGCCATTCACACACACAAACACACGCGTACCAAATTATCCCAGTGTTTGTTAGGAAAGTCTAATGTAGCAAAAGGTTGCCGTGAGAAACAGCGCTGTGCTGTTGAAAGAAGAATAGTACAATCTTAGTTGCTTACTGCATAGTTCACCGACTATCTGACCAAGCGGCCAACACGAATACACATCGTCCATTTCCAGATACACACATTCGTACAACAAAATCTTGCTCACTGAGTTTGGATATGCGTGTGTGTTTTGAGTCACACGAATACATTCAGGAGCCATCAAGAATGTCCAAGAATGAGGAACAATGGTTGAAGTCTGAATACACCTAACATGGACATCGAACGATTACTTGGAAGAATGCCAACAATATTGACCGCCACTGAGAACACAAAACATACGGCAGCACATGCGAGAAAGAATCAGAAAATGTCGTCCATATAAAGAACGTCAAGAAAACAAGTGAGCCAACAAATGGAATAAGTCGTGCCGTACTGGCGGTCGTTATGGCTATGGCTATGACGATGATGTTGATGAATGTTTCCAAATAAATTATAGACTTGGGGAGAATGTCGTCTTCCATGGAACGAGGTTCATAAACGCATATATACTATATATTCACATGTCCCATACTTAGCATCTGTACATACGGCCTCTTATGTTGATAAAGGTATTGAACATCTTAGAATACACCAATACAATTTCCTCTTCTGCGCTGATGGCTTCTAGTTCATGGATATATGTAAAGCACTTTACTTTCTTCTTACAATTTCAAAATGCAGTATATGCATGGCAACAGCCTCAATTTCTTTTCCTTGGAGTTTGAGTGTATAACGTAGGCATCTAACTAGATAGTTCTCGTTAAGTTGCATGAAACCAAAAGATATCCGATGTTGTTCTTTCCAGTCTAACATGGAGTGCGGGCTATTCCTTTCTTTAATTTTCTTTTGGGAAACAGAACGTTGTACTCGGACGGCTCGTCAACGTTCACTATTGATGAAGGATGAGCCAGCAAACTATTCGGCCAATTTTTCGCCAATGTTTTCCTATATTTCGGGACCACTTATACATAAGCAATCAACGTCCATTGGAAAGGAGTGTATTGCCATTTCCGCATGTTCTCCGTACAGATCAATATACTTTTGCATGCCCTCTAACCAATCTCGAACTATAGATGATTTTAGTCTGAGTCAGAAAATTCAAATTTTTTAACAAAATTTTAATTAAATTTTTTGTAAACACAAAACTTCTTATAGAAAATATTGTTTTTCTGTTATAACATTTCAATAAAATCAATTTGAAAGACAATTTTTTTTAAAATGTGTCTATTCGGACTCAATTCTATTGCATCTGAAATCTTCACGAAACAAAAAATCTAAATTTCCATGGAGTTTGACCTGAATTGAAGGAGTTTGGACACCTCCTGCCAGCCCAACCCAACCATACCAACAGCTGATTTAAAGTTACATCATATCTGAAGACTGTACACGCAAATACAATCCGTTTCACATAAGAGACAATTTCGCCAATTAATTTATTTTATAACATGAAAAACGTTGAATTTTGTTTACGATAAAAGTTTTTTTGCGATAAATTCTTGCAAGAATTTGTGACACATATAAAGTTTTTTTTTTAACACTGACAATACCTTTCATTCTTGATATATAAAATGTTATTCGGGTTTTCAACTATTTTTTTACTTATTAATTAATTTGGAGGCCACCGTAGCGTTAGCATGTCCCTCGCCTCGGTTCGAATCCAAAAATTTCAAAGGAGTTTGTCCCCTTCAAATACTGACAACATTTGTGGGAACTATGCCATTTACAAAAATTGTTTCGGCTATAAAAAGCAGGCCCCTTTTCATTGAGCTTAAAATGTGAATCGAAATGCGCTGATTGATATGTGAGAAGTTTGCCCCTGTTCATGGGCAAATTAGCAATCTTCTTCTTCTGAACCGATTTTCTCCCCCTTACCCTATTTTTCGGAAACGCCAGATCTCGGAGATGGGTGGTGCGATTTTAGTGAAACATACCAAACATATATTTAGACCAATCACGACAATATGGGACTCAAATGAAAGGTATTTAGGATAAGAAAACGTATCTGATATCCAATTGTCGTACCAAGTGTTAGGGGGACCACCCCAATGGGACTCAATGAAATGGGACTCAAATGAAAGGTATTTGTGAGTAGAATCTAATATCCAAATGTGGAACCATGTTTCTGGGAGTCCACTCCTTCTCCAAAATAGCCCCCAAACAAAACTTATTTACTGACCATGGGAATATGGGGCTTAAATAAAAGGTATTTGAGTGTACAATTCGAATCTGATATCCAAATATGGGACCAAGAGTTTGGGGGCCGCCACTTCCCAAAAACATCCACCAAAGGGGACACATTTACGACCATAGCCACATGGGGCTCAAATAAAAGATCTTTGGGAGTAAGGCACAAACCTGATATCAACATTCGGGAAAAGTGTCTATGGGGCCACCCCACCCCCACAACACAACCCAAATAGGAAGTATTTGCTGACTATTGCAATATGAGGCTCAAATAAGAGTGTTATTAGAGTAGAACACAAATCCGATATATATTTCCAAGGCCAACTCACTGAGTGGCCGCCAATCCCCTACAACACCACCAAGTCGGTCATGTTTGCCGACTATACAAATATGGGGCTCAAATTAATGGTATTTGGGAGTAGACCACGTATCTGATATCAACATTAGGGACCAACTGTCTAGGGGACATTCCACCACCATAACAACCCCCAAATAGGACGTATTTGCTCACCGAGACAATTTGGGTCTTAAAGCGAGTGGAACTAAATATTGGGTTGCCCAAAAAGTAATTGCGGATTTTTTAAAAGAAAGTAAATGCATTTTTAATAAAACTTAGAATGAACTTTAATCAAATATACTTTTTTACATTTTTTTCTAAAGCAAGCTAAAAGTAACAGCTGATAACTGACAGAAGAAAGAATGCAATTACAGAGTCACAAGCTGTGAAAAAATTTGTCAACGCCGACTATATGAAAAATCCGCAATTACTTTTTGGGCAACCCAATATTTGTAGTTTTTAGGGGCAATACCCCAAACCGGACATATTTTCCGACTTTTGAATATAAGTTTAAATGAGATTAGAAAACGAATTTGATATCCAATTTTGAGGCCAATGGCAAAATGGGGCTCTATTCTCATATATATATATTGTATATGAGAATAGAGCACTTTGTTGATATATTTTCCGGGCTTAGTGTTTGTGGACCACCCCAATTCCCAAAACACCCCTAAATCGGGCATATTTACCGACCATGTCAATGTGGAGCTTAAATGAAAGGTATTGGGGGGTAGAGCAAGAATTGATACCCATTTTCGGGAACAATTTTTTGGCGGTCTATTCCTTTCTCAAAATACAAGCAATTTTTTAGTGACAATCGCAATATGGGGCTCAAATAAAGGTATTTTGGAGTAGAATACGAATTTGATATCCAAATTTAGTACCATGTATTTAGCGCATCACCCCTTCCCCCAAACACCCCCCCAAAGGGTAAAGATTTTTCGACCATGCCAATACGTGGCTCAAATGAAAGGTATTTGAGATTAGAAAACGAATTTGATAACCTACTTTGGGGACATGTGTTTGGGGGACGCCTCATCCTGTAAACTCCCCCTAAACAAATGGCAATATGGGGTTTAAATAAATGGTATTTGAAAGAAGAGAACGATGCTTATATTTTTCAGGCCAAGTGTCTGGGGGACCACCTCACCCCCGAAAACACCTCTCAATCAGATATTATGAGAATATCGGGCTGAAATAAAGTATTTTAAGAATGGAGTATACCTTACATGCAACTTAAATTCGTAGACAAATAAAGATCATATGGGATTCAGATAAAGGCCCTTATATTGTTTAACTGTTAGTCAAGCGATATACTATTTTCGTAGCATGGTGTTTCACTAAAAGATCTTTAATTGTCGAAAATAAATATTCCAAGGAAACTTTTGTTCCATATAAATTAAAAGAAGGCGCAACGAATCGGGCCCGGGTCAGCTAGTTTGCTATATAAATTAACTTAGCGTCATTCTTATGTATATTCCCTTTAATTTTAAAATAGATTGTGCACAATAAAAACGATACCAAGTTAAAATTAATGTTGAAGCACAATTCTAATGGTAATTCAAACTCTTCTAGAATATATTTCGATATTATAATACACAATTTTATTAAAAACCTTCCATGTTGCTTTAATGTTCTTGTCCTTGCTGATGAAGAACTCCATCGGTTCAATCCGGTATGTACAACCGGCTGTCATGGGATTAATGTTGCTCTAATGAGTTGCTCCAAGTTTTCCAGTTGTCCATTACTCTTTAAATACTCACCGTCTCTCTCTCTCTCTCTATTGGAACACTTTTGCCTTTAAAGAGTTTGTGGTTTTACAATGAAAGAAATTTATTTTTACCGTAGTTGATGTTGCTAAAGAGTTTACAATCAACAATGTTAGTTACATTCGAAAATACTACGTTTATAGCTAACGTTTGATATGTTGAAGCGAAACGTTACAGAGTAATAATAAAGGAAAAACTTCGTAACATTAGTATTTTGTTTGTCGTAAAAATGTCTAAAACCTTTAACAGTACAATTAGCCAAATACCACAAATAAATTTATAAAATAATCCTGAAGAGCCAGACCATGTGTGTTATATTTTACTTTCTAGTCGCTTTCAGTTAATTTAAGGCATATTGGTATTGAAAGTAAATCAATTCCGATAGGTTAACAAAGCAATACCGCATGGTATGGATGAAATATAAAATGATTAGTTACGTTTGGTACTAGCCTTATTTACGGCCTGGTATAAGTTTTAATTAATATCATAACTAGGGGAGTTGCATAGCAAATTGTATTTTCAAAATTTGCGACCAAAAATTTTGAAAAAAGAAACTTTCATTTGATACCCATATTGTCCCAATCGGTAAACAGTCTTTTTGGTTGGGTTTTGGAAAACTTCCATCGTCATTCGATTTCAAAGATTTAATAAAAATTTCGTGTTCTTGGGGTACCATAAAGGACTTATACAAAATTTCCTTAAAATCGATGTACCTATCTTCGAGATCTGGTGTTTTTGAAAATTGGAGTTAGGGGGAGGATCCACTTCACTCGCAGATATCACAAAACGAAGGAAAGTAATTCCCTGGCAGCCGGTTGTACGTGCTGGATTGACCCGATGAAGTCCTTCATCGGCAGCTCGTCTCCTCAGTGTAAAACATATCGCTACAACAACAACAAAATGAAGTGTCCCATTTTCAGCGGGGGGCCATCTGAGAAAATTTCAAATGAAAATCGGTTCAGCCGTTTTCGAGTCTACTCGGAGCAAACAATCAAACAAAATGCAACACTTTCATTTAATATTCCTAACTATCTAAACAGGGCCCGCTTCGCTGCGCCTTCTTTCACTCTCTTATTTTATCTGAGCCCTATAATGGCACGGTCAGGAAAAAGTCAGATTTTGGGGTGCTGGTACGGCCTTTTAGATATTTCGTCCCAATGTGGATATCATATTGGTGCTCTACTCCCAAATTTCTTTCATTTGAACCTCATATTGCTATAGTCGGCTAAAGTGTCCGGTATGGGGGTGTTTTTGGGAGTGAGGTGAACCCCTATTTATCAGATCAGTCGCCTAGTCTCAAATACCTTTCATATTGTTTAAATTTCCATTTGCCTGGCTTTGGAGATGGGGCTGCCGCCCTCGACATCCCACCATAATTAAGTATTTCAAATTTCTCTCTTTGAGTTATTATAAACAAACTAAATTTCGGGTAAATCGCCCTATTCGTCTCCGAGATCTGGCGTTTTTGAAAAAAGGGTAAGGGGAGGGTTCGCTCATTAAACTTTAGATGTAAAATCTACTTCATTCTCTTGGTTTTGGTGGTGGATTGGAGTAGCCAAACCCTTCGCCCCGAAAATGGATATCAGATTCATACTTTACTCCTAAAAACCACATTTGAGCTACATATTGCTATAGTCGGAATATATGTGGGGATCAGGGGTAATTTATGAGATGAATCGTCCCAGAAACACTTGGCTCTAAAAAATTTATTGGATTTGAGCTCCGTTTTGCCATAATCCACAAATATGTCCAGTTTGAGAGGTACGCAGGGTGGGGCGGCTAACCCCACACTTAGCTACTTTCTACTTTCAAATACTTATTATGTTAGCCCCTTATTACCTTGGTAGGCAAACATGGGCGGTTTGAAGGGAGTTTAGGGGCGGAACCTGAAATAATATCAGTTTCGTGCCCCCATAATGTCAAGCATTGTGAAGGCGACGATCCAGAAATTTAGTGCTACGGGTCTCATTCAGTTCCACAAGGAATACATAGGCCTCAGATACCAAGGAATACATTATTATATCAGCTTTATTATTATTATACTTTTAAATACCTTTCATTTGCTATTCATATTGTCCCAATAGCCAAATATGTCCTGCTGGGGGGTTTTGGGGATGGGGAGACCCCTCAGACACCAAGGAATAAATTTTATCTCAGATTTGCACTCTACTTTTAAATACCTTTCATTTGATACCCATATTGCCCAAAGTGGTAAGTGCCGACACCAAACGTGAAATTTTTATGCCAAGTTCGTACTCTACCCTTAAATAACTTTCATCATTAAATACCTTTCATTCATACCTTTCATAGATTTGAACTCTTCTGCCATAGGCCTTTCTTTTCATTCCCATATCATCCCGATAGGACTACACGTCCTATCGAAGGGTATTTAGTGAGTGAGTGGTCCCAGACTCTGATAAATGTGTGTACCAGATTCGTAGTCAACTTCCAAAAATCTACCATTTGATGCCCATATTGTGACATTGGACATTCATGCCCGTTTTGGGGTTTTTAAAGTTGAGGAAGTCCCGTAAACACCTTGCACCAAATTCTTATAACAGATGTGGACTAAACTTCCAAATACCTTTCATTTGATACCCATATTGTCCCAATTGGTAAATGTGCCCTGCTGGGGAGTTTTGGTGGGTGGGGAGTCATTAAATACCTTTCATTCATACCTTTCATAGATTTGAACTCTTCTGCCATAGGCCTTTCTTTTCATTCCCATATCATCCCGATAGGACTACACGTCCTATTGAAGGGTATTTAGTGAGTGAGTGGTCCCAGACTCTGATAAATGTGTGTACCAGATTCGTAGTCAACTTCCAAAAATCTACCATTTGATGCCCATATTGTGACATTGGACATTCATGCCCGTTGTGGGGTTTTTAAAGTTGAGGAAGTCCCGTAAACACCTTGCACCAAATTCTTATAACAGATGTGGACTCAACTTCCAAATACCTTTCATTTGATACCTATATTGTCCCAATTGGTAAATGTGCCCTGCTGGGGAGTTTTGGTGGGTGGGGAGTTTTGGTTATTCTTCAGACACCGAGGAATAAATTTGTATGTCAGATTTGCTTTCCACTTTCATTTCATACCCATATTGCCCAAAGAGTTAAAAGTGGGGGGTTTTTTGGGGGTGTAGGAACTCACCCCCGAACAATCATTTCACAACCATATTGTCTCGATAGGGATGGTGCGTTCCCCAGGTTATTTGTCCCCATCCTCGAAATCTGGCAATTTTGTGGTAAGGGGGAGGGTCCGCACTCCCTTAGGATATCAAAAAGTGTAGTACACTTTTGTACTGGGGGCTTAAACTCTACCATCTATGAAAATTTCACGAAAATCTGTTCAGCCGTTTATGAGTCTAACGGAACAGACAAATAAACAAACAAAGCGCAACAATTTCATTTTTATACCCTCCACCATAGGATGGGGGGTATACTAATTTCGTCATTCTGTTTGTAACTACTCGAAATATTCATCTGAGACCCCATAAAGTATATATATATTCTTGATCGTCGCGACATTTTATGTCGATCTAGCCATGTCCGTCCGTCTGTCTGTCGAAAGCACGCTAACTTCCGAAGGAGTAAAGCTAGCCGCTTGAAATTTTGCGCAAATACTTTTAATTAATGTAGGTCAGTTGGTATTGTAATTGGTCCATATCGGTTCTTTTTTTTTATATAGCTGCCATATAAACCGATCTTGGGTCTTGACTTCTTGAGCCTCTAGAGGGCGCAATTCTCATCCGATTGACTGAAATTTTGCACATAGTGTTTTAGTATCACTTCTAACTACTGTGCTCAGTATGGTTCAAATCGGTTCATAATATGGTATAGCTGTCATATAAACCGATCTTGGATCTTGACTTCTTGATCCTCTAGAGTGCGCAATTCTTATCCGATTAGAATGAAATTTTGCACGACGTGTTTTGTTATGATATCCAACAACTGTGCCATGTATGGTTCAAATCGGTCCATAACCTGATATAGCTGTCATATAAACCGATCTTGGGTCTTGACTTCTTGAGCCTCTAGAGTGCGCAATTCTTATCCGATTAGAATGAAATTTTGCACGACGTGTTTTGTTATGATTTCCAACAACTTTGCCAAGTATGATTCAAATCGTTCCATAACCTGATACAGCTGTCATATAAACCGATCTGGGATCTTGACTTCTTGAGCCTCTAGAGGTCGCAATTATTATCCGATTTGCCTGAAATTTTGTGCGACGGATCCTCTAATGACCATCAACATACGTGTTTATTATGGTCTGAATCGGTCTATAGCCCGATACAGCTCCCATATAAATCGATCTCTCTATTTTACTTTTTGAGCCCCCAAAGGACGCAATTCTTATTCGAATTGGCTGACATTTTACACAGGTCTCCATCATATAATTTAATTGTGGTCTAAACCAGATCATATCTTGATATCGCTCTAATAGCAGAGCAAATCTCTTCTTATATAATTTTTTGCCTAAGAAGAGATGTCGGAAAAAGAACTCGACAAATGCGCTTCATAATGGGGGGTATATAAGATTCGGCCGGCCGAACTTTGCACGCTTTTACTTGTTATACAGGGTGGCTGATGAATATTGCTACAATGATGAATATTGCTACATTTTTTTTTCGGTGTATGGAATACATTTTTCTTTTATTCATGTTAAATTAAATTATTAAATTAATTATTAAATTATTATTAATTAAATTAATTAATTAATTAATTAAATTAATTATTAAATTATTATTATTAAATAGAAAAAAAGTTATTACATTTTTTTTTGGTAGCGGCTTTCATCAGCCACCCTGTATAATAAATAGATATTTAAATCTGTAACGATTCTTACCAAATTTCATACCATTTGTCTTTGGACTATAAAAGTGATATGTGGGAAATTTCGTAATGATTTGATGATTACAATTGATTCAGAAAAGATACGCAGACAGACTAATATGGCTTTTTATTATTTTTATTTTCTTTATAATATCGCAGCCACAATAGTGGTGTAAGGTTAGGTTGAAAACAGGGTGCAGATATTAATCCGCCCCATGCCAAATCATATGGACATACACCTAAGCCAGTAATCGGCTTGTTGTGCGCTCTAAAAACTAACCTCAAAAAAGAAAATTTTAAGTTAGGAATTCAATGCTACTTACAAAAAATGTCTCCACCTAAGTACCGGTATCTGTTAGACGCGAAAGCCGGGCAATGACAAAGGAAATGCTCCAACGTCTCAACATCTTCCCCTCATGCCCTATACATGCTATCACTATGTGTCCCGTTATGATACCAATAGCTATACTGACCTCCTTCTTACTTCCTTTCAGTAATAGGCTCGTCTTCTCACGATCTGGATCCTCCCATAGGATTTTCGCCGTCCTACCGACCATTTCACTGTTTCACAATATTTCATGCGCAATCGTCGCCCACTCCCTTAACTCGGACTGCGTCGTCCCGAAAGGCTTCGGGTTAACCAAGTTTATTGACGGCAGTTGTCTGGCCTTTACTGCTAAATCGTCTGCCCTTTCATTTACCCTTACTGCGTTATGGCTCGGCACCCAAACGATGCGGATTTTGCCATTCTAAGGGAAGGCGTTAATCTCCTTCTTACACTGCAAGACTGTTCGTGACCTTACCGTCCTGGTTTTGTTGCCCTTATGGCAATTTTACTGTCGGTAAAGGTGTTCACACTTGACGTCCTCACGTTAGCACCACACCACATCACGCATTCCGTGATCGCCCGGATCTCCGCCTGCAGGACCGTATTATGGTCAGGCAGTGGTATGGTAAACCCCCAGGCTCACTCTGTCCTCTGGCTTTAACCGTAACATGATCTTCCAGATGGCAAAACTAGAGTTCCGTCAATCCAAGACTGTGCCGATGGGAGCAGTGCCTCGCACTCGACTTCAAGGTTCATCGCAGGTATCCCATCGGAAACCTCTTCCCTTCCTTTCAGGTTTCCTTTTGTCACCTCGATTATACCGTGATGGTATGAGCTGCTCCCATCTTCAATCCATACTCCCATCGCCTTAAGTCTCACAGACGCACTGGCTGCGTCACACTTAATCTGTATGTTAATGGGTCGGATATCTAGAATAGTCTCCAGTACCCTAGTGAGCGTGGTCCTCATGGCCCGCCTATGCCAAAACAACATGTATTAGTCTAATCACGCTCCTGTCGAGCCAGTAGACTATCCTCGTATTAAGGCCCCATTTCGAGCCTACGGCCCATCTACATACTGCCCCACATATGTGAGCCTTCTCAGTACGCTCCTGAATGTGACACTTCCAATTCAGTTTCCTGTCCAAGATCGGACCTGAGACATCAATATGGTGTCAGGTATCGAAATCGTCTTATTGAGAAAACGTGATGCGTTAAATTGGCCCACCTTCGTCTTCCTCGTGAACAGGCATATTTCAGTCTTCTCTGGGTTAACATTGAGACCTCTGGGTCTAGCCCAGTCATATGCCATATTCAAGAACCCTTTCGGCCCTTCTACCCTTAGAAGAATTATAATATCGTCTGCGTAGCAGACGGGTTCAAATCCCTCCTCAGTAAGCATTCGTAATAGGTCATTCACCCATAGGAGTGGAGTAAAATGCTGTGGCGTGCCCTGTGCCACTTTCTCCCTTTTATTTGTCATGGGACACACACTTTATCCACCTGTTCCTTAGCATATGGTTTATCCAGTCTCTAAGGACCGGGTCCATCCGGTACTGGTCTAAGTATTAGATCAGTGTGTCGGTCCGCACATTGTTAAAAGCCCCCTCGATGTCAATGCATACCGCCAGTGTGTACGTTTTGGCATCGAAGGATTCTTCTATTTTATGCACAACCTCGTGCAGGGCAGTCTCCACCGACCTTCCCTTGATATAGGCATGCTGTTTGTATTTGAGCAGTTCGCTGGATGTCATACTCTTTATCATGGTGTCCACAATACGTTCCATGGTTTTGTAGGCCTTTGGTGTGGTATAACTTGCCTTGTGGGGATTGAGTTCTAGGCACACTGTGAAAATTTTGGCCAAACGAGGCGTCAGATAGTCTGCCTCTTTCTGTAGTAACGCCGTAAATATCCCATCAGGTCCGGGTGACTTAAATGGTTTGAAGCTCCTCAAGGATTCCTTTACCATAAATTCCGTTATTATAAACCTCCGATCAACATTATTATTCCAAGATTCCGGTGTCTCCGTGAGTCCCTTCGTATCCTGTGGAAAATGGGTTCTCATCAAAAGCCTCAACATGTCGTCCGTTGTCTCTGCTCTGACTCCCATGTCGTCCACTAAAGTTTCAGTTTGGACATGGGTTTTTGAGAGAAACTTTTTTATCTTGGCGGCGTCATTAACACTATCGACCTGTTCGCAGAAAAGATTCCAGGAGGCACGTTTTGCCGCTCTGGTAATCTTATTGTATACCTTAAGCCGTGTGTAATACACATTCCAATAAACTTCCGCCTTTTTACGACGTGCTCTGTTAAAAAGTCTGCGGATCTCTCTCCCAATATTGCGAATCTCCCGGGTCGTTCAGGGATTTTCTTGGTCTGATTTCCTTTCCCGAAGAGGACAACTATCTTCGAAGGACCCCACCAGTGCAGTCGTAATCCTGTTGACATTTTCGTCAATGTCTTCTATGTTTGGACAATCTAAATTACCTTACCGAAGTCTTCTTCTGATCGGTTTTCCGAATTTCGTCCAGTTGGGTTTCAATTTATTGCGGAAGCTTATCAGATTCGGCCCTGGGCGTGCTATTCTAAACCTAATGTAGGAATGGTCAGAGAAAGAGTGTTCCATGGAGACCCTCCAATCCTGAACCTCATCGATTAGATTTTCCACACATCGACACATGTAATACCTCTTCCCTATATTATATGTTATTAGGTCGTTAGTATTCAAGAACTCTGGCAGGGCTTGGCCCCGTTTTTTAGTGTTTGTAATACCCCACGAAATGTGGTGAGAGTTCGCACCGCACCCTATTAGTACCTCGTTTCCTCTGTTTTGCTTTCCTCACCAGGCGTTGCAGCTCCGACGTGGGTGGCGGTGTCGGAGAGTGGGAGAGTCGAAAGGCAGATAAAGTGATGCCAGACATGCTCCACCGTCTCCCCGTTTCACTACTGTTGCATCCGACGTTGATAACTGTGGGGAATATATATAATTCAAGTTTTTATGACAAATAACGCAGGTCTTCGGCCGAGTACCTGTGTTAGCATTGAATATTTGGTAGTTGATATGGTTCGGTCCAGAAACTTTGTTCCGGCTCGTCCATGGCTCCTGAATTAAGGCAATATGAATCTTGCCCTTGCTGATTTCCACCAATCATTGGTCCTCCAGTAAATGGGCATCTTAGGAGTAGGTGATGATTTCATCGTCTGCTCCCTGTTCTTTATACTGCATTGACTTTGGTGATGTCATCGTTTTAGATTCTTTGCCTAGTCTAGCCTTCCGACTTTGTATAAAGGCGAAAATGGTTCCATCGTCGGGTCTCTGTTCGTTAAGCTGTATTGGGATTCCATTCTCTGTACTGCCTGATGTTCCAATACTAGGATCTTAGCCTATCTTAGCCTTCCAAATCTTAAGTAAATGGGCTTCTTGGGAGTAGGTGATGGTACTATCATCGACTCCCTGTTCGTTCGTTGCATTGAGACTCCTATTGCTGCACTGCCTAGTGTTTCAATATTAGGATCATTACATACCCAAGTTTTCCGAATCTTGGAGTCGGTTATGAGTCCGTCGTTGGGTTCCCGCTCCTCCTTCATTGCTTCTCCAACTATTTCCAATATTGAGAGATGCCGTGATTGTCTCGTTGTCGGCCCCCTTTTCGTTGGGCGGTGTTGAGTCACCTGCCACTGCACGGCCTGATGTCGCAGAATGAAAATTTCTGCCTATCCTAGTCTTCCCAATCTTGAAAAAGACATCTTTGCTCCCGTAGTACGCCATGCCTTTAGTCGTAGCCAAACTTGTCTCGTAGACTTGATCAATGCCAACCACAAAAAGAGTTCCTTCCTCCTTCTACTCCCTGTGGAAGACCCCCACTTCTCTGCGACCAACCCTTCGTTTTGCTTGCCCAAAAATCCCAACATGCGTTTCGTCGCAAATTTACTGCCACATCCCTTGATTCGTGACCTGGAGATATCCATTTTTCTCACCAGGTCGAGCTTTGCGCCCTCCCATGGAGCGTGAATACCTTTGACGAGCTGTTTGACGGTATCAATACATTCCGCCGCTTATTTAGTTTATAAAATTATGAAGTTTTGTTGCACAGTTGCATATAAAATTTTATAAATCTGTCCCCTTCTGTAAAGAAAGTACCAAATAGTACTAAGTATAGCAATACATCGGAAAATCATTATGTCGCCCAATATATATTTTCAAGTATCCCAATTTTGAGCGCTTTATTCCAATTCGTAAGGAAAGTTAAATTTTGTATGTTTTATGGTCAAGGTGTGGATGTATCTCAATTTTGAGATCTTAAGATTACCCTCTGAAAAAAGTACAATTTTGTATGTTTGAGTACCTAAATGACTTGATAAAAAATATCTTCTAGTCGCCCAATATATACTTTCGAGGTACCAATTACACCACAATTAATGCGTTTTGTTCCACAAGTCGTATTTTTGTCACGACTGCGATAATGTTTGTCAAATTGCATAATTTTGGTGGCCCCCTTCACTGTAGGCAAAGATAAGCTATTTCGTACTATTTTGCACTTTTTGGCACCAAAATAAACGAATTTAGAATAAACCATTTAATTACCCATTATATATTTCCTTCTTGTACAAATGGTACTAAAATGTACAGGTTTTGAATATAATTTTTAGTCAGTCATCCATCATCATCATCATCTAGCTCCATATTTAAACAAAGTACCAAACGGTACCAATTTTGGTACCAAAATAAATGAATTTTTAATAGATCATTAAGTCCCCATCATACATTTCTATGTTTTACCTTTATCCCAAATTTAAGACCTCTAGCTCCATCTGCACAGAAAGTACCAAATGGTACGAATATTGTTACCATAATGTACGAATTGTAAAATGATCACAGCCACCCATCATATAATTTCCTAGTTTCAACTGATTGCCAAATTTCAGACCTCTAGCTCCAACTATAAAGAAAATACCAAATAGTACCAAAATATACCAATTTTGAATACATCATTTAGTCCCCATCATACATTTCTTTGTTATACCTACATGCCTACACCTACATTTCTTTGTTATACCTATTGTTACCAAAATGTACGAGTTGTAAAATGATCACAGTCACCCATCATATATTTTCTATTTGTACCTGCATGCCAAATTTCAGACCTCTAGCTCCATCTATAAAGAAGTACCAAATGATACCAATTTTGGTTCAAATGAACGAATTTTGAATAGATTATTTATTCACCCGTCATATATTTTCTAGTTGTACCAATGTTAAATTTTAGACACCTAGCTACATTTGTATAGAAAGTACCAAATAGTATCAATTTTGGTACTAAACGTACGTTTTCTCCCATTACCAGTACTATTTTTACATTTCCTTTATTCACCCTCATCATTTTTCACCAGATGTCTTTTTAGTCCAATTTTTAAAACTCCACCTTTCGCTCCTTTTTGGTACTTTTTTTTAGTACCTAATTGTACAAATTTCCATATACTCTTATAGTCGCCCAATTAAGTTTGCCATAGCGTACCTAATTTCCAAAATTCTGAACTCTAGTTCAATTTATAAAGAAAGTACCAATTGCAGTACCAAACGTACTATCCGGTACGATTTTGTAATTTTTATACCCTCCACCATAGGATGGGGTTATACTAATTTCGTCATTCTGTTTGTAACACCTCGAAATATGACTCTAAGACCACATAAAGTATATATGTTCTAGATCGTCGTGACATTTTAAGTCAAACTAGCAATGTCCGTCCGTCCGTCTGTCTGTCGAAAGCACGCTAACTTTTGAAGGAGTAGAGCTAGCCGCTTGAAATTTTGCACAAATACTTCTTATTAGTGTAGGTCGGTTGGGACCAAAATATCGGTCCATGTTTTGATATCGCTGCCATATAACTGATCTAGGGTCTTGATTTTTGGCACTTCGGATTTTTATATAGAAGTCCAAACTCAGAAAGGGAGGCTTCCATGAAAGGCTTTGACGCCCTTCTGATTCCATTACAAATATTTTGGAGGATTTCCTGGGCAGTGACATCGTTGTCGCTGGGGATTTCAATGTCCACAACTCCTCCTGGCTTTCCCATTCGGGTCATACGACTCCTGAGGGCCAATACGTTGAGCTTTTTGCTGCGCATAATGGTTTGGCGCAACTAGTGAACGTACCGACACATATCGCATGTGTCCAAGGGCACCAAAATAATACTCTTGACCTTTTTTAAACTTCACACCCTGAGAAGTATAAAGTAAATACTCTTGCACCTCTTAGTAACTCCGATCACTGCATTGTTTCAGCATCTTTTCGTATTCTGCTCTTCGTACTGCTTCCTCCCCAGTCCCGAAGCGGTCAATAGTTTTATACGAAAAAGCACGTTGGGCTGAGCTCAATGGATTCTTTCAGCATTTTAATTGGAAACTATGTTTTCTAGATGACGATATAAATGCTTCTGCTGAAATGATTGAGAAGATAATTTTAAATGGAATGAAGACATTTATTGCAGCTAAGACTATAACGGCTAAATCAGACGACAAAAGTTGGTTTAACCAGACATGCGGAGATGCTGTCAGATCGAAAGAGGTTGCATTCAGGAACTGGCGCTTGGATAATGATGCCAATACTGAACTGCTTCGCAAACAGGCAAGATCTTCGTGTGCCAATGTGCTTAGGCGCGAAAAATTTCTTTACGAACAGCGTCTTTGTACTAAGGTTTTTGCTTCCACACGAGGAAGTAAGAGCTTTTGGTCGTTCGTGAAAAGTGTAAAGAGTAGTTATTCATCTATTTCAACTCTTGTTAAGGACGATCAAACGTTCACTTACCCGGTTGATAAGGCTAACCTGTTGGCTGATAAATTTGCAGGGAATTCTTCGCTGCCAGATAGCAATAAACCACTCCCCTCTATCGAAAATGTATCTGGCATCATGCCACAAATATTTTTTGGAACTCGTGGAGTATGGTTGTGGCTCTAGATATCTCCAAGGCATTTGATCAGGTCTGACACGGTGCACTACTATCAAAGCTTGTCGCATTTGGTGTCGGTAATGGCTTCGTTCGATTTATTTCGAGTTTTCTCAGAGATCGCACTATTCGAGTCGTTAAAGATTTAATCATTTGCGGATGACAGTAGTCTCTGTCATTCGTACTCATTCGACCATAGGCCAAGTCTTCGAGAGATTGAGGACAAGAGGCGGGTTATGGACGATACACTCTGCCAGGATTTGCCGGCCATTTCTGAGTGGGGTCGATTGAATCGAGTAGATTTTAATGCACGGAAGACTCAGTGCTGCTTGTTGTCACACAAATGATTCGCTGACCCATTACGATCATCTTTGTCTATCAACGGTGTAGATGTTGAGCAATCAGAAGCTCTTGATGTTCTGGGCATGAAAACCCACCACTTTCATAAGGCCGAAAATGGAGTACAACTCACATGTATGGGCTGGAGCTTCAAAATCATGCCTGGAGCTAATGGACCGTGTACAGAGGAGGGCGATGGCGTTGATTGGGAACAGTGGGGCATCCAACTCTATTGCCTACCTTCATCATCATCGCAATGTGGGTTGTTTGGCGCTGTTCTATCGGAACTTTCATGGTGTGTGTTCGTCTGATTTTCGTCTTCTTATTCCTGATGTAAGGATGTATGTCAGAGATACTAGACATTCCAGGAACTCACACCCGTTTGTAATTGATTGGCCAGCAGACCGCACAATGCATTATAGAGAGAATTCTTATTTCGCCCGAACCGTTCGTATGTGGAATCGACTTCCGGCTAATGTTTTTCCCACCCTCTTTGGCATCCAAAGACAAATGTCAATAAGCACTACATCATTTAAGCCTAAAATCATAATTCTAGGCCTTTCCTTTCGCGCTTTTTGTACTTTTTAGTATATAAACATACGAATATCACCAAAACCACCAAAGCTTTATCCCGTGCCTATGACCCAAAACCAACATTCATGCAACATTTCATGACTCTAGCTTTAGTCGTTTGGGCTGGGAGATGATCAGATGGTCAGTCAGTCATGCAACTCTTTCGCTTCGCTTCCCCCTGCTGCACCATCAGATTTGAATTAAAGGTGCCAGCATTAGAAAAATTAAAGTGAGCTCCAGGTATACTTTTAAACGTGATGTACTTGTGTGGATAATTCTCTTTAAGACTTGACCCATTTAGCACATAATACAATAGCTTTCAACACACACCCGTGCTGACACTCAGGTTATAACAGCGATATCCAAGATGAAAATGTGACTGTATGTGTGAAATACTCTCTTTAAGTATTTTCAATTCTCTCAATAAGTAAGAAATCATTTTTTGAGCTGAATAATTGTTGTTTTGCAACAACGATTGAAACAAAGAGAATAAAAATATGTATGACTTGCCATCAACGCTTCTGTAAAGGGCTGGGCATCGCTGTGCTTAAGTAAAAAACAACAACAATTTGCTGAGTTAAGAGTTCTCAAACTCTATTCTATTTTTATTTATTCAATGTACGAATTTCGTAAATTTCCGCGTCTAGGACCCAAGACCAACATTTGTGCAAATTTTCATGATTTTAACTTTAGCCGTTGGGGCTGTTCGCTTCGCTACCGGGTATACAGTTACACATGTCAATGTGTAACTGTATCCAAAATTTGAGCAACTTAAGCCGTAAAGATAGTACCATGGTATATGTTTTAGGGCCTTAATGTACGAATTACTAAAACATCTTCTATTCGCCCCATATATATTGTGAAGGTGTAAATGTATTCTAATTTGGAAATTTTAACTTACCCTAATTTTCAGAAACGCCAGATCTCGGAGATGGGTGGTGCGATTTAAGCGTAATTTTTTGTGCTCTCATATAGTACCCTAAAAATAAAAATTTGGCATCCAAATATCGGATGGGGTACCTAGGCAGGCTGCCCCACCCTAAAACCCACCAAACATATATTTAGACCAATCACGACAATATGGGACTCAAATAAAACGTAATAAGGATTAGAAAACGTATCTGCTATCCAATTGTCGGACCAAGTGCAAGGGGGACCACCTCAAGCCCCAAAACATCCCTAAATCGGACATATTTACCAACCATGGCAATATGGGACTCAAATGAAAGGTATTTGCAAGTAGAATACGAATCTGGTATCCAAATGTAGGTCCACGCTTCTAGGGTCCACCCCTTTCCCAAAACACCCCCCAAACAGGACTTATTTACTGACCATGGGAATATGGGGCTTAAATAAAAGGTATTTAAATGAAGAATACGAATCTGATATCCAAATATGGGACCAAGTGTTTGGGGGGCCGCATCTCACCAAAAACATCCCTCAAAGGGGACAAATTTACGACCATAGCAATATGGGGCTCAAATTAAAGGTATGTGGGAGTAGACCACGTATCTGATATCAACATTAGGGGCCAACTGTCTAGCGGACGACCCATTGCCATAACAACCCCCAAATAAGACGTATTTGCTCACCAAGACAATTTGGGTCTTAAAGTCAGTGGAACTAAATATTCATAGTTTTTAGGGCGAATACCCCAAACCGGACATATTTGCTGACTTTTATAATAAGGAGTTTAAATGAGATTAGAAAACGAATTTGATATCCAATTTTGAGGGCAATGGCAATATGGGGTTCAAATAAATGATATATAGATATATGAGAATAGAGTACGTTGTTGATATATTTTCCGGGCTTAGTGTTTGGAGGACCACTCCAATCGCCAAAACACCCCTAAATTGGGCATATTTACCCACCATGTCAATGTGGAGCTTAAATGAAAGGTATCGGGACCAATTTTCTGGGGGTCTACCCCTTTCCCAAAATACACCACAAACAGCAATTTTTTACTGACCATCGCAATATGTGGCTCAAATGAAAGGTATTTGAGATTAAAAAACGAATTTGATATCCTATTTTGGGACCATGTGTTGGGGGGTCGCCTCATCCTGTAAACTCCTCTTAAGCCAATGACAATATGGGGTTTAAATAAATGGTATTTGAGAGAAGAGCACGATGCTGATATTTTTCAGGGCCAAGTATCTGGGGGACCTCCTCTGCCCCGAAAACACCACTAAAACAGACATCATGAGAATATCGGGCTGAAATGAAGTATTTTAAGAATGGAGTACACTTTACATCCTAACTTAAATTCGTAGACCAATAAAGATCATATGGGATTCAGATAAAGGCACTTATATTGTTAAGCTGTTTGTTAAGCGATATATTGGGTTGCCCAAAAAGTAATTGCGGATTTTTTAAAAGAAAGTAAATGCATTTTTAATAAAACTTAGAATGAACTTTAATCAAATATACTTTTTTTTAACTTTTTTTCTAAAGCAAGCTAAAAGTAACAGCTGATAACTGACAGAAGAAAGAATGCAATTACAGAGTCACAAGCTGTGAAAAAATTTGTCAACGCCGACTATATGAAAAATCCGCAATTACTTTTTGGGCAACCCAATATATAAAAGAGTAGCGTGACGGACTGACGCCCAGCCAAAACCGCTAAAGCTAGAATCAAGAAATTTTGCACGAATGTTGGTCTTGGGTCATAGGCACGGGATGAAGCTGGATTTTATAAAATTCGTACGTTTAGGCAATAAAACGTAGCGAAAAGGAAAGGGCTATAATTATGTTCTTGGACTTAAATTAAGGAGCATCTCGAAATAAACGTTTGGTAGAATTTTTTTTGGAAAATCGTACCGGAAGTGGGAGAAATAGTTCGTTTAGTACAGCAATTGGTACCATCTGGAACTTTCTTTGTTAAATGTGTTAGAGATCTGAATTTAGGATCTTACGTACCCATGACAACCAACATTGGGTGATTATAAGTGTTTTTGGAAATTTGTACATTTGTACATTCCGAAATGGCACGAAATGGATGAATTCTACAGGGCGGATGGATAGAGGTAGAATTTGAAATTTGACATAATATACATCTGGTGCATAAGGAGGAGGGCAAAAAGAAAAAATTAAAAAATAGTAATGGTAACGGGAGGAAACATACGTTTAGTACCGCAATTGATACCATTTGGTACTTTCTTTACAGATGGAGCTAGATGTCTTAAATTTTGCATGTAGGTAAACCTAGGAAATATATGATGGGTGATTGAATTATTTATTCAAATTCGTACATTTTGGTACCAAAATTGGTACCATTTTGTACTTTTTGGTTAGATGAAGCTTGAAGCCTGAGAATTGGCATGTAGGTACATGAAATAAATATATAATGGATGACCACATGATCTATTCAAATTTCTTACAATTTTGTTCCAAAATTGGAACCATTTGTACTTTCTGTGCAAATGGAGATGGAGGTCTGAAATTTTGCATGTAGGTAGAACTAAAAACTAAAAAATTCGTTCATTTTAGTACTTTCGTTACAGACCGAGCTAGAGGTCTGAAATGTGACATGAAGGTACAACTAGCAAAAATATGATGGGTGACTATAATCTATTCACAACTTCAATGTTTTGGTACCAATTGGTACTTTCTTTACAGATGGAGCTAGACGTCTGGTATATGGCATGTATGTACAGGATGGAAATGTATAATGGGTAACTAAAAGATTCAATCAAAATAAGTACATTTTGGTGCCAAAAAGTGCAAAATGGTACGAAATAGCTTATCTTCGTCTACAGCTTACGGGGATTGCTAAAATAAGCAATTTGACAAGCACTATCGCATTCTTAACAAAAATACGATATGTCGAAAAAAGCTTACTATTTATGGTGTAATTGGTGCATTGATAGAATGGAACTTTACGAATTGGGCTAAAGCACTCAAAATTAGGATACGAGTACACCCTGACAGTAAATATTGGTCGGTTAGAAGTATCGTTTTTAGTACGTGCATTTAGGTACTAAAACATACAAAATGGTACATTCATTACAGAAGCTCTCAAAATACATATGGCAAACGACAACATATTTTTTGGCGCTCTTAGTCATTAGTAAAACAACAACAACAATGCTGTGTTAAATAATTTACTAAATTAAGTGTGTTCTAGTTGCAATTATAAAAAATCTAGCCTTATATCGCACCTTTGTACCAAGAGCGACATTATGCAAAATTTCAGGTTTATAGATTCACCCAATTCTTCTGGGCGAATATCAGTCAGTAACACAACTCTTTGGCTGGGCAGTGGTCGCGGTGGTCCGCTACGCTGTCTCCGTTTTTGATACCCCCTTTTTAGTGTAGGACTTCTAAAAACCTAGTTAATCACTAAGTTTATAAGATTATGAAGTTTTGTAATAATTGGGTATAAAATTTCGGAAATCTGTTCCCTTTTTTGCTTGTTTGTCTTTAGAAAATTTATCACGGAAATATAGTCTTTAGAACAAAAATATTAAAATGCAAATTTTAGAAAAGTTTTTAATTGAAATATTGTCTATAGGAAAAATTTAAATGAAATTTTGGGGCCGGGCGGATGAGAATTTTACGTTAAATTATAAAAATTCTGACTTTAGGACAAACTGTGATGAAGTTTTGTCTATAAAAATATTACGCTTAAATTGTGTCTTTAGAAAAACTTTAATTGAAATTTGTTTAGAAAAAGTTTATTTAAATTTGTTTAGAAAAAATTTCATTAAAAACTTGAACTTAAGAAAAATAACTATGAGGTGCTGCCGGTCTGATTAAAATTTTCTCTCTGTAAAATATTATAAATATGAAATTTTGTCATTAAAAAAGTTACACAATGACTTCTACTATCGTCATAAACATTCAATGCAATTATGGTCCGAATCGGTGCATAACCTGATATGGCTCCAATAGCATGGCAAATTTTATCCTTTATTTGCCTATAAACAGATGCCGGGCAAAGAAGTTGTCCTAAAGATTAGGGTCGGGCGAACTTAACACGCTTTTACTTGTTACCTAACTACTGTTGTTGTGATATGGCTCTGCATTAGCACAAAGAAATGGTCTAAAGATTAGGGTCGGCCGAACTTAACACGCTTTTACTTGTTACCCAACTACTGTTGTTGTGATATGGCTCTGCATTAGAAATGGTCTAAAGTGAAAGGCAACAACAATGATGTGTTAAATAAATCCCTAAGTTTAGTGTGTTCTACTTGGAATTTTAAAAAATCCGCACATTTGTAGCAAGAGTGACCTTTAGGCAAAATTTCAGATTGGCTGGGCGGGCGGTGAGCAGTCGTCAGTCAATCAAACAACCTCATGTATATATATATATATATATATATATATATATATATATATATATATATATATATATATATATATATATATATATATATATATATATATATATATATATATATATATATATATATATATATATATACATATAAATATATATATATATATTTATATATATATACATATATACATATATATATATCATAGGCGGACATGCAAACCTCTGCGCTACAGTGGCGCATATAAATATATATATATGTATATATGTATATATATATGTATATATATATATATATATATATATATATATATATATATATATATATATATATATATACATATATACATATATATACACATATATACATATATATATATATATATATATATGTATATATATATATATATATATATATATATATATATATATATATATATATATATATATATATATATATATATATATATATATATATATATACATATATACATATATATACACATATATATATATATGTATATATATATATATATATATACATATATACATATATATACACTTATATATATATATGTATATATATATATATATATATATATATATATATATATATATATATATATATATATATATACATATATATATATATATATATATATATATATATATATATATATACATATATACATATATATACACATATATACATATATATATATATATGTATATATATATATATATATATATATATATATATATATATATATATATATATATATATATATATATATATATATATATATATATATATATATATATATACATATATATATATATATATACATATATATACATATATACATATATATACACATATATACATATATATATATATATATATGTATATATATATATATATATATATATATCATATATATATATATATATATACGCCACTGTAGCGCAGAGGTTTGCATGTCCGCCTATGACGCTGAACGCCTGGGTTCGTATCCTGGCGAGAATACAATAAAAAAATTTTCGACGGTGTTTACTGTGCTATGTTAAAACTACTCCCCAAAGTAGTTTTAGAGATGCCGGTATTATGCTGCCGAATATGTTTCCTGGTGTTCTATGCTGACGATGCGTCTGGTGCACAGGTTCAGTAGCCGTGTGAAAGTGTCATACTGCAGTTTCGCAATATGTGGAAAAATTAATTCAAAGTCCTGACTTAGCGGCACGTGTAATGAAGAAGCAGGACAGCACAGTGGTTTGATGAGTCTGAGATCCCCCTCTAAAAATCTGCGTCCCACAGATCAGGATGTGAGGAGGCGCCTCGATGTCGTATAGATAGGTTAAGTTGTGGTAAGTTCCTCTTCGTTGCCATTTTCCTACAGGTTAACATATCGAGCCCAGTTAGTAGGAACAGGCCCAGTGTACCTGATATCAGGAACCATATCGTCTTCTCCTTTAGGTAGCCCAGAAGCCGTATATTTGTTGATTCTATTTCATTTTGAGGTTTATAGATGGTGGTCAGTACCGGTGGGAGACCTGATACTCCAGAACTACTCGCACTCCAATACATATTGTTGTTGTTCGTCAGGGATTAATTTTCCATCTGCAGAATGAAAGAACCATCGAGGTGATGAGACGTTCCATTTACCAAATACTACCGTTAAATCCAAGAATATTGTGTCATCTTTGAGCAGTTCAACCTTTGAATCTGCGCTGGTTATATTGACAACTGGAATTCGACAATATCTTTGATACCGGTGGTCTCTTTCGACTTGTTGTTTTCGTCTTCTAACCGATTTAATATTTCCTCATAACGCTGTAAGTCTATGTTGTTGATGACCCGACATAGTCATCAAGAATTGTTCAAATAGGGGAGTCCAAATTATACACAACATAAGTTTGTGCGACTGCACAGAGGCAAATCCTAAGAAATAATTATAAACAATTGGCTTTTCATAAAAATACAAAATAAATGTATTGTGTCTTTTTATGAAAGGTTTATTTGAAATATGAAATTAATGTAAACTTATCTGATCTAATCTTTCCATCTAAAACATCTGTATTAAATTATTCACATGAGAGGAAAAAAATTGAGCCGAAAATTTATTCCATAAAATTTGAAAAGAGGAAAAATATAAAAATATAAATTTATTAAATTTGAAAATATCAATAAAAACTTATAATGTTCAAATTAGAAAAAAAAATTAATAATGATCAACAATAGGATCAAGCTTTTATAGCCAACATTTTACATTTTTTTTATCTTAAAAAATGTGGGAAATGGTTTAATAAAAATTACCAAGTTTTCTTACACTAATATGTTAGTAGCAGTTTGTTGGTACTATGGGGTGAGAGGAGTTTGGAGAGACGGGACATGTTTCATTGGATCAGGCAAATAAAAGGGAAATGGGATATTTGTGTTCGTAAGAAATGGTTAGTATTTATTTTGAAATCCGTGTAACAAGATTTCTATTTGAATTTTTAATCAATGTTATATCTTTAAAATTTTCTATATTTTTTTATTTTCTTATATGTTTCATCTTTTTTGTGTTTTTCTTTTTCAACAACCGTTTTGGTTTGTGATTATGTACCCCAATGGGTATAGTTTTCTCTTGTTTTAGGTGTTTTTAATGGGTAATAATAGTTGTGGGTAATTTTTCATGATTATGGACCCCCTTTTGGGTCTGTACCTCTTATGGGTAATTTAAATATTGTTTACGCCAACGGGTATTGTTTTTCGTTTTTAATATTTCATACACCTTGTGGGTGTTGTTTAGCAATTATTTCCGGAATGCAGGCGTGAACTCAGATGATCTAGGAAGGCTCATATTGGTCACTTTTAGCCATAGCCTTTAGCCGTTGTTATAGCCTACTCATGGCTGAGTACCCTACAGTCAATTAAATCCATAGATTCCCGGTGGTGTTGAACCGCTTCGATACCACCTCCCGGACTACCGAGAAGACTGGAATTTAACCTATGTTGTGAATCGTCGTCGTCGTCGTGACATTTTATTTCGATCTAGCCATGTCCGTCCGTCCGTCTGTCTGTCGAAAGCACGCTAACTTTCGAAGGAGTAAAGCTAGCCGCTTGAAATTTTGCACAAATACTTCTAATTAGTGTAGGTCGGTTGGGATTGTAAATGGGCTATATCGGTCCATGTTTTGATATAACTGCCCTATAAACCGATCCTAGGTCTTGAATTCTTGAGCCCCTAGAGGGCGCAATTCTTATCCGATTAGAATGGTCTGAATCGGTCAATAGCCTGATACAGCTCCCATATAAATCGATCTCTCTATTTTACTACTTGAGCTCCCAAAACGGAATTCTTATTCGAATTGGCTGACATTTTACACAGATCGCTTACATATAATTTAATTGTGGTCCGAACCGGACCATACCTTGATATCGCTCTAATAGCAGAGCAAATCTTTTCTTTTATCCTTTTTTGCCTAAGAAGAGATACCGAGAAAAGAACTCGACAAATGCGATCCATGGTGAAGGGGATATAAGATTCGGCCCGGCTGAACTTAGCACACTTTTACTTGTTTACTCTTAGACATTCTTTATGTCTGACTTGTGGAATTTATTTCCACTCTATGTAATAACAGTATTGTTTCTATTTTGAGAAACAATTTCTTTCTTGTATATAGGTTTTCTTTGCTTTTAATCATCTGTTTGTTACTTATGAACAATTATCACCATTTGTGAATTCACGAATGTTCATGTTGTAGAAAAGCCTTAATATCGTCGTATGTGCATTTCCTAAAGTCCGCCATCCATTGGTAACTTATTCTAGCAGTTCTATTGAGGAAAAATGTCAGTGGATTTTTGTTTTGTAATGAAATTTATGGAGTTATCATACCTATCCACGGTTATAGCGACACGTTCCTTGGGGGTCAATCTAGGAAGCAACTCACAAAGACACCGATATATCTCGATTAAGTTAGAGTGCAATCTGTCCATTTGTCTCACTACGCTGCGTCGGCGCCGGGTCAGTTGTGGAGGATACCGGTAGCATTTGTCCTTCCTGCCTTGTAAATCAACTCGCATTTATACTTATCAAAACGCGCTTTCCATCGTTACAGCTTAGCGTTGTAATTACTTTTGCTGAGGGAAAACATTAAAGGCTGCTGATCGGTATAAATACTTATTTTCCTCATATCATAGACATACGATCGCAAGATGTCAAGCGCCCAAACGATGGCCAGGTGCTCTTTATCATTGCTGGTGTAGGTTTCCTCTAAAGTCCGGAAATTCTACCAAAGAATTAAATACCAAACCGAAGGCTTTAGTGCAGGCACATCCTCCTGCAGAGACAAAGAAGGAAATCTGGTAACCGACATAGATAACATGCTGAGGATATGGAAAGAACGTTTTACCCAACTGCTAGTGTCCGACGTTGGCGGCGAAGAGGATACCGCAGAATCAATTCTGATAATGGTATAGAATGTTTACCTCCTAGTCAGAATGAGGTCCAAGTAGCAGTGACCCGAGTAAAGAACAACAAGGCAGCAGGAGCCGACGGGTTACATCCTGATAAGGCGTATGCATCAGCTTATCTGCGCAATCTGGCTAAAAGAATGCATACTGGATGATTGGAACCTCAGCATACTATGTGCCGTGCACAAGAAAGGAGACAAGACGGAATGTGCCAACTACAGAGGAATAAGTCTCTTCCCCATCGCATACAAGATACTCTCGAGCGTACTGTGCCAAAGATTAAAACCTAAAGACAATGAGATAATTGGGCCCTATAAATGCGGCTTTAGACCTGGTCAATCCACCCTGGACCAGATAGTCACACTACGCCAAGTCCTGGAAAAGAACCGAGAAGGACAAATCAACACCTACCATCTCTTTGTTGACTACAAAGCGTCCTTCGATACTCCTTGCACAACCGAGCAGATAAAGAAAATGGAGAAAGTTGGAACCACATCTTTGAGACAGTCAGTAACTTTATCTACCTCGGCACCGCCATAACCGAAACGAATGTCACCAGTTTTGAGATTAAGCGAAGAATAATACTGGCAAACAGATGCTACTTTGGACTAAGTAAGCAGTTTAGAAACAAGGTCACCTCTCGACAGACGAAGATTACACTATACAAGACACTGATACTACCCGTTATATGGTTCTGAAGCATGGGTACTTGTGAAAGCAGATGAGGCAGTGCTCGGAGAATACAGGCGGTAGTATAGTTACACGCATCAAAATACAACAGCTGCGTTGGCTAGGTCATGTTGTCAGAATGGATGAAGAAGCTCCAGCAAAGAAGTCTTTTGAAGGCAAACAAGGTGGTACACGCAAACCGGGAAGACCAAAAGTGGTGGGAGAAACCTCGAAACTTGGTGTCAGAGATTTTAAAATGAGCGCAGAAGATGGAGGCGCTTGGAATGCTACTCTACATTCGGCTAGTGGAACAAATATTCTGTCATAGCCAATTAAAGAAAGTTTCAAGGAAGCATGTCTTCTCCAATTTCGCTTTGATATTAGCATCCATAAGGCGCATGAACACTTAATCCAGATGATCATCTAAACTTTTTAAGGCAAATGGTAAACGCAGGAATTCGTATTTTCCGTTCATAGCAGAGAATGACGTCTTCGGTATATCAGAGTCTTTCATCGGTATCTGGTGGAAACCTGATGTAAAATCTATCGTTGTGGAATTTTTGGCCTGACCGAGGCTGCAGAGGGTCGCATTGATATCCGAGATGGGGTACGTGTCAGCAATCATTACTGTATTCAATCGTTTGTAATCAATTGCCATACTGTACTGTTTCTCCCCATTCGGTTTTGATTTCTTCGGGACAATCCGAATCGGGGAATTATACGGACTTTTTGATGGACGAAATACTCCTTCCTCTAGCAATTCATTCACCTGCCTCTCCACCTCGTCTCTCATACAAGTTGGGTAAGGATAACTCGTTCTATAATTGGTTCAGGGGTTGATGTCCTTATCTCTGCATGTATATTCATATCCACCAGTTCGCCACTGAGCAGCTTGAAACGTTTTGAGAATCTCTCCAATAGAGAGTCTATCCTATCATGAATTTTGAAGGGGAATTTCGTATTTACCTATTGTAAGAAGATCGTTTTTCCTGTCGATCAGTGCACCTTTTCGTCTCAGTGTATCATCCCCGATGATACCAGAAAAATTGCTCAAATCAGGTAACACAATAAATGCAATCATCGTCGCACCCCAAGACCATCAAATATTTTCAATCGCAGCTTGTTTCTAATAGTTACATAACTCCCAACCGATGCCACACACATATCCTCTCCGCAGGAACACACCCTCCAACTACCCTTTCCTTAATGTCATTTTTGTTCGCTCGAAATCCCGACCATCCTATAAGACATATTCTACGTATGGTACGCAGGCTTTTCATTGTTCGTTGGTTCTTGGTCAGATCTCTGAAGTATTTCATGTTCCTACTTCGTTTTGGTCTTTGCTTCTTGCGGGGAAAGTTCTCCGATGCTGTTTTTGGTTTGAAAGGGTTTGGTCTGTTCATGTAGTTCACATTCTTCGTTCGGACCGAAGGATCCACCTCCTCCATATGGTGTAGGATTTTGGTTTCCACGCTGTGAATGCCTATGTTCCGCCATATTTTGTTGCTTATTCTTGGCCTGATAAGAAGTACTGTTCTGCAGACTGTTAATTGGTATTGAGACTCGATTATTGGCCGAAGGTTTATGAATCGAGGAATTCCTAAAGTCAACATTCTGAATCTCTAAACATGCAGAATAGTTGTATAAGCAGCATCCTGTACAAGTCCCTATTGAGACCGCGAATGAAAACGTCCAATGCCCTATTGCGATAAGGCTTCACGAGAACTCGAACCGTCTCCTCCGCGTAGGACTCAGTCTTTACCTTGTTTATAATTAGTGAGAATTGATGATTGACTTTGGCATAAAACTCATCAATTTTCATACATCTTTGGTTGAGACTGTGCTACTGGTGCTCAAAAGTCCTTATATTCCTCTCGCCTGCATAGTGTAACGATAGGTATTGTTTAATTCTTGTCCAGTTAAATGTTGTCGAATATGTTGTATGATATGAGTGCTGAGTCAGCCGCAATCTTTACCTAACTTATATGGTGGAAGATCACGTGGTATAATGGTTTCGACCTTACCACCGAAAAATCCGCCAAAATGTTTTCGACGGAATGAACACATGACACTTATTGTAGAGGGTTCCCGTCAAAAACCTGGAGCTCCTTTACACAGTCAGGGAGACGACTAATTTCCCTGATGTCTTCAATGGTTGTGGGAGCCTGCACAACCTCCTCTTGAACTGCATCCACATGATTGCTAGTAGAGGCCGCAGCCATAGCGGTACTCTAAGCGTCCAAACGTGACACCCTCCTTTCCAATATGGTGATCTTTTCGAGCAGTGCATTCACTGCCCCAGTGATCTGTGTCACGTTGGCACTCAATTGTTCCATACTCATATTCTCTTGTGTTATTGAACAGTGAAAAAACTTACGTGGCAATTAGACGCAACTGCATGTGTCTATGAACAGTGACCGAGATTCCTTTGATTTTTCCTCACTTGTGTTATACTATATTGTTTATTTCACTTATTATTTTCTAGGTGAGTGTTTTCTTTGTTTTATATTTGTTTTTTTTTTTTTTTTTTTTTTTGTTTTTTGCTTAAATGAAGGACACCTCGTTTTAGAGAGTTCTCTATTTTGTGTCTTTCTTTTTTCCTTAATCTTTAGGTTAGGTTGAAAAGAGGGTGCAGATATTAATCCGCCCATGCCACTATAGACATACACCTAAGCCAGTAATCGGCTTGTTGTAAGGTCTAAAAACTATAAAGTAACCTCTAAAAAGAAAATTTAAGTTAGGAATTCAGTGCTACTTACAAAACCCTTAATTGTTTTCAATACCACTCCCCTAAGTTGGTTCATGTCTGATATTGTGTCTCCACCTAAGTACCGGTATCTGTTAGACGCGAAAGCCGGGCAATGACAAAGGAAATGCTTCAGCGTCTTATCATCTTCCTAGCATGCCCTACACATGCTATCACTTGCAGCACCGATTTTACATATAGCTATACTGACCTCCTTCTTACTTCCTTTCAGTATTAGCCTCGTCTTCTCACGATCTGGATCCCCCCATACGATTTTCGCCGTCCTACCGACCGTTTCGCTGTTCCACAATATTGCATGCGCATTCGTCGCCCACTCCCTTAACTCGGACTGCGTCGTCCCGAAAGGCTTTGGGTTAACCAAGTTTATTGACGGCATCCTCATTTACCCTTACTGCGTTATGGCCCGGCACTCAAACGATGCGGATTTTGCCATTCTAAGAGAAGGCGTTAATCTCCTTCTAACACTGCAAGACGTCCTCACGTTAGCACCACACCACATCACGCATTCCGTGATTGCCCGGATCTCCGCCTGCAGGACCGTATAATGTGCACAGAAACCCGATTCGTTGCCTCTACGAATGCCGATGGTTCCACATACTACGAAGGTTCATTAACAGTTCGGTAGCGACAACCAATGTTGAAATTGAGGTTATTGCCCTATATTTGCTATTGGTATCAAAAATAGTACTGTATGGAAAAATTAAAAGAGCAGACTTTTAGCATATTTTATACCCACCACCGAAGGATGGGGGTATATTCATTTTGTCATTCCGTTTGCAACACATCGAAATATCCATTTCCGACCCTATAAAGGATATATATTCTTGATCAGCGTAAAAATCATGTCCGTCCGTCTGTCTGTTGAAATCACGCTACAGTCTTTAAACATAGAGATATTGATCTGAAATTTCGCACAGATTCTTTTTTTGTCCATTAGCAGGTTAAGTTCGAAGATGGGCTATATCGGACTATATCTTGATATAGACCCCATATAGACCGATCCGCCGATTTGGGGTCTTAGGCCCATAAAACCACATTTATCATCCGATTTTGATGAAATTTTGGACAGTGAGTTGTGTTAGGTCCTTCGATATCCTTCGTCAATTTGGCACAGATCGGTTCAAATATGGATATAGCTGCCATATAGATCGATCCTCCGATTAAGGGTCTTAGGCCCACAAAAGCCACATTTATTATCCGATTTTGATGAAATTCGGGACAGTGAGTATGTGTTGGGCCCTGCGGCATACTTCTACTATTTTGCCCAGATCGGGTCAGATTTGGATATAGCTGCTATATAGACCGATTTCTTGATTTAAAGTTTTGGGCCCATAAAATGCTCATTTATTATCCGATGTTGCCGAAATTTGGACAGTGGGTTAAGTTAAGTTACTTGACATACTTCTGCAGTATCGCACATTTCGGTCCAGATTTCGATATAGCTGCCATATAGACCGATATCTAGGTTTTAGGTTTTGGGGCCATAAAAGACGCATTTATTGTCCGATGTCGCTGAAATTTGAGACAGTGAGTTTAGTTAGGCTCTTCGACGTCCTTCTTCAATTTTGAACAGATCGGTTCAGATTTGATTATAGCTGCCATATAGACCGATCTCTCGATTTAAGGTTTTGGGCCCATAAAAGAGGCATTTATTGTCCGATTTCGCCGAAATTTGGGACAGTGCTTTTTATGCAACTTGGCTCAAATCGGTCCAGATTTGGATATAGCTGCCATCTAGAACGATATCTCGATTTAAAGTCTTGGCCCCATAAAAGGCGCATTTATAATCCGATTTCACAGAAATTTGACACAGTGACTTATGTTAGGCTTTTCGACATCCGTGTCGTATATGGTTCAGATCGGTTTATTTTTAGATATAGCTACTGTACATATTAGTATTTGGTCCAAATAGGAACTTATTTTGATATAACTGATATGGGTATGAAATTTTCACCGAATTTTGATGAAAGGTGGTTTACATATATACCCGAGGTGGTGGGTATCCAAAGTTCGGCCCGGCCGAACTTAACGCCTTTTTACTTGTTTTTATTTATGGTTCTTTATTTGAGTAATCCCAATATGTAAGAAAATGATTGTTTTTTTACAATGAACAGATAAATATTCAGCCAGGAACTGCAAATTGATTTCACGTGTCTTGGAACTGTTACAACAAAATGAACTACGGAAACATGATGAAATAGCTGCATCACGGTCAATAACCAACAGCTGAACTATGCAGGCTTATGCAATAAACTCAATGAGCTCCTCGTAAATATGATGTGCGCGAATTGAAATGGAGACTTCTAAAAACTTGACGTAGTATAATTATTCAAGTTTATACTGGACATTTACTTTTGCACTTATAAGAAAAACTGAAGAAATAACTTTAGTGCTTTTCCGAATGTATATGACAATAACACATTCGGTTAAAATTACTAATTGCAGTACTAACAGAAATTGTATGAATATGACTGACATTGTAGTAGAGCTAAATCTTTGTTTGTGCTCCGTTAGGAATTTTCAAATAATAAGTAGTTGATACAAGAACTAGAGGAAAACCAAATTTATTTTTTATGCAAATGATTGGCACAATCAATAGGTTGATTACGAACATCTTCATTTAATGCTTCCAATAGTATCGCAGTCAAGCTAACTACTGCACTAAGTTCGGCCGGGCCGAATCTTGGGAATCCACCACCCTGGATTCTGCTAAAATATGGGAGCTATATCTGGTTATAGACCTTTTCGGACCGTCATAACAGAACACAATGTGCAAAATTTTAGCTAAATCAGACAAAAATTGCGTCTTCCAGGGGCTAAATATGTCAAATCGTGAGATCGATTTATAAGGTAGCCATATTAGGTTTTAGACCGATTTGGACCGTTCTTGACACAGTAATTGGAAGCCGTAACAGAACACTACATGCATTGAACTCAAGTCAGTTATTGGAAATATTAACAGAACACTATGTGCAAAATTTCAGCCAAATCGGACAATTAGTACGGCTTTCAGGGGCTCAAGAAGTCAAATCGGGAGATCGATTTATATGGGAGCTATATTGAAATCTGAACCGATATAGCCCATTTGCAATCCCCAACAACCTACATCAAAATTAAGATTCTGTGCAAAATTTCAAGCTGCCAGCTTTACGCGTTCGACCGCTATCGTGATTTCGACAGACGGGCGCACGGATAATATTGTGTGAATTTGGTAAATTTCGTTATTTATAAAATGCCGGGAAAAAAAATCACTTATCATTTGATCGACATTCATTTTTATGCTCACCACCATATGAGGGGGGCATACTAACCTAGTCATTCCGGTTGTAACACCTCGAAATATTGATCGCTTCGAAATATACTTGATCGCTTCGATATTCTGAGTCGATCTAGCCATTTCCGTCCGTCTGACGAAATCACGATAGTGCTAGAATGCGCAAAGCTTGCCGCTTGAAATTTTGCACAGATACTTAGTATTAATGTAGGTCGTTGGGCATTGCAAATAGGCCATATGGGTCCTGCAGGTCAGTATAGGTATTGGTATCTTAACGGAACACATAGTCTATAGTTCGTAAAATCGATGCGGCAAGTGATAGCATGTGTAGGGCAGGTGGGAAAGATGATGTGACGTTGAAGCATTTTCTTTGTCATTGCCCGGTTTTCGGCAGGCATGAACCAACTTAGGGGCGTGGCATGGAAAAAAAATTAAGGATGTTGTAAGTAGCACGAATTTCTGACTTAGATTTTCTTTTTCGGGATTACTTTTTAGTATTTAGAGCGCACAAAAGCCTATTGCTGGCTTAGGTGTATGTCCATATTGGCATGGGGCGGATTAACATCCGCACCCTCTTTTCAACCTAACCTATATCACATTCAAAAGGAAGCCACCGTATCGCAGAGGTTAGCATGTCCACCTTTGACGCTGAACGTCAGTGTTAGAATCCTGGCGAGAACATCAGAAATGTTTTTAATGGTGGTTATGGCCTCCTAATGTAGGCGACATTTGTGAGTTACTTTGCCGGGTAAAAACTTATCCACTAAGAGGTGTCGCTCTGCGGCACACCTTTCGGACTCGGTTATAAAAAGGAGGCCCCTTATCATTGAGCTTAGAACTTGAACCGGACAATACTCATTGATATGTGAGAAGTTTTTCCCCGTTCCTTATGGAATGTTCGTAGGAAAAGTTGCAATGCAAATTTCACTTAAAATGCTTTACAATATTCCGTCTTTACTAAAGGGGAAGAAATAAAATTAAGTTATTGAAAATATGAAAATATATTTTTGGCAAAAAAATTAAAATATTCGTTTTTAACGTTTTTGGAGTGCCAAACTGGGTAACTTTTAACACTTGGACACTTTCCGCAGCAAAGTCGTTGCTTAATAAATCCCAAAATACGAAAACGGTCGTAGCCAAATTCTAAAAAATAAACATTGAAAGTGGAATATCTTTGGCACCGGGACCACCAGTGAAGATTTGGCAGCAGGAACAATGTTTGGATATGCTAAGGTGAAGAAATTTAAGATCCTGCCAAGAGGCAATCGGATCTCCTAGGCCCTTTTTGTCTTTGACGGTTTCTATATTAAAAAAATAAATTTATGGTGAGGTTTACATTTTTTTTCTTAAAAAAAGTTGTCGTTAAGGAAATTAAAAAAATAGCTACGTCAACATAAATGCTCTCAATTATGAGTAAATGAAATTTCATCTCATCTGGACAAGGGAGTCGAGGGTCAAGCGTAATGGGTTAAAATTTTTTCTTTACAAAATATTTATTGAAAATTGTCTATAGAAAAAATTTTAGGAAAATGTTTTCGTTTGAAAAGATGTTATTGAAATTTATCGAAATCTTTCTTTTAGAACAAATAATTTCTTTTAGAACAAATATTTCATTGAAATTTTGCATTTAGAAAAAAATGTCCTTTAAGTTTTATCTTTACGTAAAAAAACTTTCATTTTGTATTTTATTTTGTGATTATTCATTTTGTTTTTGTTTTGTATTTGGGACAGAAAAGCATAATGAAAAACAATTGAAAGCGTTATATGTATACCCTCCACCATGGATCGCATTTGTCGAGCTCTTTTCTCGATATCTCTTTTTAGGCAAAAAAAAGGATAAAAGAAAAGAATTGCTATGTTATTGGAACAATATAACGTTATGGTTCATTTCGGACCATAACTGAAGAATATTGGAGACTAAAGTAGAAGTCATTGTGCAAAAATTCAGCCAAATTGGATAATGATTGCGCCCTTTACAGGCTCAAGAAGTATTTGTGCAAAATTTCAAGCGGCTAGCTATACTCCTTCGAAAGTTAGCGTGAAATTATTGAATATTTTACAGGTCTTTTTGCTACGTATATGTTATATTTCTTTACTTTCATTGTAGATATCCAAGCTCCTCGATCTTCAGCGATTCTTCTCCAATTTCTGGCATCTAGTTTTGAGATGTCGCTCTCCACTCGATCGGAGTATTAGTCTTCCACTTTTGCTTTTTCTTTTATGGTCGTCTTCAAATGACTTCTATTTCTTACAAGTTTTTGTAGACTTTTGCCATCAAGATGTGATCATTTCTTTGTGTTTTCATAAAAGGGAGGTGTTAAGAAAAATTTTAAATGCAAAATTGGCGCATTTTTATATCAAACCACCTCGTCATCTTAAAGCCAATATGGCTAATATTTTTAACTAAATTTCAAAAGTTTCCACATTCCCGCTTATTTTTCCCTCTTTTGTATATGAATTAAACCTGGAAATGGTCTATGTATATATCCTAGCCGACTTTCAACTAGTATTTTCTGAATTTTAAAACCCAAGTCCAACATCACATTTTATTGCAAATATGAGTAAAGAACTTTTGTTCTCTATCACTTCCTCTATAAACCCAAAAAGAAACACAAATATATCTTTATTCTATCTGATTTTATGTATCCGGCATTATAAAAGACAATTTTTCAAAAAACTAGAATTTTCCAAATTGTGTTGTTGTCGTCACCATTAACATGAAGAAAGGCCGCGTACCCCAAATCGGAGTCTGCAAATGCAAATTTTGCCCATGAGCATTCCCCTAAGGAACAGGGGCAAACTTCTCACATATCAATGAGTGCAGTCCGATTCAAGTTTAAGCTTAATGACAAGGGGCCTCCTTTTTATAGCCGAGTCCGAACGGCGTGCCGCAGTGCGACACCTCTTTGAAGAGAAGTTTTACATGGCATAATACCTCACAAATGTTGCCAGCATTAGGAGGGGAAAACCACTGCTGAACATTTTTGTTGATGGTCTCGCCAGGATTCGAATCCAGGCGTTCAGCTTCATAGGCCGACATGCTAACGGTGGGCTCCATATATCTATTCTAAACTCCATTCGGTGCAAAAATCTCTATTTGTGAAATGTACCCTTATATAGGAGTTACTATAACATATTGGTCGATTTGTCCATGGATTAACCTTTCGCTAGGCCGAGAAAATGTGGCTTACCAAATTTTAGACAAATTGGACCAAAAATTGTTTCAGAGCAAAAATACCGAAAATTGGGGTACATTAATATGGGACCGACACCAAAAGTTGGACCGATATGGACCATATTCGATATATTCCCATTTTATAGGCTTAAAATGATTGATCTGTAGATCGATCTATATGGTAGCTACATCTAAATATGGACTGGGATGAGTATATTATTATACTTCGCTTTAATTGGCCAATAGAGAAAATTTATTCCTCTAGTAAAACTTAGAATAGATGCACAAGCGCATCGATCTTCTGAGCTTCTTCAAAAATTTCTGACACCCAGTTTCAATATGTCGCTCTCCACTTCCATCGGTGTTTTGGTCTTCCCCTTTTGCATTTTCTTTTATGGTCGCCTTCAAAAACTTCCATGTTGGAGCCTTCATCTATTCTGATAACATGACTCAGCCAATGCAAACGTTGTATTTTGAAGGGTTTAACTATTCTATCGTCGTTATACAGCACGTGGTTCATAGAACGCCTAGAATATTATAACAAATTTTTTCAAACCAAACCCCAAAAAAGCCATTAAATCGGAATTTAAAGAGCAGAGTAAACGGGGTTTTAGGCACAATCGGACATTAAATACGTTTTTTAGGAGCTGAGGATTTCAAATCTGGAGTCCAATCTATGCGGGTGCAATGACAACATATAGTCCTATACAGTAGAGCTGGCAAAATATCGATGGCACTACTGAAACTATCGATATTTAACTTTTTGGCTGAATATCGATTGATATTTTTCCAATGGATACTACTGCAAAAGTTAACATTTTTCAAAACTAAACAAAAATAAGCAATCCGACACTGAATGTAGCCTTCTGCACCTATAGAAGGCGCAATTTTCATCCGATTAGACTAACATTTTGTTCAATGATTTCACTCATGACTTCCAACTGACTTTATTCACCTCGGTTTTATTTGTTATGTGCATTGACATTGTTTCTATATAAATCGATCTACTGATGGGAAATTAACGATAGCATCGATACTATCGATAATTGTCATTGAAACTATCGAAAATATCGAATGTTGCGATTATCGATAGTTTACAAGCTCTACTATACAGCACTTCCTCGAAAATATTGGATTAAAAAAACCATTTGTGCCAAAATTTAGCTTCCATAAACATAATACTATTAAGATGAACCTTTCACTTATAATGATGTAATCCCAAAATTTTGGCAGCAAGAGTAAACCAAAGAGCAATGAATCGTAAAATTGGAAACAGTTCTTACCTAGCAGTAACATTAGCAAAGCCGGCTTGTCTCCGTGCAGCTTTCTTTTCGATATTCATTGATTAGTCATGGCTTCAATACTTAAATTTTTTCTTTTTTGTTGGTAAAGAGAACGTATTGAAGATGCGTTTTAAGTGAAATTTTAACACGATATATCAATTCAAATGGGCAATGTTGAAGTAAAAAATTGAGTTCAAAATTTCCAAAGCCCAGTTCCCCCAATGGATTTTTGTAAAAAATTCGGGCAGAATATATTTTTAGTTTTTTTAAGGACACTTTCATCTGCAATATTCAAAAAAAAATTACTAACATGCAATATTCAAAAAGAATTACTAAAGGAAGATTTGGCAGACCTTAGTGTTAGCGAGATCGTATGCAAAATTTCAAGGCCCTAGGTTGTCCGGCTTTTGGCAGGCCCATAAAGTTGGTTACCTCGATATTTCGAAAAATTGTTCGGGCTGCCAAATCTTCATTTAGTAATTCTTTTCTAATATTGCATATCGTTGTAGCGGGTGGGCCGGGTCCTTAGAGATAGGATAAACCATATACTAAGGAAGAGGTGGATTAATTGCGGGTACCATTAACAAAATGTAAAGGTGAAAGCGTCACAGGGGGCATTTTATCGCCACTTCCTTGGGTGACCACCATAAATGACCTATTACGGATGCTATCTGAGAACGAATTTGAAACTGTCTGCTATGCAGATGATTTTATAATTCTTCTTAGAGGTAGAGATAAGAACCAGCTACTCTGAAAGGCTGAAAGTATCTTGCATATGGCTTATGACTGGGCTAGACCCAGTGGTCTCAATGTTAACCCAGAGAAGACTGAAAAATGCTTTCGGCAACGGACCAGGTCAAATACTTAGGAGCGCTCTTGGATGGGATATTGAATTGGGCACTATGAAGACGAGCCGTAGGCTCGAAATGGGGCCTGAATCCGAAGATTGTCCAATGGCTCTACAGGAGCGTTATTAGACCAATACTTACTTAAGCCTCAGTAGTTTGGTGGACTGCTAAGGAGAAAAAGTGCATACAACTGGTTCAGAGAACATGTTGTCTTGACATAGGCGGAGCGATAAGAACCACGCCCACAAGGACACTGTAGACTATTCTAGATATCCGACCCATTGCCATACAGATTAAGTGGAGTAATAAGGCTAGAGGACAAAGTGGGCCTGGGGAGTACATTGAGATCCCAGGGACTGAAATCTGTTTTAGACTGCCTGACCATAGTACGGTCCTGCAGGCGGAGATCACGGAATGCGTGAAGTGGTTTGGTGTTAACGCGAGGAAGTCGAGTGTGAACATATTAACGGAGAGTAAAATGGCCATAAATGCAATGCAAATGAGGGTAAGGTATCGAACAGTCTAAGAGTGTAAGAAGGACATTAACGCCTTCTCTGAGAATGACAGAATCCGCATAAGGAGAATGAAAGGGCAGACGATTTAGCAGTAAAGGTCAGAGAACTGCCGTCGATAAACTTGGTTAACCCGAAGCCTTTCGGGTCGACGCAGTTCGAATTAAGGGCGTGGGCGACAAACGACATGTAACACTGTGGAACAGCGAAACAGTCGGTAGGGCGGCAAACATTTTGGGGTGATCCGGATAGTGAGAGGACGAGGCTATTACTGAAAGGAAGATAGAAGGAGGTCGGTATAGCTTTTAGTATCATGACGGGACACATAGGACTACAAGCTCACTTATGTATGATCGGTGCGGCAAGTGATAACATGTGTAGGGCATGTAGGGAAGATGTTGAAACGTTGGAGCATTTCCCGTGTTATTACCCAACTTTCGCAGCTTAAAGCCATCGGTATTTAGGTGGGGACACAATACCAGACATGATCCAACATAGGGGCATGGTATGGAAATCAGTTAAGGAATTTGTAGGTAGTGCGGAAATCCTTACTCAAAATTTTCTTTTTCGAGGTTGCTTTTTAGTTTTTAGAAATCACAGCAAGCCGAATACTGGCTAAGGTTTATTCCCATAGTGGCATGGGACGGATTAATATCCGCACCATCTTTTCAACATTACCTAACCTAACCTAATACCAAATTAAAGAGGATAGCAGAAAAAAAAATCTAACTTCGCTCACTATAAACGGCCATGTCATTGAAGATCTCGATAACTTTTCGTATCTCGGCAGCAAAATAACACATGATGGAGGATCAGTAGCAGAAATACGAGAACGTATCAACAAGGCTAGAAACGCCCTTCTTTAACTCAACAAAGTTTGGTTTACATATATTCATACATTTACTGTAATAAGATTATAATAATTACAGTTAATATATATCACTAGCAGGTCTAACGCCCTGCTACTCTTTCTTTTATAATTCGAGTGACATAATTTTCCTTGTTTGCATTTCTGCAATGTAGCCTTTAGTTATGTTCTAGGAATGCTCATGGACCTATGCCCAAAAATCTCAAATTCGTTTTCCAGGAGCTTAACATATTTGTACCAAATTGCAATCGAAATAATATTTGCATATGTTTGATATATTCAATTAACTTTTTAATTAATTAAAATTGGGTCAAATCAAACATTAGTTGATCAAATCAAACAATGAATTGAAAATTTCAAAACTGTGCAACCTTTCGTTTAATTGAAGAAGCAATCTTTTATTGAAAATATTTTCATTCACATATTTCTGAAACTGTGATTGACATTAACATTTTCGTGATTGAATCAGTTTCAATTAAAACAAGTAACAGGCTGCAAAGTTCGGCCGGGCCGAATCTTGGGAACCCACCACCATAGATTCTGCTAAAATATGGGAGTTATATCTGGTTGAAGACCGAATTGGACCGTACTTTGCACAGTTGTTGAGAGTTATAACAGAACAGTGTGTACGAAAAATTTGGATCAATTGATTTCGTGATATTTATTTATTATGTGTCGATATCCACTTGATCGGATCTAAGTTTTAATTAGTGGTTGCATAAGTAACAAACAAATAATAATTTTATTACATGTTTAATTATTCATTGATTTATCGGTATTAACTAGTTGAATTATGTGTAGAGTTATATTTAAATGAATCGTATATATAAAATTCAATTTGTGTTTGTTTGTTTGTTTGTTCCGTATAGACTCAAAAACGGTTGAACCGATTACCTTGAAATTTTCACAGATTGTGAAGGTTGGTCTGGAAGGAAACATAGGCTATATAATGTTTGAAATCGGGAGGGTGGTGGACCCTCCCCCTTACCCCAAAAGTTCTACCCAAAAATAAAAGTGGACCGATCGGAACAATATAGGATTCAAATAAAAAAACCCTTATAATAGGTTTATTTGACGATCATGACAATATGGGGCTGAAATGAAAGACATTCGGGAGTAGATTACGAATATGGCAATATGGGGCTCAAATTAAAGAGATTTAGAAGTGCATCATTAATTTGAGTCGAAATGTCTGAGGTGCCATCCCTCCCCTAATGAGAACATTACCCTAGATAGAACATTACCACCAAGAACCGAAACGGGGACCTGTTTTTATAGCCGAGTCCGAACGGCGTCCCGCAGTGCGACACCTTTTTGGGGAAATTTTTCTTAAATGACCATGCATGGCATTGTACCTCGCAAATGTCGCCAACATTAAGAGGGGATAAACCTCGCTTTGTCCGATGTTCTCGCCAGGATTCGAACGCGTTCAGCGTCATAGGCTACAACGGCACGAGTTCGATATCCGCATTCACGGCGATAAAAAGATATTAAAAAGTTATAGAAGGCGCAGCGTAGCGGGCCCGGTTCGGCTAGTTACTAATAAAAGTTATAATTAAACAAGTAAAAAGTCGTTAAGGTCGGATACCCACCACCTCGGGTATATATGTAAACCACCTTTTGTCAAAATCTGGTGAAAAATCCATACCTTATGCCCTATAGCAGCTATATGGAAATATGTTGGGATTTGGACCAAATACTAATAAGTACAAGTCATTGTTCAATTGTGTATAACAAAATATTGGCCTTTTTTAGTAGCTATATTTAAAAATAAACCGATCTGAATCATATACGACAAGGATGTCGAAAAGCCTAACATAAGTCACAGTGTCAAATTTCAGTGAAATCGTATTGTAAATGCGCCTTTTACGGAGCCAAGACTTTATATCGAGATATCGGTCTATATCGCAGCTTTATCCAAATCTGGACCGATTTGGGCCAAGTTAGAGAAAAATGTCGTAGAGCCTAACACAAATTACTGTGCCAAATTTCGGCGAACTCGGATAATAAATGTGGCTTTTATTGGCCTAAGACCCTAAATCGGCGGATCGGTCTATATGGCAACTATATCGAAATCTGGACCGATCGAGACTAAAATGAATAAGGATGTCGAAGGGCGTTTATTAGGCCCTTCACTGCCCAAATTTCAGCAAAATCGGATAATAAATGTGGCTATTATGGGCCTAAGACCCTAACTGGGTCTTACTAAGTTCTGGATAAAAGTGCACGATTATGTAGATCATCTGCCATCATAATTGCAATGATATGTTTCTCACATATAAGTGTGGCCACCCCCAGAAATCCTCTATTGTGAATGCAAAATAAAAGCAAGAAGTCAAGATCCCAGATCGGTTTATATGGCAGCTATTACAGGTTATGGACCGATTTGAACCTTATTCGGCACAGTTGTTGAAAGTCATAATTAAATACTTCATGCAAAATTTTAGCCAAATCGCATAAGAATTGCGCCCTCTAGAAGCTAAAAAAGTCAAGTCCCCAGATCGGACCGATTTGTACAATACTTGGCACGTCGTGCAAAATTTGCGCCCTCTAGAGGCTCAAGAAGTCAAGACCCAAGATCGGTTTATATGACAGCTATATCAGGTTATGAACCGATTCGAACCATACTTGGCAAAGTTGTTGTGTTTCGCTATACAAATCGTGCAAAATTTCATTCCAATCGGATAAGAATTGCGCACTCTAGTGGCTCAAGAAGTCAAGACCCAAGATCGGCTTATATAGCAGCTATATCAAAACATGGACCGATATGGCCCATTTACAATCCCAACCGACCTACACTAATAAAAGTATTTGTGCAAAATTTTAAGCAGCTAGCTTTACTCCTTCGAAAGTTAGCGTGCTTTCGACAGACAGACGGACGGACGGACAGACGGATGGACATGGCATCATCAAAAATTTTATGTCACAAAATGCATTGATAAAATAATTTCGAGTAGGCGGGTCCAAAGTTTCTTTTTAGAAAATTCATAACAGAAATATAGTCTTTAGCAAAAAAAAATATAAAATGTAATTTTTGGAAAAACGTTGTCTTTGGGAAACATTTATATTGATTTTGAGGCCCGGGATAATGAGAATGTTATGCTGAATTATTACAATTTTGTCTTTAGAAAAAATTTCATTAAAATTAGTTTAGAAAATATTTCATTAGAATTTGTTTTGAAAAAAATTTTAATAAAATTTTAAACTTAAGAAAAATTATTTTGAGGTGGCCCTGGTCTAATCAAAATTTTTTCTCTTTTGTCACTTTAAAAAGTTTTTATTCTCGACGATTCTTGCACAAGAGCAAATAACACACTTTCTGCGAACGTAGCCTTTTGTGACGCATATGCTGCCCATTTAATACCATTAACGAAGGTCTCAATCTTCATGCGGTCCACCAACAGATGGTTTTTACCTCCTAGATATGCCAACGTTACTATGTCTCAACCTCAGTAGCGAAATCCTGCAGCGTCTCGTTTGACTTTTGCACTTCATCCTGTAGATGTCTTGCTTATGTTCGCCCCGTACTTACGTTGAAGTGCAGCTATAGCTTCATAATTGTTTCTAGATGAAACGGGGATACCCTGTAAATCCACTGCAGCACTTCCATTTAATACAAGCAGAAATTATATCGCCTTATCGTAGTCGCTCCATGAATTTCTCACAGCTACAGTCTCGAAATGAAACTTAAAGACATCAAAGGCTGTTGATCCGTCAAACACTGGAGGCTTGGTTTTTGTGGCGATGTCGATAACGGAGCTTCTCGTCATGAGTATAGATTACCTTATCCGGATCCTTAATTTGGTCTTCCACGTTTGCCACACATTTGTCCATAAATTTAGATATTCCTTGGAGTTTCTCGTTTAGAATTGTGGAGTTTTCTGAGAATTTTACATCCAATATTTCCGCCAGATTTCTACAATTTTCTTCCCTCATTTTCATAAGAATTTTTTTCCATCTTACAAGAATTTTCTTCCATCCTACGAGAATTTTCTTCCATTTTACGAGAATTTTCTTCCATTATTTTCTGGAATTTTCTTCCATTATTTTATTTATGACGGCTAGCATTGCTGCGAAACTCACATCACTTTCAGTTACTTTCGAAACTTCCTCGCCGCTGGCATCACCCTTTACGGGTATATTGAGATCACCCTTACTGTCGAACTCATATTCGTTCATGTCAATTTTACGACGCTCAAATTCCTCTAATAACCGCTTTTGTAGTTCCGCCCTAATGCCGGTAGTAGCTAGCTCCATTTTACTAAGCTCTTTCTTCAAGTCTTCCATGATCGGCGAATTTCATTGTAGAAGTTTCATTCGTAATTTCACTTCTGACACCCGTTGTTACGTTTTTACCGCAAACATTTTTCTTTCAATTACAATTAATTTACTTCACAATGATTTATTTGTCTACTTATTTGCTTTACAATTTACTAACTACTGTTTGCTGATAAGTTTTAAATACGCGCTTTCAGATCAGACGCACCTCTTGCTGGCCACGTCGATGCTTTGGCAATACCCAATCTGGTAACGTCGCGGTAGATCCTCTCTTGATCTCTGCTAAAGCTGACTAGCATTGACAAAGCCAAACACACATACATAACATGATACTTGACAGGCAAATACATACACTTACATCTATTGAATATTTATTTAGGGATGCAACCAAACAAAAGAAATTCAACAGACATTATTAAGAGTAAAGCTGCGTATTCTGTTCAGCTTTTCAGGCGGAATGCTGTCAAACTCCATATAAAAAAGAACTCCGGCGAAACCATGGAGGAAAGTTGGTGAAAAAGAAGTACTGTGTTTATAGTGAGGAAAATGGCAAAAAAAATTTTAGTGGCAACGCTTGACATCATTGCCGGCATCATTTTCGTTTTTTTGGTTTCAATGGTTCGATTTATCTTCTTGTTATTTTATTTACTTGCGAAAAAAATAATGAAAGCACAGATAAAAAAACGTCTTTTGGTATGAAAATATAAACACATAACTGTCAAATTTTACTCGCGGAACAATTAAAGATTTCCGCGACTATTTCGAAAGTAGAATAGAATACCTACCCTAAGAGATGAACAATAAAGAAATTCTAGGGAATACTAGAAATAATGTGTTATGACGTAATAAGAAAACTGTTGCAATTTAAAATTTAAACTAACGGAAACTAAACTAAAGGGACGTTAAAACTAAGAAATTACAAACGTAACAATACATTTTCCACATTCGTGCCTCTGACATTCATTCCAAAATTGGGGAAAAATTTAATATTTCGGAAGAAAAATTAAAATTAAAAATATTTTAAGAAAAAAGGAAAAGAGATATCTTAATTCTTTCTTAATTTTTCAGTTAAAAGTTTATAAAAACTAAAAAGTAAGAACTGCCCGAAATGTTTTTCAAAAGTACCCATTATGGGCAAAGATACTTTTTTTACCAAAAAATGCAAAAATACAATTTTTTCACATATTTTTATTTCCAAACTGTATAACTTTTAACTAAATAATGAGATGTCGACACCGACAAATATTCTTCTTCTACTTTTACTTTATATGGAACAAAAGTTTCCTTCGAATATTTTTTTTTCGACTATTAAAGAGAAATATTATTTCGCTTGACAAACAGTTTTACAATACAAGTGCCTTTATCTGAATCCTATATGATCTTTATTGGTCTACGAATTTAAGTTTGGATGTAAGGTGTACTCCATTCTAAAAATACTTTATTTCAGCACGATATCCTCATAACATCTGACTTAGGGGTGTTTTCGGGGGTGAGGTGGTCCCTCAGATACTTAGCCCTGTAAAAATATCAGCATCGTGCTCTTCTTTTAAATACCATTTATTTAAACCCCATATTGCCATTGGTTTAGAGGAGTTTACACGATGAGGCGTCTCCCAAACATATGGCCCCAAAGTAGGTTATCAAATTTTTTTTCTAATCTCAAATACCTTTCATTTGAGCTACATATTGGCATGGTCGAAAAATTTTTACCCTTTGGGGGATGTTTTGAAGAAAAGGTGATGCCATAAATACATGGTCCTACATTTGGATATCAAATTCGTTTTCTACTCCCAAATACCTTTATTTGAGCCCCTTTTTGCGGTGGTCCGTAAAAAATTGCTGTTTGTGGGTATTTTGGGAAAGGGGTAGACCCTTAGAAAATTGGTCCCGAAAGTGGGTATCAATACCCCAATACCTGTCATTTAAGCTCCACATTGACATGGTAGGTAAATATGCTCGATTTAAATATATCAGCAACGTGCTATATTCTCATATATCTATATATCATTTATTTGAACCCCATATTGCCATTGGCCTCAAAATTGGATATCAAATTCGTTTTCTAATCTCATTTAAACTCTTTATTGCAAAAATCATCAAATATGTCCGGTTTGGGTTATTAGTCCTAAAAACTATAAATATTTAATTCCACTTTCTTTAAGACCCTTGGTGAGCAAATACGTCCTATTTGCGGGTTGTTATGGTGGTGGGACGTCCCCTAGACAGTTGGTCCCTAATGTTGATATAAGATACGTGGTTTACTCCCAAATACCTTTAATTTGAGCCCCATATTTCCATAGTCGGCAAACATGACCGGCTGGGGGGGTGCTTTGGGAGATGGGCGGCCACTCAGAGAGTACTATTTTTAGAGTACTATATGAGAGCACAAAAAATTTCGCTTAAATCGCACCACCCATCTCCAAGATCTGGTGTTTCAGAAAATCAGAGTAAGGGGGAGGGTCCGCCCCCCCTTCAGATATCAAAAAATGTAGTACCCTATTTTCACCACGGGATCACTATGCACCATCTGCGAAAATTTCAAGAAAATCGGTTCAGCCGTTTCTGAGTCTATAAGCAACACACAAACATACAAACTGACACAAAAACACAAATTGATTTTTATTTATAAAAGATACATCATGTTATGGACGAATACGGACTGTACTTGTCATGACTATTAAAATACATAAAAAAAAAATACCAGGCGTAAAATGTCTGCCAACGGATAATAATTGCGCCCTCTATTGCGGCTTATGTGGTTATATTAGGTTCTGTGGGGCCGTTCCTGCTAGGTTCCTACCGAAATTGCTAGATTTTAATTCTATTAGTAGGTTGGTAGGCTGACCTCAAATTTTGGTAGGTTTTTTCAACACATAAATATCAAACTAACTACTGAAACACCACTGGGGATAACTCAAAATTACTTCACTTTTTGTCGTTTCTGTGTATTCGTAAAAACCATGAAACCATGGATGCCAAGGCACCAAATACTGTTACAAGGGGTCTGACTGCTTCAAATCTCAGAAATGGGCGTAAGTTTGATATTGACTTGAACTGGTAGGAGTATTAAGGGATCTCATCCAAATTTCATAATTTCTGTTTAAGAAATGCGGGTATTGTGCATTCTATACCTTTAATCGGAAAACAGAACTATATAGCAGCTGAAAACAAATATGGTCAGATCTGGACCATACTCACATGTTGAGGGGACATGTAACTCACTGCAACGGCGAAATATGTAGTAAAAACGCATTCTGGGCTCAAACCTTTAAGACGAGGGATCGCTTTATCAAATCTCGGCACGGTTGTTTATTGAAAGTAATACTTTTATGAACAGAAGATTTTTTATCGGGAGATCGGTAGGGTGATTAAGATAAAGGCCATCTTTGAACTTTAAGCTGTAAGCTTTAAATAACAACCAGAAAAATTAGTCTGCTGATATCAGCAAACACTGTCTGCTGATTTTAAATTAAAAATTTTTAACTATTGAATAAATCCATTCAAAAATTTTTAACTTCTAAACAACAATTGAAGAAATTTGCTATTTAATTCATCAAAAAATTTTTCAACTTAGTCTTAATTTTTTGTTTAAATGCATATATATATATAATAGTAGCAGATATTTTGTCTGCTGTTATTTAAATTTGACCAAAAATTAGCAAATTGTAAAAAATTAGAAACAAATTTACGTTATATGCTTGTAAAATTGAAAGTTAAGATGGAATATAAATTTTGTTAACTATTTATGACATTTTTGAGCATTTGAAAACAGAAGAAAATATTTGCTATTATAGCAACAAATTACGGCTGTCCCATTTCTGCTGTTTCAGCAAACATTTTTGCTGTTTTTACTAACAAATTTCTCTGAGTGTGGATCGTCTATGAATTTAATGATGATTTAGTATCTATACATTGTTCGGTTGAAAATGTATAATTTGATGTGTTTTAAATGGAATGACAAAATGGCCACCCTTGGTGGGTTTAAAATCATATACAGCTTTTTTTGGTGGGTTTTGGTCGGATTTGGTAGCATTTTTCCCAAATTTTGGTAGGAAACAATTTTTTTGAGTGGCAACACTGATCGGGTGTTAGAAGTCATAATAAAACTTTAAGTGCAAAATAGGGTTGTATTTGCGCCTTCTAGGGAGTCAAAAATTTAAATCTGTTGATGGGTTTATTTGCCAGCTATATCAGGTTATGAATCAGTTTGGACCTTGCTTGGAACAGATGTTAGAAATCAAAACAAACCACCCCATGCAAATCGGAGAAGTATTGCTCCCTCTAGAGGCTCAAGACGTCAAAATCAGAGATCGGTTCATATGGCAGCTACATTAAAACATAGACCGATATGGCTCATTTACAATCCCAACCAACCTACACTAACAGGAAGTATTTGTGCAAAATTATGAACCTGACCTAATTTCTTCGAAACTTAGCGAGGTTTCTTTAAAGTGTGTAGCCGTTGAGTCAAGCGGACGTGTTTTTATTTCGCTCCTCAAAGTAAAAAATAAATATATATTCGTATCTCGGAATAGGTACTACCTATTACGAACAAATTTTAAAGCCTTTTGGAGTAGGCTAGAAATGGACTCCAAAGACTCAACATCTGCGGTGGTGGCGTCAGACCGCAGCATGTTGTCCTCCCCTCCTTAGGCGTGGGTGCCTTGGCACCTGTAGTCGAGTGTAATGCTTCAAGCGCACAACTAGTCGTCAGACTAATTAATGAGGAAGAGACGGATAAACCAGAGGGATGCACAGTTCGTCCCCAGACTTTAAGTAAAGGTGGAGTTTCTGACTCGGATTCAGACAGCGATTGTGACAATGAAACAGTCATCCCAGCCGAATCGAGAGATGAGGGCATAGGGATGACAGCAGAAGTGAGCGATGGCTTTGCTAAGCTTACAAGCAGACCGAGAAAGCGATCCGGTGCACGACATAAGGGACAGAGGAGTATGTACCGGCAGCGTAATCGGGCGAAAGTGCAGGATGCTGGAAGGGATAGAACTGACATTCCAATCACTTCTACGGAAGCTGGAAAAAGAATCAGATCTCCCGAAGAGCAACGCTGCTAAAATACTGAAGAAGAAAAAGAGCTCCCCGCTTTCAAGTACTCTGAGAGAACCAAGCCAGCCATCCCGCAATGGAGACTAAAGACTGTGTCCTGCGGAGGTGGACAAAGTTGGAACAGGAACGAAGGAAGCGCGCACGGGCCCTGACTCCTCATAGAGGACGGTGACTTCCAAAAGGAGGCCACAGCCATCACGGAAGGGGAAGATGGTCACTGAGAATGGTTAGGAGCCGCCCTCTTAGCCAGAGTGGCAAGGAAGCACAACAGAGATGAGCTGACTTATGCAGCCATCAATATCGGCTGTGCATCCGGTACGATTCCACCAGATCATCGGTCCCAAGTGGAGGATATGGTTAACGATCGGATTTTCGAACATGTGTGGAACTCTGTAGAGGGTCCACCCATACAAATGATGAGCTGCGAGTATGCGTCGGCGGAGCTGTTTGACGGTATCAATACATGATACTCTCAAACAGCTTGTCAAAGGTATCCACGCTCCCTGGAGGGCGCAAAGCTCGACCTGTTGAGAAAGATGAACAATCCCCCAGCTCACAAAGGTGACGGTCTTCATCAAGGGACGGGGCAGTAAATATGCGAGGGAACGCATATTGGGATTCTTAGGCAAGCAAAACCAAGGTTAGGTCACAGAGAAGTTAGAGGTCTTCCACAGGGAGAAGAAGTAGGAAGGAGCCCTCCTTGCGGTTAGCATTGATCAAGTCTCCGTGACGACTTTGGTAAATACTAAAGGCATGGCGCACTACGAGAGCAAGGCTATCTTTTTCAAGAGTGGGAAAACTAGGATAGTCAGAAATCCTCATATTGAGACATCAGGCCGTAGAGTGGCAGGTGACTCAATACCGCCCAACGAACAGTCCTCTTTTAATATTGGAAAGACTAGGATAAGCAAAGATCGTAATACTAAAATATAAGGCAGTGCAGTGTCGAGAGACCCAACACAACCTAACAAACAGGGACCCGACTACGGACCCATTACCGACTTAAAGATTCGGAAGACTAGGATAGGTAAATATCCTAATATTGAAACATTAGGCAGCGCAGCTACAGGAGACTCCAGGGTGTAAGAGATGGTACTCTTACACCCAAGAAGCCCATTTACTTATGATTTGGAAAGGTAACATAAGCAAAGATCCTAGTATTGAAACACCAGGCAGAACAGGCAATGGAAACACAATAAAGCTTAACGAACAGGGACCCGACGATGGAACCATTTTCAACTTTATACAAAGTCGGAATATTAGACTAGTCAATGAACCTAAACGATGGCATCAGGCAGTGCAGTGACAGGAAAGTCAATGCAGTCTAACTAACAGGGAGCAGACGATGAGATCATCACCTACTCCCAAGATGCCCATTTACTGGAGGACCAATGAATGAGGTAATCTAGATAAACCTCCAGACTGCAACAAACGTTCTGATAAAGAAAATCGGCAAGGGCAAGACTCATATTGCCTTAAATCTGGAGCCATGGACTACCCGGAACAAAGTCTCTGGACTAAACCATATTAACTACCAATTATTCTATGCTATCCCTGGTACTCGGCCGAGGACCTGAGTTATTTGTCATAGAAATTTTAATTATATATTTTCCCCAGAGTTGTCAACGTCCGATGCAACAGTGGTGAGACAGGGAGACGGTGGAGCACACCTGGCATCACTTTATCTGCCTTTCGACTCTCCGACACCGCCACCCACGTCGGAGCTGCAACGGCTGGTGAGGAAAGCAAAACAGACAGGAAACGAGGTACTAATAGCGTGCGATGCGAACCATATTTATGTGGGGTAGTACCAACACTAATAAGCGGGGCCAAGCCCTGGCAGAGTTCTTGAATTCTAACGACCTAATTACACTTAATATTGGTAACACCGCTACCTTTTTTAATAGGATTAGGGAGGAGATATTAGATGTGACGATATGTTCCGAAAATCTGATCGATGAGGTTCAGGATCGGTGGGCCTCCATGGATCACTCTTTCTCTGACCATCGCTACATTAGGTTTAGAACAGCACGGCCAGCGCCGAATCCGATAAGCTTCCGGAATAAGTTGAAAACCAGCTGGACAAAATTCGGAAGGCTACTCAGAAGAAGACTTGGGCAAGATAATTTAGATTCTCCAAGCATAGAAGAGATTGACGAAAATGTCACCAGGATTACGACTGCACTGGTGGGATCCTTAGAAGATAGTTGTCCTTTTCGGGAAAGGAAATCAGCCCAAGAAAAACCCTGGATGACCGGGGAGATTCGCAATATTGGGAAAGAGGTCCGCAGATTTTTAATAGAGCACGTCGTAAAAAAAGCGGAAGTTTATTGGGATGTGTGTTACACACGGCTCAAGGAATACAGTAAGATTACCAGAGCGGAAAAACGTGCCTCCTGGAATCTTTTCTGCGAACAGGTCGATAGTGTTAATGACGCCGCCAAGATAAAAAAATTTCTCTCAAAAAGCCATGTCCAAACTGAAACTTTAGTAGACGATATGGGAGTGAGAGCAGAGACAAGGAGGACATGTTGAGGCTTTTGATAAGAACCCATTTTCCACAGGATACGACGGGACCCACGGAGACACCTGAATCTTGGAATAATGACGTTGATCGAAGGTTTATAATAACGGAATTTATGGTGAAGGAATCCTTGAGGAGCTTAACCATTTAAGGACCTGATGGAATATTTCCGACGTTACTACAGAAAGAGGCAGGCAATCTGGCGGCTCGTCTGGCCAAAATTTTCACAGCGAGCCTAAGACTTTCATATACTCCGAAAGCCTGGCAGGAGGCAATGGTGGTGTTTATACCTAAGCCCGGCAAGGTAAGTTATGCAACACCAAAGGCCTACAGACCCATAAGCCTTATGTCCTTTCTACTCAAAACCATGGAACGTATTGTAGACACCATTATAAAGAGTATGACATCCAGCGAACTGCTCAAATACAAACAGCATGCCTATGTCAAGGGAAGGTCGGTGGAGACTGCCCTGCACGAGGTTGTGCATAAAATAGAAGAATCGTTCTACACTGACGGTATGCATTGACATCGAGGGGCCTTTAACAATGTGCGGACCGACACACTGATCCAATCCTTAGACCAGTACCGGATGGACCCGGTCCGAAGGTGGGCCAATTTAATGCGCCACGTTTCCTCAATAGGACGATTTCGATATCAGACAAGCTCAAATACTTAGGTGTGATCTTGGACAGGAAACTGAATTGGAAGTGTCATATTCAGGAGCGTACTGAGAAGGCTCACATATGTTGGGCACAATGTAGACGGGCCGTAGGCTCGAAATGGGGCCTGAATCCTAGGGTAGTCCACTGGCTCTACAGGAGCGTGGTTAGACCAATACTTAATTATAGCAGGTTCAGAAAACATGTTGTCTTGCAATAGGCTGAGCGATGAGGGCCACGCCAACTAGGGCACTGGAGACTATTCTAGATATCCGACCCATTGACATTCAGATTAAGTGTGAGGCAGCCACTACGGCTATGAGACTTAATGCGATGGGAGAATGGATTGAGGATGGGAGCAGCTCATACCATCGCGGTATAACCGAGGCGACGATAGGAACCTGGAAGGAAGTGGAGAAGATTCCGATCGGATACCTGAGATGAACCTTGAAGTCGAGTGTGACGCACTGCTGCCATCGGCACAGTCTTTGATTGACGGAACCCTAGCATTGCCATTTGGAAGATCATGTTACACGGATGGATCAATCTAGAGGCCGGAGGGGGCCTAGGGGTTTACATTGAAAACCCAGGCATTTGACTGACTTTTGACCATAATACGGTCCTGCAGGCGAAGATCCGGCGATCACGGAATGCGTGAAGTGGTGTGGTGCTTACGCGAAGTCGTCGAAGAAAAGAGGGTGCAGATATTAATCCGCCCCATGACACTTTGGACATACACTTAAGGAATTCCGTGCTACTTACAAAACCCTTAATTGTTTTCAATGCCAGTCCCCTAAGTTGGTTCATGTCTGATATTGTGTCTCCACTTAGTGCCGGAATCTGTTGGACGTGAAAGCCGGGCAATGACAAAGGAAATGTTCCAACATCTCATCACCTTCCCCGCATGCCTTACACATGCTATCACTTGCAGCACCGATTTTACATAAGTGAGCTCGTAGTCCTTATGGCAATTTTACTGTCAGTAAAGATGTTCACACTTTACGACTTCGCGTAAGCACCACACTACTTCACGCATTCTGTGATCGCCCGGATCTCCGCCTGCAGGACCGTATTATGGTCAGGCAGTCTAAAACAGATCTTAGTCCCTGGGTTTTCAATGTAAACCCCCAGGCCTACTCTGTCCTCACAAAAGGTCCTTATGTTGTATTGGTGTAATCACGCTCCTGTAGAGCCAGTGGACTATCCTAGGATTAAGGCACCATTTCGTGAGCCTTCTCAGTACGCTCCTGAATGTGACACTTCCAATCCAGTTTCCTGTCCAAGATCACACCTAAGTATTTGAGCTTGTCAAATATCGAAATCGTCTAATTGAGGAAACGTGGTGCGTTAAATTGGCCCACCTTCGTCTTCCTTGTGAACAGGCATATTTCAGTCTTCTCTGGGTTAACATTGTGACCTCTTCTGCATTACTCGTTTGGATCCTTACCTCTTAGAAGTATTTTAATATCGTCTGCGTAGCAGACGGGTTCAAATTCCTCCTCAGTCAGCATCCGTAATAGGTCATTTATGGTGGTCACCCATAGGAGTGGCGATAAAATGCCCCCCCGTGGCGTGCCCTGTGCCACTTTCTCCCTTATATTTATGATATTGGACACACTATTTATCCACCTGTTCCTTAGCATATGGTTTATCCAGTCTCTAAGGACGGGGTCCACCCGGTACTGGTCTTCGGATTGGATCAGTGTGTCGCTCCGCACATTTTTAAAAGCACCCTCGATGTCAATGCATACCGCCAGTGTGTACGATTTGACATCAAAGAATTCTTCTATTTTATGCACAACCTCGTGCAGGGCAGTCTCCACCGACCTTCCCTTGACATAGACATGCTGTTTGTATTTGAGCAGTTCGCTGGATGTCATACTCTTTGTCATGGTGTCTACAATATGTTCCATGGTTTTGAATAGAAAGGACATAAGGCTTATGGGTCTGTAGGCCTTTGGTGTCGCATAACTTGCCTTGCCGGGCTTAGGTATAAACAACACCCTTGCCCCCTGCCAGGCTTTCGGAGTATATGAAAGTCCTAGGCTCGCTGTGAAAAGTTTGGCCAGACGAGGCGCCAGATTGCCTGCCTCTTTCTGTAGTAACCCCGGAAATATTCCATCAGGTCCGGGTGACTTAAATGGTTTGAAGCTCCTCAAGGATTCCTTCACCATAAATTCCGTTATTTTAAACCTTCGATCAACGTCATTATTCCAAGATTCCGGTGTCTCCGTGGGACCCGTCGTATCGTGTGGAAAATGGGTTCTCATGAAAAGCCTCAACATGTCCTCCGTTGTCTCTGCTCTCACTCCCATATCGTCTACTAAAGTTTCAGTTTGGACATGGCTTCTTGAGAGAAATTTTTTTATCTTGGCGGCGTCATTAACACTATCGACCTGTTCGCAGAAAAGATTCCAGGAGGCACGTTTTTCCGCTCTGGTAATCTTATCGTATTCCTTGAGCCGTGTGTAACACACATCCCAATAAACTTCCGCTTTTTTTACGACGTGCTCTATTAAAAATCTGCGGACCTCTTTCCCAATATTGCGAATCTCCCCGGTCATCCAGGGTTTTTTCTTGGGCTGATTTCCTTTTCCAAAGAGAACAACTATCTTCGAAGGACCCCACTATTGCAATCGTAATCCCGTTAACATTTTCGTCAATCTCTTCTATGCTTGGACAATCTAAATTATCTTGCCCAAGTCTTCTTCAACTTATCAACTTATTCCGGAAGCTTATCGGATTCGGCGCTGGCCGTGCTATTCTAAACCTAATGTAGCGATGGTCAGAGAAAGAGTGTTCCATGGAGACCCTCCAATCCTGAACCTCATCGATCAGATTTTCGGAACATATCGTCACATCTAATACCTCCTCCCTAATCCTAATAACAAAGGTAGCGGTGTTACCAATATTAAGTGTAATTAGGTCGTTAGTATTCAAGAACTCTGCCAGGGCTTGGCCCCGCTTATTAGTGTTGGTGCTACCCCACTAAATGTGGTGAGAGTTCGCACACACCCTATTAGTACCTCGTTTCCTGTCTGTTTTGCTTTCCTCACCAGCCGTTGCAGCTCCGACGTAGGTGGCGGTGTCGGAGAGTCGAAAGGCAGATTATTTTCATTTAGTACGCAGATCATGTTTATTTACTATGTCATTGTCAAAATAAAGGGTGATTTTTTTGAGGTTAGGATTTTCATGCATTAGTATTTGACAGATCACGTGGGATTTCAGACATGGTGTCAAAGAGAAAGATGCTCAGTATGCTTTGACATTTCATCATGAATAGACTTACTAACGAGCAACGCTTGCAAATCATTGAATTTTATTACCAAAATCAGTGTTCGGTTCGAAATGTGTTCATTCACCGTAACGTTGCGTCCAACAGCATCTTTGAAAAAATACGGTCCAATGATTCCACCAGCGTACAAACCACACCAAACAGTGCATTTTTCGGGATGCATGGGCAGTTCTTGAACGGCTTCTGGTTGCTCTTCACTCCAAATGCGGCAATTTTGCTTATTTACGTAGCCATTCAACCAGAAATGAGCCTCATCGCTGAACAAAATTTGTCGATAAAAAAGCGGATTTTCTGCCAACTTTTCTAGGGCCCATTCACTGAAAATGATTTGCAAGCGTTGCTCGTTAGTAAGTCTATTCATGATGAAATGTCAAAGCATACTGAGCATCTTTCTCTTTGACACCATGTCTGAAATCCCACGTGATCTGTCAAATACTAATGCATGGAAATCCTAACCTCAAAAAAATCACCCTTTATATAAAAGTATAGCGTGACTGACTGACTGATCGTCTCCCAGCCCAAACGGCTAAAGGTAGAATCATGAAATCTTGCATCAATGTTGGTATTGGATCATAGACACGGAATAAGACGAGATTTGGAGATATTCCTACGTTTAGGTCAAAAAAAACAAAAAAGTACGAAATTGTGTGTTTCTACCCAGAACGAACGCATAGGTTTAGATTTATGATTTGGGCTCAACTTTAACAGCGTCTCGAAAAAATAAGATTTGGTGGCAAAAATTTTCCAAGATTGTTCTGGAAGTGGGAGAAATAGTACTTTTAGTGCCGCAATTGGTACTATTTGGTACTTTCTTTGTAAATTGAGCTAGAGCTCTGAATTTTGGATTTAAGGTTCACCATTGCAAACTTAATTTGATGACAAGAAGAGTTTTTGAAAATTTCTACATTTAGGTACTAACAAAAATACCAAAAATGTGCGAAATTGGTGAGCTTTGTACAGGGCGGATATTGGTACCATTTGGTACTTCCATTACAGATGGAGCTAGAGGTCTGAAATTGTGCATGTAGGTAGAACTAAGAAATATATAATATTTGACTAAATGATCTGTTCAAAATTCGTTAATATGATGGATTACTATATGAAGTATTTAAAATTCGAATATGTTGGTACCAAAATTGGAACCATTTGGTATTTTCTTTATAGATGGAGCTAGAGATCTGAAATTTGGCATGTAGGTACAACTAGGAAAAATACGAAGGGTGACAAAATGATCTCTTCAAAATTGGTAAATTTTGGTACCATTTGGTACTTTCTTTATAGATGTAGCTACAGGTCTGAAATATGACATATAGATACAACGAGGAAAATTAAGATGGATGACTAAATGATCTGTTTAAAATTCGAATATTTTGGTACTAAAGTTGGTACCATTTGGTATTTTCTTTACAGATTGAGCTACATGCCTGAAATTTGGCATATAGATACAACGAGGAGAAATAAAATGGGTGACAAAATGATCTATTTAAAATTCGAATATTTTGGTACCAAAATTGGTACCATTTGGTATTTTCTTTACAGATGGAGCTACAGATTTTAAATTAGACATGTAGGTACAGCCAGGACGAATATGGGTGACAAATTAATCTTTTCAAATTTTTAAATTTTGTTACCAAAATTGGTACCATTTGGTACTTTCTTTATAGATGTAGCTACATGTCTGAAATTTGGCATGAAGAAACAACGAGGAAAAATGTAAAGGGTGACTAAATGATCTATGTATTTAAATTCGAACATTTTGGTACCAAAATTGGTACCATTTGCTTATTTCTTTACAGATGGACCTAGGGGTCTGAAATTTGGCATGTAGGTACAACGAGGGAAAAAATCATACATTGCTGTAGCAGAAAGTGTAAAGTAATACACACGAGATCATCTCTACCTACAGAGAATGAGATCAGCTAGGATTAAGCAATTTGACAAACATTATCGCAGTCTTGACCAAAATACAATATGTGGAAGAAAACGTACCAATTTTGGTGCAATTTGTACCTTGAAAGTATATGCTGCGCATCTAGAAGATATTTTTTTATTCGTGCATTTAAATTCTCAAACGTACGAAATGGCACATTCTTTACGGAGTAAGATAATGCTCTCAAAATTGAGATACATCTAAATCTTGAGGACAAGTTTTGGGCGATCAGAAGATTTTTTTTTTAAATCGTACATTTAGGTACTAAGACTTACAAAATGGTATTTACTCTACAAATTAAGCTAGAGCACTCAACATTTGGAATCGGGTTCACCTTGACATTAAATATAGGGCGGCTAAAAGATTTGTTTTTAATTCGTGCCTTTAGGTACTAAAACATATAAAATGGTACTTTCTTTACAGAGTGGTCTTAAGCTCTCAAAATTGGGATATAGCTATACCTTGACGAAGCGGACCGCCGGGATGGTAGTTGTAAATAAATACATCAATGAAAATAACAATTATAATGTTTGTTTGTTTATTTGTTTCTTCATTTAAGTCTACAGAGTCTAGCTCCTTTGAGTTGTTCGTTTTAGTACATAAATATACGAATATCACAAATATCTTCTAGTCACTCAACACATACTGCCAAAGTGTAACTTTATTCCGAGTTTCAGAGCACCAGCTCAATACATAAGGAAACTGCAATTTTGTTCGTTTTAGTACCTAAATGTAAATATTGAAAAAAAAATCTTCTAGTCGCCCACAATATACTGTCAAGGTGTAACTGCATCTCAGATTTTAGAGCTTTAATCCACTGTGCAAAAGAGTACCATTTTCTACGATTTAGAAATTAATTGATCGTATTTCAAAAAATCTTCTATTTTGAACGTTTGGGTACCTTAATGTACGATATTCAAAATAGTCTTCTAGTCGCCCAATATATGATTTCAACGTACCAATTACACCACAATTAGTAAGTTTTCTTCCACTTCTGGTACGATTTGTTACCACATATTGTATTTTTGTCAAGACTGATAATTCGTATCAAGTTGTTTAATTCTAGCTGTTCCCGCTAGCTGTAGGTGAAGATAAACTATTTCGTACTATTTAGCACTTTTTGACACCAATATGTACGAATAGAACATTTTGTCAACCATCACGATCCGCTTCGTTTGGGTGCCGGGCCCTAGCGGAGTAAGGGGGAATTAATTTGCAGACGATTTGGCGGTGAAGGCCGGAGGACTGCCGTCAATAAATTTGGTTAACCCGATGCCTTTCGGGTCGACGCAGGACACATAAGACTACGAGCTCACTTATGCAAAATCGGTGCGGCAAGTGATAGCATGTGTAGGGCATGTGGGGCAGGTGATGAAACGTTGGAGCAATTCCTATGTCATTGCCCGGATTTCGCTGCTAACAGACACCGGCACTTGGGTGAGGACTCAATACCAGACATAAACCAATTAAGGGGCTTGGTATGGAAAACAATTAGGAATTTTGTAAGTAGCACGGAATTCCTGACTTAAATTTTCTTTTCTGAGGTTACTGTTTTGTATTTAGAACCCAACTACCGACTATAGCAATTTGTACAATAGCTCAAATGTGGTTTTCGGAGAAGGGTATGAATCTGATACCCACTTTCGGGGCAAAGGGTTTGGCTACACCAATCCACCACCAAAACCAAGAGAATGAAGTACATTTAATATTCGAACTTTAGTAGGCGGACATTAATCCTTACACTTTTTTTAAAAACACCAGGTCTCGGAGATGGATGGGGAAATTTAAAAGAAATTTAGTTCGTTTATAATAACTCAAAAACAGGCATTTGGTATCCTTATTTAGGGTGGGATATCTAGGCGGCCGCGCCACCTCCAAAACCCGCCAAATGAAAATATAAAACAAATAGAGCACGAATCTGATATATGGGCGTTCACCTCACCCCTAAAAATACTCCCATACCTGATATATTTACCGACCACAGCAATATAAGGCTTAAATAAAGGGATCTGAAGATCCTTACATCACCAGCATACATCAAAATATTCGAGTGCTTTAAAGAACAAACAAAACAGCACAAGACCAAGATGACTACCTTGTGAAACACCTGAAGAGTCATCAATCGATTTGGAAACTGCAGTACCAAATTTAATTCTTTGAGTACGTCCAGTCGGATATGATCTGATCTACTTTAGTAAAGAGGGACTGAAACCAATAAGGTCTATTTTCCTTAACAGAAGGTTGTGGTAAACTTTATCAAATGCTTTACTATTGGGTTGCCCAAAAAGTAATTGCGGATTTTTTAAAAGAAAGTAAATGCATTTTTAATAAAACTTTGAATGAACTTTAATCAAATATACTTTTTTTACACTTTTTTTCTAAAGCATGCTAAAAGTAACAGCTGATAACTCACAGAAGAAAGAATGCAATTACAGAGTCACAAGCTGTGAAAAAATTTGTCAACGCCGACTATATGAAAAATCCGCAATTACTTTTGGGGCAACCCAATAAAATCGGTATAGATGGTATCCGTTTGGTAGCGTTCCATAAAACCATCGTTGACCGAATAAAAAAATTCTAAAATATTTGTTATCGTCGATTTCGATTTCCGGAACCCATGTTGGTAGGCAGACAATATAGAAGAGACTTGATGCGAAAAAGTGTCAGTCAAAATTTTCTGTAATAGCTTATGAATAGCATTCCAAATTGAAATGCCCCTGTAATTAGAAGCCTCATTGCGATTTCCAACTTTAAATAACGGTCTTATATAAGATTGCGTCCACAATTCCGGCAGATATCCATGATTTAATGAACTGTTGAAAAGTGTACAAAGGCGATATGAAAGTTCGAGAGCGCAATGCTTTAAAATGTTCGATGGAATTCCATCTGGATCTGTATTAAAAGTTATCTTCAGTAACCTTAAATTTTCAAGTACTATGTTTTCGCCAATCCCAGACACGTCTTTAAATTGAATTGTCGATTGCGTATGGATATGTTCCAGATAAATCATAATAGTTATGTGAGTAAGTTGTTCTCAAAAAGTCTGCAAAGTTGTCGGCAATACCGGAATCGTTATCAGCTACTCAAGCTTTAAATCTAAGAAAGTTCGGAACACTATTACAACAGCGCTTTGAATTCGCAAATGATGTAAAAGGATTTAGGATTTGATTCCAAATTTTATTAAAATAACTACCATATGCCAACTTGTTTTCTTTATTATATTCACATCTTGCTAAAGAATACATCAAAAAGTCAGACGTTGAGCCTGAGCGTTTAAACCTTTTATTAAGCCGCCCCTATAGAGAAGAAGAGCCTCATTGTAGGACGTTATGCTAATGCACATTACCAGACATGGGGAAGTTCCGATGTCAACGAAAGGGATGAGCTGCTTATCGAATATATTACAAGTTGCAATCTGACGATTTGAAATAAATGGGATAAACCAAACTTTATTACCTGGAACAGACACGAGGTACTAGATATTACCTTTGTATCGGAAACTATAAGCGCAAGAATATGCGACTGGACAGTGTTGGATAACCACATCATCGTTATATAAGTTTCAGCCTTGGAGAAAATTCTGAAGTAGTGGTCCCTCGGCTAAACAAAAGAAAGGCGGATTGGGATAAATTTCGACACAAATTCTGCACGTCTATCCCTTCTAGACCAGAAAAGGAAGTGGTAACTACGGAGAATATAGACATAGTGGTGAAGCGGATCACGAAGGCACTGAATGACTCGCCTGTGTCAGCATGTCCTAGTGCGAACCCAAGGGGCAAAAAGCGACCGCCATGGTGGACCCAAGAGCTGGTTGGTCTAAGGAAGGACTGCAGAAAACTCTTCAACAAAGCAAAAACCCAAAGAGCACCACACGATTAGGACATCTATAAGGCTGAGCTGAGAAAATATAAGGGAGAACTGAGAAAGGCTCAGAAAAAATCCAGGGTAGAATTCTGCAGCTCCGTGGAGGATACATCTGAGGCCCTAGGCTAAGGAAGATTCTGTCCTCGATACCTATTACGGTGGGGTATATCCAGAAGTCAGAGAATGTATGGACAATGTATTGTGAGGAAACACTATAACTACTCGTTAATACACATTTCCCGGGAAATTTTCCAACGGACAACGTGCCGTCAGAAGAGGTTGTCACTGATATGCATTCGTCGGAGGCCATTAGGGAAATTGTGTCTGAGCCGAAAATCCTTTGGGCGATAAGAAGTTTCGACTCCATTAAATCGCCAGGCCCTGATGATGCATCACCGGTTGAATTACAAGCCGTGTCTGATAGACTGGTTCCTTGGCTTAGGGAGATATACTATGCTTGTATTAGCATGTCATATATACCTGTGGGATGCAAGGACACGAAGGTTATTTTCATTCCGAAAGCAGAAAGACCTTACCACTTGCAGGCGAAAGATTTTTTTCATACACTCAAAAAAAGTGATTGAAATTCCTTTCTATTAACATATTATTTTGTATAAACCGATATCCATTTGCCCATTTTAGGCCCAAACATAATATTGTGCAACAAAAACCATAATAGGTATCCATTTACCATTTTTCGCTCCACATTATTCACATTTTTTATATAAAGCTGACTAATGTAAAGCGCTAAAACAATACAGATAAATCGTTGATCTATGCTAATATAATAGTGATAATTGGTAAAAGATGGTGAAAAATAATTGTCGTGGGATCTTTAGAATATGTGGCATATTCTTCAGGCGATGCATAATTGAGTTGTCGGTATTAGCACTTTTCGAATAATCCCGTCACAACTTTTCAGCTGTGAACTAATAACAGCTCCACGTCAACAATAAGAATTCAGGTAGTTGCCGATTCATAGTACAATTACGACACAAATTATCTCAAAATACCGCAAAGTCCAGACACCAACCCGATAGAAAATCTGTGGTCCACAGGATTCAGTTAGAATGAACTATATTTCAATAAAATTGAACTCCGTATAGCGCTAAAGACATTTTTATTCGATTGTAGTTTATGTTCTTGTTAAAAATAGCGAAATTGTGTGAACTTCTGGTTAGTTTAACGGTTACTTTGCCAAATTACTTTTTTTTTCATTCTGTACATATGATAAACAATCGTGGATGATAATTATAACTCATATGAAATTAGAAATTAATGCGATGTTTGAAATTTTTACTATAAAAAATTAAAATATGCGAATATTGTGCAAAATCTGGTTTTCTATTTGGGACAATTTTTCTAAATCACAAGAAAAAAATTGTTATTTCGAGCATATGACAAACAATCGCTTCAGAAAGTTATAGCTCTTTTGAAAACAATTGTTGGAATGATTTTTATTTTTAATTATAACTGCAAATAAATCATAACATACATATTACAATACCTGTGCTTGAAAAAAATATAAAATTTCTTTTTTTTAAGCAATCACTTTATTTGTATATTTTTAAGAAGTTCCATTGATCCGCTGCGTCTCACAGTATCAATTTGATGATTTACACTTTCCAGGTCCAAACTACTTTTAAGATGCAAAATTTGATTTAAATTTTGATTTAAATTTTTCAGGTCCACACTACTTTAAGATGCAAAATTTGAGTGTTATAAGTTATCTCAGTTTAATACATACTTACCCACAAAATAGGTGTAGGTTCTACCTTTATTACTAGTAGAAAATCCATTGGGAAGGACCAAGTGCTTTAAGATTCAGTTCCCTGTTCTATTTTACAAATTTCTGAAAACGCAATTTAAAAACTAAAACAAAAAATCTGCAAATATTGTAAGTTTTAATGCCTACCGAACCATGTCATTGAACTGAAATAGTGAAAATCATTAATTCTTGCAATAAATATCTTTATATCCGTTCACATCCGCGATCAAAACTGAAATAAAATTATTTTGAAGCTGAAGCAGAAAAATTGTGGGCGAAGTAGGTCAATGTTTATTTTAATTTTGTTTTTTCATCTATTTCGAAGTTAACTTAGTTTGATTTTTTAACATATTGTTCACTTACTTTCTCAATAAATGAAGGTTAATTTCAATTATTTAATGTAAAATAAACAATTTTGTATTTGGCAGTTTGTAGGGGGCGTGTCATTTGTCATTTTATTATTTTTAAGAATTAGCGTTTTGCTATTTCCCCTTAAGTCTATTTAAATATTATGGCAATGAAAAGGTGCAAACCCGTTCTAGCCAAATAGTTATAGCTAGAAATTTCTTTAGAAAAATATACAATACATTATGTGAACTATTTTCTAAAATGTCCTCAAACTAATGCAATGTCTTAAAGATAATTGAAATTCCTTTCTATTAACATATTGTTTTGTATAAACCGATATCCATTTGCCCATTTTAGGCCCAAACATAATATTGTGCAACAAAAACCATAATAGGTATCCATTTACCATTTTTCGCTCCACATTATTCACATTTTTTAAATTAAGCTGACTAATGTAAAGCGCTAACACAATACAGATAAATTGTTGATCTATGCTAATATAATAGTGATAATTGGTAAAAGATGGTAAAAAATAATTGTCGTGGGATCTTTAGAATATGTGGCATATTCTTCAGGCGATGCATAATTGAGTTGTCGGTATTAGCACTTTTCGAATAATCCCGTCACAACTTTTCAGCTGTGAACTAATATTAACTCCACGTCAACAATAAGAATTCAGGTAGTTGCCGATTCATAGTACAATTACGGCACAAATTATCTCAAAATACCGCAAAGTCCAGACACCAACCCGATAGAAAATCTGTGGTCCACAGGATTCAGTTAGAATGAACTATATTTCAATAAAATTGAACTCCGTATAGCGCTAAAGACATTTTTATTCGATTGTAGTTTATGTTCTTGTTAAAAATAGCGAAATTGTGTGAACTTCTGGTTAGTTTAACGGTTACTTTGCCAAATTATTTTTTTTTCATTCTGTACATATGATAAACAATCGTGGATGATAATTATAACTCATATGAAATTAGAAATTAATGCGATGTTTGAAATTTTTACTATAAAAAAATTAAAATATGCGAATATTGTGCTAAATCTGGTTTTCTATTTGGGACAATTTTTCTAAATCACAAGAAAAAAATTGTTATTTCGAGCATATGACAAACAATCGCTTCAGAAAGTTATAGCTCTTTTGAAAACAATTGTTGGAATGATTTTTATTTTTAATTTTAACTGCAAATAAATCATAACATACATATTACAATACCTCTGCTTGAAAAAAATATAAAATTTCTTTTTTTTAAGCAATCACTTTATTTGTATATTTTTAAGAAGTTCCATTGATCCGCTGCGTCTCACAGTATCAATTTGATGATTAACACTTTCCAGGTCCAAACTACTTTTAAGATGCAAAATTTGATTTAAATTTTGATTTAGATTTTTCAGGTCCACACTACTTTAAGATGCAAAATTTGAGTGTTATAAGTTATCTCAGTTTAATACATACTTACCCACAAAATAGGTGTAGGTTCTACCTTTATTACTAGTAGAAAATCCATTGGGAAGGACCAAGTGCTTTAAGATTCAGTTCCCTGTTCTATTTTACAAATTTCTGAAAACGCAATTTAAAAACTAAAACAAAAAATCTGCAAATATTGTAAGTTTTAATGCTTACCGAACCATGTCATTGAACTGAAATAGTGAAAATCATTACTTCTTCTAATTCTGTTATTGGATAAAAAGAAGAAATCATTATTTGAATAGCAAAAGTTATCGCTTACGGAATTTAACACAAAATTTTATACATATCCAGTTAACTCTTATTAATTCGAATTGAAAAAGTGATTAAAGTTGTTTTAACTATTTACTTGTACTTGCAATAAATATCTTTATATCCGTTCACATCCGCGATCAAAACTGAAATAAAATTATTTTGAAGCTGAAGCAGAAAAATTGTGGGCAAAGTAGGTCAATGTTTATTTTAATTTTGTTTTTTCATCTATTTCGAAGTTAACTTAGTTTGATTTTTTAACATATTGTTCACTTACTTTCTCAATAAATAAAGGTTAATTTCAATTATTTAATGTAAAATAAACAATTTTGTATTTGGCAGTTTGTAGGGGGCGGGTCATTTGTCATTTTATTATTTTTAAGAATTAGCGTTTTGCTATTTTCCCTTAAGTCTATTTAAATATTATGGCAATAAAAAGGTGCAAACCTTTTCATATTTTAAATACACAAGAACTCGTCTGCAAAAAAAACTTGTTCTAGCCAAATAGTTATAGCTAGAAATTTCTTTAGAAAAATATACAATACATTATGTGAACTATTTTCTAAAATGTCCTCAAACTAATGCAATGTCTTAAAGATAATTGAAATTCCTTTCTATTAACATATTGTTTTGTATAAACCGATATCCATTTGCCCATTTTAGGCCCAAACATAATATTGTGCAACAAAAACCATAATAGGTATCCATTTACCATTTTTCGCTCCACATTATTCACATTTTTTAAATAAAGCTGACTAATGTAAAGCGCTAACACAATACAGATAAATCGTTGATCTATGCTAATATAATAGTGATAATTGGTAAAAGATGGTGAAAAATAATTGTCGTGGGATCTTTAGAATATGTGGCATATTCTTCAGGCGATGCATAATTGAGTTGTCGGTATTAGCACTTTTCGAATAATCCCGTCACAACTTTTCAGCTGTGAACTAATATTAACTCCACGTCAACAATAAGAATTCAGGTAGTTGCCGATTCATAGTACAATTACGGCACAAATTATCTCAAAATACCGCAAAGTCCAGACACCAACCCGATAGAAAATCTGTGGTCACGTTTGGAAACGCGGATTGGACAATTCAAAATTTTATCTAAGTTAACCTTGCAGAAATAATGGGACAAAATCACTCCATAAATGAGTCGAAAATTACCATACGTCAACGATTACCATACAAAGTACTAAATGAAATCAAAATATTGTCCAAACTTTGTGATAAATTTACCGACAAATACTTTTGTGAGCAAGATTTGTTTTTTTCTATTAATTCTTAGAAGTAATACAATTAACTATTTTTTTAATGTTTTTGGCACAGTTCGCTTCTTTATATGCGCCTTTACGCATCTCGATAAAAATAGTTCATAGCTTCATGGTCATAGCTCTACAAGAAATCTAATATATTTGAAGAAAATAGAAAAACGAATATATATGTGGGTCACTCTACTAAATGACATTTTGGAAACAAATTAAGCATCGTTTTCAATACCATATAAAAGTAGTCAATTCCCAATATAAACGTAGTCAACTCCCAAAGACCTCAATTTGATACCCATTTTGTGACGTTAGGCATTTATGCCCGTTTTGGGGGTTTTTGGAGTTGGGTAGGCCCCGTAGGCACCTTGGACCAAATGTGTACCCCACTTCCAAACAACTTTCATTTGACACCCATATTGTCCCAATCGGTAAATATGTCTGGCTGGGCGGTGAAGAGGCCCCTCAGACACCTAGGAATAAATTGTTTTTGTCAGATTTGTACTCTGCTTTTAAATACCTTTCATTTGATACCCATATGGTATTTTTGGGGGTGGGAGACCCTCCATATAGACTCAGCCGTTTTGAGTCTATACGGAACTTACAAACAAAGCGCAACAATTTTATTTTTATACCCACCACCATAGGATGTGGGTATACTAATCTAGTCAATCCGTTTGTAACACCTCGAAATATTGATCTCTTCGAAATATACTTGATCGCTTCGTCATTCTGAGTCGATCTAGCCATGTCCGTCCGTCTGTCGAAATCAAGATAGCGGCCGAACGCGTAATGCTAGCCGCTTGAAATTTTGCATAGATTCTTAATATTAATGTAAGTCATTTGGAATTGCAAATGGGCTATATCGGTTCAGATTTGGATATAGCTCCCATATAAACCTATCTCCCGATTTGACTTCTTGAGCCCCTGGAAGCCGTATTTTTGTCCGATTTGGTTGGAATTTTGCACATAGTGTTCTTTTATAACTTGCAACAACCGTGCTAAGTACCGTCCAAATCGGCTGCAGTTTTTGTCCGATTTGGTTGAAATTTTGTAGATAGTATTCTGTTATGACTTCCAACAACTTTGCCAAGTTCGGTATAAATCAGTCTAAAACCTAATATAGCTACCATATAAACCGATCTCCCGATTTGACATCTTTAGCCCCTGGAAGACGCAATTTTTGTCCGATTTAGCTAAAATTTTGCACATTGTGTTCTGTTATGACTTCCAACAACTGTGCCAAGTTCGGTCCAAATCGTTCTATAGCCTGGTATATCTCCCATATAAACCGATCACCCGATTTGACTTCTTGAGCCCCTGGAAGCCGACATTTTTATCCGGCTGAAAGTTCGAACATGGTGTTCTGGTATGACTCTCAACAACTGTGTTAAGTACGGTCCGAATCGGTCTTTAACCATATATAGCTCCTACATTTTAACAAAATCCATGGTGGTGGGTTCCCAAGATTCAGCCCGGCCGAACTTAGCATGCTTTTACTTGTTATATCATAGAATATTTTGACCACAGCCTTATACACCGCCAATACAAACACAACGCATTTCTCTTAAAGTGCAAACACCCTATAAGATTTATTTTTCATCAATTACCCCTCGAATATTCTATTATACGCCCAAGTCACGGCACCATGCTTCTTCAAACATGACATTATATTTCTGTCTTATGACTTCGCTTTACGTACGGTTGATCAGACGTTTTATTTTCGTGACTACAGGAATTTAAACTGAAGTATTTTAGAGGGGAAAACCATGAATTTGATTGGTCGAATTTCTGTAGAACATCAGCTTGAATTTCTTCAGGATATTATCCTAATATTATACAATGCGACAGCTCCTATAAGGAGTTAGCATCCGACTTCATCTAATAAGCCATGGTTTATTTCCACCAGTAAAACTTCCATTGGTTACAGAGACAGAGCATATTCGACGTGGAAGACGTACAAAATCCCAGAACTATACGAGGAATTCCGTTCTACCCGCAGAAGGGTTAATAGTTGCATCAATACCGCTAAAACTGAATATTATTGTATGCGTTTTATTTCTGCACTCGAAGTGGAAAAAAAGGTGATTCACGATATAAGTGTTGGAACGTCAAAGACATCTGGGAATTATACCTTGTGACGTAAACGAACTAAACGCAGCCTTCGTTAATATAGCAATTGTTCAAATTAATCCCTCTTTCTATGGCGCTCATCGCGGGCAATTAAGAGAGGGAATTTTCGAGTTCATATCAGTTACTCATGATGAGGTTTTGACGAGTTTTGAACAGGTTAAATCGAATGCCATCGAATCTGACGGAATTAATCCAAGGTTCATATAGATACTTCTCCCTCGCCTGCTACACCTTTCTTGACTTCTTGTATGTATCCCACTTCTTGAAAACATGTTAAAATTATTCCCGTTCTCAAATCCAATTCGGAATTCCGACCTACAGCGATATTATCATACCTTTCTACGGGTTTCGAAAAGATAATACACAGCCAGATGTCAGAATATCTCGATCGTGCATCAATATTGACGGCTATGCAGTCGGGCTTCCGCGCTGGTCATAGTTGTGCCATCATCCTACTCGACCATTACAAAGCTTATGACACCGTAGATCACAGGAATTTATGTTCGAAACTTCACCGGTTTTTTAATTTTACTGACACATTGACCAGGCTTATAGAGTCTTATTTATCTAACCGTTACCAATCGGTTTATTCTGGAGACGTGAGATCTGAACCATTGGCAGTAGGGAGGGACTACCGCAGGGATCTATCATAGGCCCACTTCTTTTTCCATGTATTCGAAGTCATCCTCACCTATTGGTCCACAGTCGGGTACACATGTATGCTGATGACAAATTTGCCTAACCAGGTCAGAGAAGGACGTTGATCGGAGCATCCGTAGACTTAATGAAGATCTTCAATGTGTATCCATATGGGAAGTTGTTTACATCGGAATCCTCAAAAATCGTAGTGTCTGGTTATTCATAAGAATAAAGGATTCTCGTTGCCGAATACTGGTATTTTTGTTAATCTGGATAAAATTGCCTAAGTTTCGAGTGCTAAAAATTTGGGCGTGGTATTTTACAGGTCATTAAGTTGGACAGACCATGTACATATGGTTGTTGGACAACTTTCAAATTCCCTGTATAGAACTCGCTATTGAATATGAGATCTTAGCATTTTTGCACAAGATTATTTTTAAACAGGAACCTAAATATCTTTTTGATCTACTCAAATTTTCTAGATCTAGAAGGGGAAGAAGAATAATACCTTTGAGACGGCAAATCCTTGTGTCGGAATGGCAATTCTTTGTCGGTTCAGTACGTCTTTGGAATACTTTTCCTTACGAATAACAAGGTACTAGCAACGTACTTTCATTCAAAAAAAACTTATAAACTTTTTTCAGAACATGGATACTGTCTCTCCATGTAACCAAATAAACTTTTCACGTAACAATTTGTCCCAATTGTATCAAGTTTTAAATTTTTATTTAATTTTGTTACATTTCTAATTAAAAATCTATTAATCAAATTTAATCGATTCACTTTCAGTATTTCTTGAATCATTTTTTTCTCTAATATTTGTGTAATTTTTAATTTAATTTGTATACGTTTTACTTTAAGTGGAATATGTTTTCAATAATTGTAATCTGTAATTTATTAGTATCTTATAAACTGAACCGGGCCCGCTCCGCTGCGCCTTCTTTTACTTTATATGGAACAAAATTTTCTTTAAATATTTATTTTCGACATTTAAACAGCTTTTAGTGAAATACCCTGCTACGAAAATAGTATATCGCTTGGCTAACAGTTTAACAATATAAGTGCATTTTTATGAATCCCATATGATCTTAATTGACCTACGAAGGTTTAATGTCATATAGGTTTGGATGTAAGGTGTACTCAATTTTTAAAAGACTTTATTTCAGCCCGATATTCCCATGATATCTGATTTAGGGATCTTTTCGCGGGGCAGGTGGTCCCCCAGACACTTGGCCCTGAAAAAATATCAAAATCGTGCTCTTCTCTCAATTATTATATATTTAAATCCCATATTGTCATTGCTTTAAGAGGAATTTATAGGATATGGCGTCCCTCAAACACATGGCCCCAAAAATGGTTATTAAATTCGTTTTCTAATCTCAAATACCTTTCATTTTACCCTTTGGGGGGGTTTTGGGGAAGGAGTGGTGCCCCAAATACATGGTCCCACATTTGGATATCAGATTCGTATTCTACTCCCAAATATCTTCATTTGAGTCCCATATTGCGACGGTCACCCCCAGAAAATTGGTCCCGAAATTGGTCATTTGAGCCGCTGATTGACATAGTCGGTAAATATGCCCGACTTAGGGGTGTTTTGGGGAATGGGGTGGTCCCCCAAACACTTTGTCTTGAAAATAAATCAGCATCGTGCTCTACTTTTAAATATCATTTATTTGAACCCCATATTGGATATCGAATTAGTTTTCTAAACTCAAATACCTTTCATTTAAACCTCTTATAGCAAAAGTCTGCAAATATGTCCCGTTTCGGGTATGAGCCCTAAAAACCATTAATATCGAGCTCCACTCTCTTTAAGACCCAAATTGTCATGGTGAGCAAGTTCGTCCTATTTAGGTTTGTTATGGGGGTAATACGTCCCCTAGGCAGTTGGTCCCAAATGTAGATATCAGATTCGTGGTCTACTCCCAAATATCATTCATTTGAGCCCAGTATTTCTATTGTCGGCAAACATGACCGATTTGGGGGATGGGGCGGCCACTCAATGACTTGGCCTTGATTCGTGTTATTCGCTAAAATGCCAATTATTTGAGACCCCTATTGCAGTGGTCTGGAAATACTTCCTATTTGGGTGGTGTTATGGGGGTGGGGTGGGCCCATAGGCACTTTTTCCCAAACATTGATATCAGGTTCGTGCTTCGCTTCCATATACCTTTCATTAGAGCCCCATATTGCTATTGTCGTGAATTTGTCCTCTTTGGGGAATGTTTTTGGGAAGAAGCTGCCCCCAAAACACTTGGCCCAAAATTTAAATACCAGATTTGTATCCTTCACTCAAATACCTTTTATTTAAGCCCCATATTGCCATGGTTGGTAAATAAGTCCTGTTTGGGGAGTGTTTTGTGGATGGAGTGGACCCCCAGAAACTTGATCCCACATTTGGTTGTCATATTCGTATTCTACTCGCAAATACCTTTCATTTGAGTCTCATATTGCCATGGTCGGTAAATACGGGATGTTTTGGAGGTTGGGGTATCCAATTGATGGACGAAGTGTTAGGAGGACCTAACACTTGGTCCAACAATTGGATATCAGATACGTTTTCTACTTCTAAATACCTTTCATTTGAGTCTCATATTGCCGTGATTGATCTAATTATATATTTTGTAGATTTTGAGGGCGGGCGGATAACTTATGCACCCAAATTGGATAACTTATGCCCCCAACTTCGTCACGGACATTAAGAGGTCTAATATATGTCATTATTCAACTTTGTAGAACAAAATATTGGTCTTTTTGGCAGATATATCCAATTATAAACCGATTTAAACCATATTACTGTTTAAAATTTCAGCGAAATCGGGCAATAAATAAAGCTTTTATTGGTTTCAGACCCCTTATCGGTCTATATGGCAGCTATATCTAAATATAGTCCGATCTGAACCATATTTAGGTCGAGTTTCAGGAGGCTAATGGACTTCAGACCCTTTATCGGCATATCGGTGTATATAACAGCTATGTCTGACCTGAACCATATTTGGGTCGGATGTTGGGAGGCTTAAAACTGCGCACTATTCCAAATTTCAGCGAAATCGGATAAAAATTAAAGCTTTTATGGCCTTTAGACCCTTTATCGGGAGATCGGTTTAAATGGCCATATGAACCATCTTTAGGTCAGATGTCGGGAGGTTTAAAATAACCATTGTTTTAAATTTCAGCGAAATCTGATAAAAATTAAAGCTTTAATGGCCTTCAGATCCTTTATCGGGAGATCGGTCTATATGATAGCTATATCCAAATATAGTCCGATCTAAACCATATTAAGGTCAGATGTCGGGAGGCTTAAAATAACCGATTGTTGCAAGTTTCAGCGAAATCGAGTAATAAATAAAGCTTTTATGAGCTTTAGACCCCTCATCGGGAGATCGGTCTACATGGCAGCTATATCTGAATATAACCCGATCTGAACCATATCTAGGTCAGTTGTCGGGAGGCCTTAAACATATCACTGTTTTAAATTTCAACACAATCTGATGAAAAATAACGTTTTTATAGGCATTCTACCCTGTATCGGAAAATCGGTCTATATAGCAGCTATATCCAAATATGGTCCGATTTGACCCATTCAAGAACTTAGCGTTCATCAAAAAGCCGTATCTGTGTCAAATTTCAGCTCAATATCTCAATTTTTGAAGGCTCTAGAGTGATTACAACAGATGGACGGAGAGACGGCCAGACACACGGACATCGTTAAATCGTTTTAAAATTTTACGACGATCCGAAGTATATATACTATGTAGGGTCGGAAATTGATATTTCGATGTGTTGAAACGAAATATACCCCCTATCCTACGGTGGTGGGTATAATAAAGAAAGAACATGCCGAAAATGCATGCGTGGTGGTTACGAGTGAATCAAACAAATACAACAATATAAGATCAACGGCAATAATAAAAGATTAGTACGGATCGAAACTAACAACACCCGAATTAGAGCGATGGCGCGGATTTTCAGCTCCGAAGAACCAGCAACCGAGGACGTAAGATCCGACCCTCTTCATTCCCCAATACGCTGAATCCCACGCAGGTATATATCTTCAGCCCCACCCACCTACGAAGATATTGGGGCCTTTTGGTCTTACACAAAAACTTGTCACATGCTCTTCACCATGGATGTGAAGAGCATACAAAATTCAGCCCAGCCGTAATTTTCATGGCTATTAGAAGTCATACAAACATACAACGCTCATAATTTCAACCAATACGGATAGTAATTGCGCCCTCCAGATGCACAAGAAGTCAAATCGGGCGGATGTTTTATTTGGGATCTAGACCTACAAATGGAACGGCTGTTGAAAGTATTGGTATACTTTAAGTGCAAAATTTCAGCCAAAGTGCTTCCGCTAGAGGCTCAAGAAGTCAAATGAGAAGATCGGTTTATATGGCTGCTATATCAAAACATGGACCGATTTGGCCTATTTACAATCCCAACTGACCTGTACTAATAAGACGTATTTGTGCAAAATTTCAAGCATCTAGGTTTCTCCTTCGAAAGTTAGCGTGCTTTCGACAGACAGACAGGCATTGCCAAATAGACTAAAACGATCAGGAATACATATACTTTGTTGGATCTCAAATCATTATTTTGATGAGTTACAAACGGAACGAGGATGTTAGTATACCACCAGCCTATGGTGATGGTTATACAAAAGTTCAGATTCAATTAAAACAAGTAAAAAACATTATGTTCGGCCTGCCCGAACTTTGGATACCCACCATCTCGGATATATTAACCACCTTTCGTCATGATACGGTGAAAAATGCGTCATTTATGAACGCATAGCAGCTATATGTAAATATAACCCGAGCTGCACCTTATTCAGGAAGGCTATAAAACAGTCTAACACATCTCATTGTACCAAGTTCATTGGTTAAAAAATTCACCTTTTAAGAGCCTAAGAACTTAAATCGCGAAATCGGTATTTGTATGTGACAGTTATATACTAATACAGACCGATCTCATCCATATAGAGCACGGATATCGAAGAGTTCGGCGGGGCTCAACGTACCAAATTTCAGCGTAATTGGACAATAAATGCGCAGTTTATAGGTTCAAGATCTTAAATTGGGAGATCGGTCTGTATAGCAGATATTGTATATCTAAATATAGACCAATCTGGGCCATATTGAATACGAATATCGAAGAGCGTAACACGGCCCAGTGTATCAAATTACAGCAAAATCCATTTTATAAACATGCCTTATGGTCCCAAAATCTAAAATAGGGAGATCGGTATATATTGCAGCTCAAGGACGTAGCCACAAAAAAAATTTAAATTAATTTTATTCTAAAAAACAAGTTTAGTAACATTTTTTAAAAAATTTCAATAAAATTAATTTAAGGACTGAATTTCATCGAAAAACTCCCTAACCTTGAGATTTTTTAAAGCCGAAATTTCAGCAAAATTTTGCATTTTGCGACACTACATTTTGCATTAACATTTTTAAGTCTGTCCCAAACAAAATTTTTCTAAATGGCCAAACGTAAACCGCTTGTCTTTAAAAATAGTGGACTTTTTTTTACATATTTGATTGAATATTATTGCACTAGATTCCTTACCATGCCGCTCCCATTAAGTTGTAAGTTTACGCCTTATAATTCAGGAATTATAAGCGGAATTGTAGAACGTAAAGCCTATTGAGAATTTCTAAAATAACTTGTTAGGAACTATATGAGTGCTTCGGCCACTTACTTAACAGAAATAAAGCGGTGAGCATCTCCTCTCCTTTTAAAAAATGTCCTTTGTTGTTGGTTTTATCTACACCAAAAAACTAATTGGTAGTTTTTATACCCTCCACCAAAGGATGGGGGTATACTAATTTCGTCATTCTGTTTGTAACACCTCGAAATATGCGTCTAAGAACCCATAAAGTATATATATTCTTGATCGTCGTAAGATTTTAAGTCGAACTGATATAGATGCCATATAAACCGATCTTGGGTCTTGACTTCTCGTCCGACTTGACTGAAATTTCGCACAAAGTATTTTGATATCACTTCCAACAACTAAGCGAAGCATGGTACTAATCGGTCCATAACCGATTAGTACCATAAAAACAGATACTGCGCAAAGAACTCGACAGATGCGACCATGGTGGAGGGTATATAAGATTCGGCCCGGCCGAACTTAGCACGTTCTTACTTGTTGCATTTATTTTTGGTTTTGGGGCACAATTATTAAAATACCAACACTTAATATTACCCCTCCTTCCCGTGTGGTGTAATATTAAGCCACCGTTAAAATACAGTCCACATAAAGCAGGGGATTCCTGCCTGGAACGAATATAGAAGATCTTCTGTCATCCTATTGTAAACCCCGCAAATCTGTTCACTAAAATTTTTTCTATAGACAAATTTCAATAAATATTTTTAATGAAAAAATTTTAACCAATTACGCCTAACCCTCGATTCCGTTGTCCGACTTTGACGAAATTTGACATACACCTAAGCCAGTAATAAGCTAGTTGTGCGCTCTAAAAACTATAAAGTAAACTCTAAAAGAACATTTTAAGTAAGAATTCCGTGCTACTTACAAAATCCTTAAATATTTTCAATACCACTCCCCTAAGTTGGTTCATGTCTGATATTGTATCTCCACCTAAGTATCGGTATCTGTTGGACGCGAAAGCCGGGCAATGACAAAGGAAATGCTCCAACATCTCATCATCTTCCCCGCATGCCCTACACATGCCAACACTTGCAGCATCGATTTTACATGAGCCCGTAGTCCTATGTGTCCCGTTATGATACCAATATCTATACTGACCTCCTCCTTGCTACCTTTCAGTAATAGCCTCGTCTTCTCACGATCTGGATCCCCCATAGTATTTTCGCTGTCCTACCGACCGTTTCGCTGTTCCACAATGTTTCATGCGCATTCGTCGCCCACTCCCTTAACTCGGACTGCGTCGAACTGAAAGGATTCTTACCCCTTAGAAATATTTAACATCGACTGCGTAGCAGACGTACGTGCCCTATGCCACCTTCTCCCTTATATTTATACCATGGGAAACACAATTTATCCACCTGTTCCTTAGCATATGGTTTATCCAGTCTCTAAGGACCGGATCCACCCGATACTGGTCTAAAGATTGGATCTGTGTGTCGCTCCGCATATTGTTAAAAGCCCCCTCGATGTCAATGCATACCGCCAGTGTGTACGTTTTGGCATCAAAGGATTCTTCTATTTTATACACAACCTCGTGCAGGGCAGTCTTTACCGACCCTCCCTTGACATAGACATACTGTTTGTGTTTGAGCAGTTCGCTGGATGGCATACTCTTTGTCATGGTGTCCATAATATGTTCCATGGTTTTGAATAGAAAGGACATAAGGCTTATGGGTCTGTAGGCCTTTGGTGTCGCATAACTTGCCTTGCCGGGCTTAGGTATAAACACCACCAGGCTTTCGGAGTATATGAAAGTCCTGACTCGCTGTGAAAAATTTGGCCAGACGAGGCGCCAGACAAACCTATTACAAACCTTCGATCAATGTCAATATTCCAAGATTCCGGTGTCTCGGTGAGTCCCTCCGTATCCTGTGGAAAATGGGTTTTCATCAAAAGCCTCAACATGTCCTCCGTTGTCTCTGCTCTCACTCCCATATCGTCTACTAAAGTTTCAGTTTGGACATGGGTTTTTGAGAGAAATTTTTTTATCTTGGCGGCGTCATTAACGCTTTCGACCTGTTCGCAGAAAAGATTCCAGGAGGCACGTTTTGCCGCTCTGGTAATCTTATTGTATTCCTTGAGCCGTGTGTAATGTGTAATAAACAACCCAATAAACTTTCGCCTTTTTACGACGTGTTCTGTTAAAAAGTCTGCGGATCTCTCTCCCAATATTGCGAATCTCCCCGGTGATCCAGGGTTTATCTTGCACAAGTGATTATCTTTCCCAAGTCTTCTTCCGAGTAGCCTTCCGAATTTTGTCCAGTTGGTTTTCAACTTATTCCGGAAGCTTATCGGATTCGCCACTGGCCGTGCTATTCTTAACCTAATGTAGCGATGGTCAGAGAAAAAGTGTTCCATGGAGACCCTCAATCTCAACCTCATCGATTATATTTTCCGAACATATCGACACATCTAATACCTCCTCCCTAATCCTATTAACAAAGGTAGCGGTGTTATTAGGTCGTTAGTATTCAGGTTCATTGACTAGTCTAGTATTCCGACTTTTTATAAAGTCTGTCATTGTTCCATCGTCGGGTCCTTGTTCGTTAAGCTTTATTGGGTTTCCATTCCCTGTGCTGCCTGATATTTCTATACTAGGATCTTTACCTATCTTAGCCTTCCAAATATTAAGTAAATGTGCTTCTTGGGAGTAGGTGATGGTACCATCATCGGCTCCCTGGTCGTTGGGTTGCATTGAGTCTCCTGTCGCTTCGCTGCTTAATGTTTCAATATTAGGATCTTTACCTATCCCAGTATTCCGAACCTTTAAGTCGGTGATGGGACCGTCGTCAGGTTCCTGTTTGTTAGGCTGAGTTGGGTCTCTCGCCACTGCACTGCCTGATATTTTGGTATTAGAATCATTGCTTTTCCTAGTTTTTCCAATATTGAGAGATGCCGTGATTGTCTCGTTGTCGGCCCTGTGGGCGGTGTTGAGTCACCTGCCACTGCACGGCCTGATATCGCAGAATAAAAATTTCTGCCTATCCTAGTCTTCCCAATATTGAAAAAGACAGCTTTGCTCCCGTAGTGCGCCATGCCTTTTGTCTTAGCCAAACTTGTCACGGAGACTTGATCAATGCCAACCACAAAGAGAGTTCCTTCCGCCTTCTCCTCCCTGTGGAAAACCTCCCATTACTCTGCGACCAAACCTTCGTTTTGCTTGCCCAAGAATCCCAACATGCGTTCCGTCGCAAATTAACTGCCCCATCCCTTGATGAAGACCGTAGCCTTTGTGAGCTGGGGGTATCTATCCTTCTCACCAGGTCGAGCTTTGCGCCCTTCCATGGAGCGTGAATTCCTTTGACGAGCGGTTTGACGGTATAAATACATTCCGCCGACGCAAAACGCAGCATAAAGATGTCCCCTCTTATCTCGCAGCTCATCATTTGTATGGATGGACCCTCTAGAGAGTTCCACACATGTTCAAAAATCCGATCGTTAACCAGATTCTCCACTTGGGACCGATGATCTGGTCCCATTGATGACTGCATAAGCTAGCTCAACTCTGTTGTGCTTCCTTGCCACTCTGACGTGAAAGGACGGCTCCTTACCATTCTCAGTGACCATTTATCATCATCCCCTTCCGTGATGGCTGTGGCCTCCTTTTGGAAGTCACAGTCCTCTATGAGGACTCAGGGGCCGTGCGAGCTTCCTTCGTTCCTGTTTCAACTTTGTCTACCTCCGCAGGACACTGTCTGGAGTCTCCATTGCGGGATGGTTGGCTTGGTTTTCCCAGAGTAGTTGAAAGCGGGGAACTCTTTTTCTTCCTCAGTATGTACGCTGCTGGTACATACTCCTCTGTCCCTTTCGTCGTGCACCGGATCGCTTTCTCGGTCTGCTTGTAAGCTTAGCAAAGCCATCGCTCACTTCTGCTGTCATCCCGATGCCCTCATCTCTCGATTCGGCTGTGATGACTGTTTCATTGACACAATCGCTGTCTGAATCCGAGTCAGAAACTCCACCTTTACTTAAAGTCTGGGGACGAACTGTGCATCCCTCTGGTTTATCCGTCTCTTCCTCATTAATTAGTCTGATGACTAGTTGTGACCTTGAAGCATTATTCTCGACTACAGGTGTCAAGGCACCCACACCTATTGGAGGGGAGGACAACACGCTACGGTCTGGCGCCACCACCGCAAATGTTGAGTATTTGAAGTCCATAGGGATTAAGGGACGAAAATTCTATCAGAAATTTGTTAGTTCTGTTGACCTTGATCGTAGATTTGAGCACAATATAATTTAAAACATTTTAAGAATTTACTCTATGAATTTTTGATTTTCATCCAAGAAAAATTCATCCTTATATGTTATGTACGAAAATCTTTATTCGATGAGTCATATTGCATGTTTGCAAAAAGGTGGGCAGTAAGTTCATGTTTCACAGTGAAATACCCATGCTTTCCACAATACATAACACTTTTATTTAAATTTTATCATAAGTAATGGGAATGCCCATAGTGAATGAAATCAGAAAGTATTTTTAGCTTCAAAATCTATTATCTACAAAAAGCAATAGCAAAAATATTAATTTTCACTGTGAAACACGAATTTAATACCCACCTTAAGTGAGGAAATGTGTTTAAATAATATTAGTCAGCAGACTTTTATCTATGAGTGCAAGTTTTATATTGCACTTAGGTTTGCCGCTAGAAAGAAAAAAATTTACAACTGCAAGAACATAGAAATATCTTAGTGTTTCTGATTTTAAGTTCTACCTCCTTTTCTTATTTTATCTCCATTAAATTAGGAAAACTTTAAGACTTATAAAGACATCTTTCTATCAAAAACAGATTTTCGATCGATTTTAATTAAGTTCGAAGAAGAATTAGCGACATCATTTAGCAGAATGTAGATGGTTCTTCGTAAAAATTGGTCAAACATTTTTTTTTATTTTTATTTGAAATAATTAACAATTATAGTTGCTTAACGTTTTGAGTTTGTTTGCGCTAATTTTATGGAAATCAAAGTCAAGACAAACATGTGGTGAACACAGTGTTTCAAGCAAGGAAGTATTCAAAGGAAAATGAGGACTTATTAATTTTAACGGCAGACAAGGGAGGAAAAACAGTAGCTTTGTACAAAGATGACTACGAGAGTAAAATGAAGGCAATAATACACGTTATGTGTATGTATAGGCGGTTAAAGATTGACCCAACATCTAAGCTACAGACAAGGAACAACAAATTGGTGGATAAATTTAGAACTTGAACCTCATAAATGTCCAGGAAAAGAATAAATTGACCAGCAGGACCGCATTGGTCCCTCGAATATATGGACTCCCAAAGATCCATAAAGAGGGTACACCCTTGGGACCAATATGCTCATCAATAAACGCACCGTCCTATCATCTATGTAAATACATAGTGAATATTCTGAAACATATCACAAAGGATTCCAAATATAATGTTAAATAAGCTGTTGATTTTAAAGCGAAGATATGAAATATGAAGTTTTAGTATATTTTAACGTGGTGTCCTTGTTCCCAAGTATTCCAGTCAATTTGGCGCTTCGGACAATTGAGAATCAATGGAAAGAGATTAAGAAATATACACCAATATACTACGGGACATTTTCAACGAATAACTAACATTCTGCATTAAGGACAGCAAATATTATTAATACGATGACAAGTTGTATGAACAGCTTAAAGGAATGCCAATGGGATCCCCCGCTTCTCCCATTATTGCTGACATTGTAATGGAGGAACTTCTAAATGATCATTTGACAAAACGGGAAAACCTAGAATATTGACAAAGTATGCAGTCGACATTTTCGCGATTGTAAAAAAATCAGATGCGGCAGATAAACTCAAGACTCTTATCCAATTTACGAAGGAAGAGGAATATGATGGCAAACTACCTTATTTGGACTCTGCAGATTGTAGACATGGCAACCAGCTGAAAGTAGATTGGTATCAAAAATCGACGGAAGATGGATGTGTTTTTATTTGAAGCACCACAAAAGAGTAAAAACGAACACGGCCACGAATTTTATTAGACGAGTATTTAGTATAAGTGATCCAGGCTTTCATCCAGAGAACGAGAGGAAAATAGAGGAAATTCTTAGAGCTAACGGCTTCCCCATTTGGACAATTAATACACTATTAAGCAAAGCTAAGCAAGGTCTTGGGAAAATAATTGAAGGAAAGGAGAATACAGAAAGAAAAGTATACAAATCACTGACATACATAGAAGGATTCTCCGAAAGATTTGGCAAATCAAATCTATACGACAAGGACAAATACCAACTCTCCTTAAGAACAAGTAGAACTGTAAATAAATTATTCAGCGAGACCAAATGTGATGGCGACAAGTCCAATAAATGCTCGATGACAAATGTTGGTACTACCATGACGAAACTAAAAACTAGATTATTTGCACATAAATCTGACCAGAAAGCCAAGTATAAACCAATCGGGCAAATCTTAAACGACGTGGACATCTTGGCTCAAGAGAACAACTACAGACGAAGATTCACTCTCGAGATGTTGCATATCATCGACTTACCACTTGACGAGAGAATGAATTTCAAAACAGATATAGAAAGCTGCGCGAAGGTATATCGCCACACAGTCAACAAGCACAGCAGAAGAGAACATACAGTTGCCAACAGACAATAGTTCGTGTAACAACTCATTAAATGTAACAGTTAATTGAAGGTTCTTATTGTATTTCTGTATTTATTGTATGATTCGCTTTTACTAAAGTTTGTGTTTTTCTGTTTCTTTGTTTAAATCCATCTAGCCTTGAAAATGGTAGACGGGGTTTCCAAAATATTGGAATGAAATAAAAGAAAAAATATTAAATATTTGTGTTTTCATGGACCTATAGCCGATACAATACAACAAAATTGATGAAATAAAAGTCATTTAAAACCAACAAAATGACACAAACAATAACCTGTTGAAATCATAAAACAAGTTTGAGAGCAAAAATGAGAACAAATAAGAAAATTTCATCAAGCTACTGAAGCTGATTCGCCGAAACTTCACTGTAAAACAGAGATATTCGCAAAGACAACCACACTTTGAAGGCTTTGAAAGATTAAGACCGGCCTATAAATAGTGTGTTGACAATCAGTACAAAATTGAGCTTTGACTTTATGACCAAATGTCACTGCTGATGGGTCAGTTCGTGCAACAAATTTCAAAAAAAAAAACGGTAACAGGAGAATTTTGGCATTTTCATTTTGAAAAAATATATGAAATAAATTAAATCCTGGCTAGTTCCCTGTGGCAGAAGTATAGAAATCTGGGCCGTATTAAACGGGGAAGTCGAGGAGCCTAATAAAATTTATTGTGTTAAATTTTAGCTAAATCGGTTAATATTTTCACATTTTATTTATATTTTTATTTTTAAAGATTGTAGCGTGATTTCAACAGACACACGGACGGACATGTCTAGATCGTCTTAGATTTATACGACTATCAAAAACTGGTTTAAACAGGCACACAACATTGAAGCATTTATTCGTGACATGCCGACCGAAATGTTTGGAAAGAGTATGCCAAAACTGGTCTAAGCGGTTGGACCATTTGAGGCGCAGTCACGGTCAACATTTGCATGAAATAATCTTCAAACATTCCATAAAATGGACGGTACGTACTATCGATTCAAACAAAGATTTCATGAATTTTTCTGAATTTTATGTGTTTTTTTTTTTTTTAAACTATCCTACAGCTTTTAAAATATCACCCTTTACGTAGGGTCGGAAATGGATATTTTGATGTGTTGAAAACGGAATGACAAAAAGAATATACCCCATCCTTCGGTGGTGGGTACTATTGAATCTATTAATTTTTTAATTGAAAATGGCCGAAATTTCAATCACGAAACTAGTAAAATTGTGTTAAGTTTGGCTGAGCCGAATCTACTCCCCCTTATTCCGGTTGGCGATGGCGTAGTCGAATGACGAAATTTTTTGGTATCACCTAAGTCGAATTCGACTGTCAAATTTGAAATTCGATTGTAAATTGCATTCTAAATAACGCGAATAGGTTACAAAATATCACGAAATGTGATATTCGCCTTCGACGACGACTGCTGTCGATTTTCGCCTTCGACAACGGGAATAAGCGTGAATATATCCTGCACCATGTCTCGCAATTGTCATGTTCTTTGGACGGGTTTCCTTAAAGGAAGAAAGGATAATAGGAGATCATAACAAGAAATCCCCATGGGTTTTGTATATGCTTGGGTGAGAATAGCACTCTCTTTAGGCTCAATAAGCATATTCTGGTTTATATGAGAGCTATATAGGGAGAACTATATCGGTTTATTTGAGATCTATATAGGAAAGATTTCGGGAATTCCAGCCCTTCAATTTCCCGCTTCACGGGCAAATCTATACGGAATCCCACGGGATTGAGCAACAATTCTTTATTTTTGCAAAAAAAAATTCCTTTATTGTTTTCTAGCATATTTTTATTAAGTTTATCGATCAACGAGTCGTAAGATATTATATTTTAAGCGCTTTCATTAAGTTATAACGCGTAACGCTATTAACAGGAGTCACTTAAAAAGGTTTGGTCACTTGCCCAGCTCATAAAATTGTCCAACTTTTGTGTTGTAGTGAAATCCCAACAGAACGTCAAATGATTTGTTAAGGTTTTTTAAGTTTGCTCACATTTTGTTCTTTTTAAAAATTTTTACGGCAGTATTTACAAAAATTAGTGAAGCCTTAAAATAGGTTTATTTGACAGATCTAAAGAGAAATCTATCAAATAGAACTATTCCAAATCTACATCGACAAATTTTTGTGAATATCGATATTAATGTCATTTATATATTTCTCATATATTACCACAAATCATTTAGTTTTAAGGCTTTCGAGAAAAGTTTTCAGTACCTCTCAAATGTAGCCAGCATTAGGAAGGGAAAACCACCGCGGAAAATTTTGTTTGATGGTCTCGACAGGATTCAAACCAATGCATTCAGCGGCATGGACGGGCATGCTAATCTCTGCGCTACTGAGGCCCCTGTTCCTTAATGGAATGTTTAAGACAAGACAAAAGTACGACTGGTCCGAAAAGGCACCTAAAAATAGTTCACAGCTCAGTTTATATGACAGCTATATCAGGTTATATATCGATTTAGAACATACTTGGAACAGGTGTTGGAAGTCATACCAAAACGACATATGCAAAATTTCAACAATATTGGATAAGAATTGCGCCCCCTAGAAGCTCCAGAACCCTAATCGAGAGATCGATTTATATGGTGGCTATATCAGGATATGGATTGATTTATACCATACTTGACACAGTTGTTGGAAGTCATAACGAAACACTTCATGCAAAATTTCGGCCAAATCAAATAAGAATTTCGCCCTCTAGAAGCTCAAGAAATCAAGGCCCAAGATCGGTTTATATGGCAGCTATACCCTCCACCATAGGATGGGGGTATACTAATTTCGTTATTCCGTTTGTTACACCTCGAAATATGAGTCAAAACCCCATAAAGTACATATATTCTCGATCGTCATGACATTTTAAGTCGATTTAGTAATGTCCGTCCGTCTGCCCGTCTATCGAAAGCACGCTGACTTTCGAAAGCTAGGCACGAAGGAGTAAAGCTAGGCATTTGAAATTTTGCACAAATAAATACTACTTATTAGTGAAGATCAGTTGGGATTGTAAATGGGCTAAATCGGTCCATGTTTTGATATAGCTGCCATAAAAACCGATCTTGGGTCTTGACTTCTTGAGCTTCTGGAAAGCGCAATTCCTATCCGGTTTTGCTGAAAATTTTCATGTGTTGTTTTGGTATGACTCCCAACAACTGCACCTAGTATGATCTTAGTTAGTCCATAACCAGATATAGCTGTCATAAAAACCGATCTCCTGATTAGATTTCTTGGGCTTCTAGAGCGCGCAATTCTTATCCAACAACTGTGCCCAGTATGGCCAAAATCAGTCCATATCCTTATAAAGCCGCCATATAAACCGATCTTCCGATTAGACATCTTGGGCTTCCGGAGAGCGCAAAATTTGCATATGTTTTTTTGGTTTGACTTTCAACTACTATTTTAAGTATGGTCTAAATCAGTACATAACATGATATAGGCGCCATATAAACCGATCCCCCAATTTGACATAATGAGCCTCTGGAGGGCGCAAGAATTACTCGATTTGCCTGAAATTTTAAAGGTGGTGTTTTTCTATGCTTCTTAACAGACATGGCATGGCATGGTCCATATCGGTAAATAACTTGATATAGCTCATATGTATTTGAAAAAGTCATATCTTTATAACGTAGAATTTCGTCGGTCCCCAGCCGCTACGTTATACAGAAGTTCGACTGTATTATCGAAAAGGGATAACTGGAAGATTATTAAACTAAAACAAAGTAATTACTTTTTTTATAGTTTTGATTTTTAATATTTGAAAGAAATACAAAAAGAGAGACATCCAATCGGTGTTGCTTCCCACTGTACATATACACTGCAAAAATTTTCTTAATTTTAATGATTCAAGTCAAAGATTAGAAAACTTAATTTAAAGATGATAATTTTCCAACTTCTTAGGGGAACATTCCCTTTTGTGAAAAATTGTTTCCTTTATTTTAAGGTTTTTTTTTATTTATATTAACCGTAGGCAAGGACGCAAGGTAGCCTTACAAATAGGAGCGTCTTTAAATGTTTAGTTAGTTTTGATTAAAATGCATAGTTTAAAATAAATATTTAGACAGTTATCTACGAAGTAATAAAAGAATCAATCAGCGATCAAAATTTGAAACGGGTGGTCATGTCCGTTAGTAAATAGAAAATTTAATTTAGAGATAGCGTCTTTATTTTAAAGTTTTGGTTCTTTGGCTCGCTTTCATTGCTAAAATTCTACGAATAAGGAAAAATGTTAAACAGGTGGAAAAAAATTATTTCGTTTCTCCAACATTGAACACCTCAATTGATTGGTTAGAGCATAGCTTATTAAAAAGGAAATACTATAATATTTCAAATAAAGGTTGGTATTTGATATTTGTGTTTCCCTCGGAAATCATAATGAAAATGCAAATTTGTTAAAAGAATCCTAGTGTTTCCAGTAAGGAATTGTATAAAAACTTTAAGCTAGAGTGGTTACAATAGTAAGTAGCAAAAAATGTTTGTGGAAAGTGTACATGTAACTTCTGCTCGAAAACTCCAAGTTATATCATCAAAAATTTTTATGAAAATTATTTTAACACCACTTCAACTTATAATCCAATACCCCAATTCCAATACTTCTACGCATTTGAAAAACCATTTTTTTTTTTTTGATTAGGCAGTAGATATTGAATCCCCGGCGATTATCTTTCCAAAGTTTTTAAAACGTTGTTCAACGCCGATTTACCAACACCTGATTCTTTCTAGGCCCAGCGTGTCTATGAATATCTTCTTTATGAAGGCTTAGCAAGTACATATTCCTCATTTACTTGAAGAGTGACATAACTTAAAAAAGCATTTTTAAAGTTATCTGTCAATAAATACGCTCCCTATCATGATTTACCTTGTGTAAACATTTTACCAGTTGCTTGAATTTTCCTTTTATTTGCAAAATGTTGTTTTTTTTTTGTTTTTTGTAGTTATGCCACTCTTCAAGTACATGGACGATATATTGCTCGAAAATTATCCACAGTTCAAATATCCGTTAATACTCAACGATAGGAATATTCATAATGAATCTTCGTTTCACTTTGGCCTCTTTGCATTACCAATTGTTTGACTTCAGTTAGTATAATGTGCGTCTGTGGGACATCATTTACACACGTGCATGAGTTCGATGGTAACATGTTGGTGCAGCCGAACAGCGAGAACATGGAACATGTTAGAGGCAACATTTAGTCAAATACCACACCAACGCGGTAACAAGGCGGCAAATGGGTACAGCTGTTCAGTTGTGTAAGACTGCTTCTTGTGGGCTTCTTCAAACGTTGTTGCTTTCTTGGATGCAAGGGTCGTGCTCATGTTGCCGTCTTCATCTTGCGACATTTGGTGTGGTGTGACCAAAGGTAAAACAGTTTTGTTGTTGTTGCAAATGTACGAATTTAGGCGGACTTTAGAAAATGGTCAAGTGAATCTTGAATATTTCTTACACATTGCAAATTCATATCACCATCGCCTTGGTAAACGTGATGTGTATATGTTCATGCGAAAGTGCGCTATGGGCATCGTACATGGGTATGGACACGAGAATACATCAGTATATATGTACATATATAGATATATGTGGATGTATGAATGTATGTAGCATACAGCTCCTTTGCGTGAAATCTAAGGCGTTAGGCGGCAAGTAACCGTACAATGTGGGGTCATCCACCAAAACTTGCGAGTTGCTGATGTCTTAAAATGGGCTATAGTTTTTAGTTGATAGAATGGAGTCAATTATAATTTTTCGAATGTACCAATCTACTTTCAAAACTATAGGGCTGTGTATGAGTATATACATAGGCTTGCATATACGGTTAAAACGCGTTACAACGTGTAGTGGCTTGGGCAGAGTGTAATATGTGCCACTGATAATAATGGAAGGATATGGCGTAGAGTAAATGTGAAAAGAACGTGTATAGTGCCAAATTCATGCCTCACATCATGGATTTTTCCTTATTCTTCTTACACGTTTTCCTGCATCAAAGTTAGCGCAAGCAGCACATTAAAGGCCTTTAACGTCGTCACCGTCGCTGTCTTTGTGTTAGTTCATACAATATTCGCCGTTAATCATTGTACTTTTGACTGTCACCGAAAACGGCGGACAGTTTTGCTACCAAACCCACGATAACAAGAAACGGTCAGCACAAGTGACCGATTGTGGAAGCCAACCGCAACTGCCATCCACCACCACCACCAACACTACCAATATGTCACCTTATATACTTCAATGTGTGCTTGTGCGTGTGTACGCCTATATGTCTTTGACGACTGCCTGTTTGTAGTGAGGAATCCTTTCGCCGCGCTAATTCAATATTCGCTCACGAGAATCGCGGTAGTTTGTCGCCGAGCGCGAAGTTTATAGGTTCGCTGTCAAAACCAAAACAAAAACACGGTCACATCCTTGCTGTACTCGAAAGAGTCAACACAAACTAGTCATCGCAACACAAGACAAATTGTTGTTTACAGGCTGTGTACCGCATTTTGTAATACGGGCGCTATTCAAACATAACAAAAAAAAAAACAAGTAGTGATTATAACTCTGTGAAATTTGTTCCACATCATAAGAGATGCTGTTTGTTTTGTGCTTCCATTCAATTCCAAAAAATCTTTATGCCAAATATACATAAGCAGAAAAAGGCAAATAACTCACAAACATTTGCTCGCATCGTTTGAGTTAATTAACGCCATTAAAGTTGACATCGCAAGCAATTTGAGTCTCTTGTTCTAACGAGAAACCAGACGGGGTTTTGTGGAACTGTTGAATTAATCTTGATCAGTGCTACAAAAACTGCTATAATCGAAGGATTAAGAAAACAAGTAAATACATTTTATAAAAAGAATATTGCGAGACTTGTCGAATCGAAAAAAATTCCAACAAAATTCAAAGCGGTGCTGAAACTCACACACACATTGGAAATCTATTTTAAAAAAGTAAGTACATATTCCCTAACAAACCTAAAATTTGTTAGCAAAACATATGACCGCATAGTCACAATATAAACCCCAACCAAAAGAATCAGCGAACAACTCAATGCAAATGAATTGAAAAAAATTGATTTTTTTTAATCTACTGTTGAGTGGATATTATATTGAACAAAAGCTTAGAAATCACGTGCCCTAAAAACTAATATCCGCCCCAGCAGGACTACACAAAACAATATCTAAAATAACCCATTGATTCATTGGGCTACATAAATTAAAATTGGGTTCAATAGATTATAGTTTGCGTGAAGTATTCATACCCCATCATCGCAAAAGAGTAAGGAGAAAACTTGAGAAAACAGCTCAAACATATATCTCTGTGATGGCTTAGTCGGTTCTATTCTAGTTATGTTCGTTATTTGACTAAACATACATGAAGTTTAAAAAAAATTATACTATCGACTCAATACGAATCATAATCGAATTACCATTTCATCAAATGTACCAGCTATTTTATCTGTTAATAAATTTGTTGCATTCAAAAGAGGCGCTTAAAACAAAAACTTGTAGAAATTTGATTTTTAAATCTCTAAAATATATGTATCTATAGTTTATTTCAATTAAATATATATTTGCACATACACACGTACAGATCTGCGTACGTTGAACAATTTGCTGATGTTACCGCCAGTATTCGAACACAGCCGTTTAACATCATGCTAACCTCTGCGCCGATCCATGTGGTGTGCACTGTTACCATGAGAAACTCGGCTGAGAATGCTGGAATGTTCCATATGGAGTAGCTGCATTTGCAGTCGCGGACAATCATCGGTATCGAGAAGAGAGTCTCGGTGAGAGGCCGGGCGGCACCGACTCTTCCTTAAATACTCGGTGCCTATGATGCTCGATATGACAAGGCGAGTTATCAGTCGGTATTAAGGACCGGAACGAGCTTGCTCATCAATAGCAGCTGGGATCGCTTCCTCCATATACAAATATGCATCTACAACAGCAACAACCTGTGCCAAGGAGGCCACCGGTGGCAGAATCTACCGCTGATATTTCCATTTCCATACAGTAAATTTGGTGATAATGTACATGTATTCCTAATCGAAATCCGCTAACTATCCGCTAGATATTTTACGAAACAATATTTTATTGCCGACGAAGAACTCCATCGGGTCAATCCGTTACGTACAACCGGCTGCCATGGGATTGACAACTTTTTATTGATATACTTCAGTTTGCATTGTATGTGGGTCAAATCGGTTTTTCGATTTGATTTCTTGAGTCCCCAGAAGAAGCAAATCTAATCCGATTAATTTGGTTTGCCTGTTGGGGCTGGCCAAAGTGATTATATATCTTTATGTTATTCCGCCTAAAGGGAAAAGAGTCGACCTTATTTCCAGACCATTCTCAGGTGTTTCTTATCGTGTCAAGAAATAACCATCAGTACCATAGTGTTATTCATTAACATCTCGTCTGTCCGAATTACCTGCAATTGGCATTGACATCTATTGCGACCTCCCAGTATCAGTGCTTAATATGGTTCGAAATGGTTCATACCCTGATAGAGTTACCATATAAACCAATACTACGATTTGAGCTTCTAAAAAGCGTTAATCTTATGGCCTTTAGCCTAAATTTTATAGAATTACATCCAATACCACATAATCCGAATCGGTCTATAACTCTTCTTTTTGATCTGAAATTAGACAAAAACTGTCGAAGTTAAAGATGTGTTTTTAAAACAAGCAAAAATATGCTAAGTTCGGCCGGGCGAACCTTGGGAATCCACTATCATGGCTTTTCGTGCAAAATTCGAGCCAAATTGCGATGGAATTGCGGCTTCCAGGGGCTCAAATCAGGGGGACCGGATCTTGGAAGTGCTGAAAAACGTACGTACCTACCTGTCGGAGTAGGAAATAAATAAACTTTCCTAATGTTAAACGTGTTAATGGAGGCCACCGTAGCGCAGAGGTTAGCATGTCCGCCTATGACGCTGAACGCCTAGGTTCGAATCCTGGGGAGGCCATCAGAAAAAATTTTCAGCAGTGGTTTTCCCCTCCTAATGCTGGCAACATTTGTGACGTACTATGTCATGTAAAACTTCTATAAAAAGAAGGCCCCTTATCATTGAGCTTAAACTTGAATCGTTGATATGTGAGAAGTTTGCCCCCTGTTCCTTAATGGAATGTTTATGGGCAAAATTTGCAATTTGCAATGTAAAACGACCCCAAAGCAAAGGAGAAAATGAATTTTCCATAAAAACATTTTAGTTTTGTTAATTCAAATACATTAAGAAATCGTACACATGTAAAATTTAAAAATTTTTAAGTAAAGTACGTTCATCCCCTTCAACATTCACACTAAACGCCCCCTAGATAGGTCCACAACAGCATATAGCCCCAAATTAAGCGATACCCCAATCTGACAACATGAGCACTTATGCACTCAAAGAACCACTTTAAAATTCGTCTAGTTAAGACCATTTTATATAATTTATATATATATAATATATATTTGAAAACGATAAATAATTAAAAAAATTTATCGATTTAGAAGGAAGATTACGTTCTAGTTATTCCTTAAATTTCTGTTGGGGCATGGTTGAAAGTAGTTTTAAGACTCACTAACTTGGGATACGTTAGTTGAGTCATTGCATTTACGGCACATCGAAAAACACATTTCAAACCCTTTAAAGTACAATATAAAAATTCATGATAGCGGTCAATAGTAATATATCGTTATTACGCAAAAGTTTTATTTGTTATTGGGTTGCCCAAAAAGTAATTGTTGAGTCATTGCATTTACGGCACATCGAAAAACACATTTCAAACCCTTTAAAGTACAATATAAAAATTCATGATAGCGGTCAATAGTAATATATCGTTATTACGCAAAAGTTTTGTATTGTTATTGGGTTGCCCAAAAAGTAATTGAGGATTTTTTAAAAGAAAGTATATGCATTTTTAATAAAACTTAGAATGAACTTTAATTAAATATACTTTTTTTACACTTTTTTTTCTAAAGCAACCTAAAAGTAACAGCTGATACCTGACAGAAGAAAGAATGCAATTACAGAGTCCCAAGCTGTGAAAAAATTTGTCAACGCCGACTTTATGAAAAATTCGCAATTACTTTTTGGGCAACCCAATATTATTTTGTATCCATAGGCAGGTAACGTCCGAAGAAGCGTTGTTTTTAACTACCCTTGATATAGTTCTTTGATGGCGAATTTTCATCCGATTTCGAAAAAATTTTAAATGTTTAGTTATATTCTATAGCTATGCCAATTATACATCTTCCGTTAAAATTTAGAGCGTAAAAATGAAGGCATTCCTACAATACAGCTTCTTCGTTTTTTGCACACCCATTATTGGGATATAAGCGATCGGCCAATACATTTGCTTTGAGATTCAATTTAAGATTTTTTGAACATATACTAACGGAATATCTATTCCGTTATTAACACCTGGAAAATTTTACCCTATAAAGTATATCTGCACCCTCTTTTCAACCTTACCTTACCTAAGTATATATATTCTTGTTTGTCTTGACATTCTTAAGCGATCTAGACATATCCAGTCCGTCCGTCTGTGGAAATCAATATAGTACTATAAATAAATAAACACAGATTGGGGATTGGCATATCGGCTTAGATTTGGATGTATCTCTAATAAAAAAAATGGTCCTTCGACTTGAACCCCTAGACACAATTGTAATCCGAAAATTCAGAAATTGTGCACGTAGTGTTCTGTTACAGCTTTCAACATCCGTGCCAAGTTCGATCCAAAGTGGTCTCATAACCATATCTATCTCCGGACTTCACGTTTTGAACCCCGGGAAGCCGTCATTTTAGTTTGATTTGATTGAATTTATGCACATGTCCTGTTATGACTTCTAACATCCACGATAAGTTTTGTCTTATGGCTGGTACTATGTTCGTTTTTCATATGCGTTTTCATATTTTTTGCGATTACATTTTTGAAACACAAATTTTAAGATAAAATAATACTTTTATTAATATTGCTTCATAAGTGAAGGGGGAATGCCCTACTGAATAATCAGCAATTTTTTATGCTTCAAAATCTATTATCTAAAAAAAGTAATAAGAAAAAACTTTAGCGAAAAGCGAACATAGTTCCACCTATTTATCGGTCTATAATCTGATATATCTCCCATATAAACCTATCTCTCGAATAGCCTACGGGCCCTTGAAACTTCGATTTTTGCCTCGTTTGCAAATCTGACACACGTAGCGATTTTACGTGATTTTGACGATTTTATTTTATAAATTTTAAATTTTTGACGCTTGACGATTTTTGTTTTTAATCCCTTTACGATTGCCGATTTATATCGGGTAGAATTTTAAATTTGTTTGAAATTTTGTGTCAAGGCCAGTACTATGTTAGTTTTTCACAGTTTAAAACTCGTGTTTTTCGCGGTTACCTTTTTGAAACACTCCAAAAATCTCAATGACAACATAATACTTTTATTAGTTTTTTTTTCATAAGTAATGGGATTGCGTCCTACTGAAGGAAATCATCAATTATTTTTGTTTTAAAATCTATTTTCTAATTGATGCCTTCACAGACAATGTCATTGCGATTTTTCTTTAAAATTTTCTACAGAAAAGACATTTTTTAACAATTTTGTTTTTAGAGAACATTTTTATGAATCCTTGTTTTAGAGAAATTTTCTACGAAATTAGCTTTTAGGAAAAATATTCTAGATATTTTCTTTTTAGAGAAAAACAGTTTTTTTCTTTTTAGAGAAAAACAATTTGTCCTTAAAGGGGCCGTCCTTAGAGAAATTTGCTTTTAAAATTATGTCTTATGTTAAAATATTAAAACATTAAATATTGACATATTTATGGTTTTATTGAAAATAATTGGAAACTAAATCAAGCAACTCTTACAACTAAACCTACTTGTGATGTTCTGCATATCGAAAATCGAGAAACTTTAAAGAATTTGTGAAACTTTATGAAGTTCTTACATACAAAAATAGGATTTTGATGACTTCTTTTCTTAAATTTGACGGGTTTTCACCAAAAACACCAGGCAGTAGTGCTGGTTTGGCAGAAATCTTACAGGTAAAGTACTTTTATGTTTTTCGATTAAGTTCATCGAAGATTCGCCTCGGCCGAAATTAGCATATTTTTACTTATTTTGCTTTAAGTGTTTGTAATATATATATATGCAGTTCCGTATTTCTCGCTGCACATAATAGGGTCTTTAAATCAAATACGCTTGTTCAATGTTGGATGTTCTTCAGCTATCACACTTCTATTTCACCTCTGTTGCTATAACTCACAAATTTTCGTTTAGGTATTGAAACCCCGTTTACACTGCTCTTTAACTACGGATTTAATGGCTCGATCATCTGTTTTCCCTTTATAAAATCAGCTGACTTCGGTTTCAAATAGTAGTACTGACCATTCGTAAGCATTCACGAAGCGAGTTTTTCTTAGTTACTGTTATATCGTCGTTGCTTTTGATCAAGTTTTTCACACGCTCAACATCCACATAGGAAACTCTCATTGGGGTAGACATTCTTCTTACTGATTGTCAATATGATTCTCTAATGCGGGTATTCGAGCCAGCCATAGCGCCACTTGCCGAAATAATTTTTAAAACTACATTATCACTACAAAAAATCAACACCCGATATGCTTACAAATTCAAAGCAGTTTGGCATATTTTAACAGCAATAAAAGGTCGACAGTGAATCTTCCAACAATGAGAATGGTTTCCAAATATGGAGATTTCTGGCCATATAGCCGGGTTTTTGGATGAAACTGTTGACCCTCAATATATATGATTTGCTTTAAAAATGGCACATATTATACGTTTCTCGTATAACATGTTCACATGTATATATGTGACACTTAAAGGAAATGCCATTAAAACCAAAAGTCGATACCTTAACTAAATTAAATGCCGGCATTACTCATTGATAAAATGTAGCGGTTTTCAGAGTTTTTGATGTCCATATTTTTTTAAAGTGTATACATAACTTTGTGAATTTCAATATAAGTAACATGTATCAAAATGTCATGTGTAGTCTTTATTTTTGACTTTCATTCGACTTACATGTATATTTGATGTATACATATTGATATTTATATATATTTGAGGTTTGACTTACATTAATATTTTCATGTTTTTGATGGGTGTGCGAATAAGGATTTTGCATACTAATCTGCTATCGCAAGTGTCCAATGTGCAATGTGAATGTTTATATGAAAGTTCTCAGAATTTTGAAAATTCCGGCACACGGAGATTTTGAGAGATTTAAATTCTACCTGTTTTCCAAATTACTGGCATAAGAATCTCTGTTTATATGGGATAATGGATCATAACGCTCATGAGTATCGATACGCAAAATGTGAAAGTTCCGAGAACTGTTTAATTTTGGTCAGATAAATGTCACCGGACAGTAAAATGGTCACATCTGTAGCCTGTTTGCAGTTTTTTTTTTATATTTTGTGGATAGGCACACCATCAGATGGAATGAGAAACGGATATTAGTATGAGTGCACAGAATGGCTAATTATTTATATACACATATTTTAACTTAATCGCATTCGTAAAAGTGCATTGTTCTCTCGCGTACACCTTTGCACATATGTATGTTTGTATGCCCGCACATATGCATTTATGTACCTGTGTAATGACCTAAAGTACGTACTATGTTGAACATCATGGTTAATCAGCTGATTTATCCACATCACAACCTTACAATCATTTGTGTAGTGTATTATGTGTGTATGCGTACTCTTAAACTAAAATAGCACAGAGCAGAAACTTATGCACACTTAGTAACATATTTAAGTATATGGAACACATATATGAAATGGGCAAGTGTATGTGAGTTAAATCGCATCACATAGCAAGTTCAAGAATTATCGTCAAGTTCACATTTATTGCATTGTCTCGACCGGCATCTTTCCTTATGTGATTTGCTTGTTTTTTTTTTATAATAGTATATAAAAGTGTATGTAACATTCACTTGTTATGTTTATGTGTTTGTGGGTTTGTGATATAGAGCCTGACCAGACTATAGCATAGTTTTTTCAATATCGAATTGTCTCCCTGAAACCTAAATCTATTAAAAATACATCGAAAATAGAAATACAAAAATAAGTGGAATAGATAAAAAAATATAAAAGTTGTCTCGGAGAGCACACTGATATAAAGCCCTGGATAGGAAAAGAGAAAAAACAAAGTTTGGAGAACATTTTTTATTCTTGAAATATTTTTTCACATTAAACTGTTACTGTTGTTGACCTTTATTTGCCAGACTCTCTGTGTTTACATGGCCATGTGTGTATATGTACGGAGGTATGTATGTACATATGTGGACTCACTTATATTTTGTGTTGATGCTTGCAATGGAACAGACGATGGTAATAAACTGTACCCCTACTCCATTGACTGACTAACGATAAACATGTAATAAAATTATGTATAATGGGGATCGTATACAAACACGGACTAGTGTGACGAAGCACATACTATATGGTACAAGACACGTGTATATGCATTCATCTGTGACTACACTTGGATGTATAATATAAATCTGAAAGGATATGATGCAGAGTTGCACCGAAGTGCACTAAACTTTTTTTACTAAGACAAATGAAACTGAAAAGTATACAATGGAAAGAAAGGGAAAGTGAACGGAAAAGAAATAATTCAATGAAAAATCGCTGCCAATTAAAACTATAGCTACATACCTTTATTTGAACGAAGAATGTTCGACAAAATAACTATGTTTTTTGTGAAGCTGTCTCATATTATTGATACCCCATTGTATCATTAATAGTCATTTTAAATAGATCGCAAACAAAATCTCCCATTTGAGGAAGTTTTTGACAATTTAAACCTAAAGTTGCATATTCCGTAGTGATTAAATGAAACAAAACAATAAATACTACATTGAAAGGCAACGAACATGGTCTTCTAAGTTTTCATAAACAAAATAACGAATATGTAAGCACTACACCCATTAAAGGTTGTATAATTGCTGAGGACTTTTTACGTGGAATAACTCTTCAGAATTTCTACTTTTTTGATCCCCAAAGCTATCTCGACAGTTTCCGATACCTTATAATGGGGTTTAGTACGGTGATCTGAGAGAATCAGTCCAATAAATCTGTATATTTAGTAGAAAAATCAGTGTTAAACGCCCCTAGGGACGTAAATAGGCATTAAATTGCCATATAGAGATCCTTAAATGAGTTTATCGAACTTTTCATTATGTCTCCATGAAAATTGTTTTGAGAATGAATTCTCAGTTTAAGCAGCCACACAATTTATGGCCTTTAAAGTACACTGAAGGTGAAGTTTCTTGTTTGGAGGTGCTGCATATATTTTTTTTTATTTGAGTGAAGTTTAACCGAAGTAGACGTACCTTAGCTGTGCTCCAAACAATTAAAGTTGCAAAGTGCCTTCTCGCGCTTTATAAACACTGTAATCACTCGTACACGCTCGATTTAAGACTTGGCCATCCGTTTTTGCTGTGCACGGAACCAACATATACCGATTTACACAAGAAAATAACTTTTATAGTCAAATACTTTACTTTTAATTTGTGTAATTTCATTGGAAAGCGGTGTCTGAAATTTTACTCAAAGAATTAAAAGAGAGTTTATGATTGCTTTAAAACAGCTGCTTGTTTCGTTCTATCAAAATATTGGTTTGTTTCGGTGTTGCCGTATCACAGAAGTTATAGGCCCACGCAAGGAACAATAAAACATGTCAAACAAATCGTCCAACGCAACAAGTACTCCATCTGGCACAGTGGGTCAAGATGTACAAAACGCAAAACGCAAACTTATTGAAACGTCGCCAGATAATGCAGTGGTAGTTGGAAATATGCCAACAGCCCAACTTATGAAGTTAATGCAAGATGCTATGTCGAAATTGTTAGATGAAAAATTGGAGAATTTGCCGACTAAATCGGATATTATAGAGCTGAATAGTAATATAGATGAAATTAAGAATGAAATTCAAAGGTTATCTATGGAAAATGCTGAAATGAAAGCTGAAATAAAAAAATTACAAGAAATAAAGGAATTAGACAACAGAAGAATTGAAAGGTTAGAAGAGGAATTGAACAGAAAAAAACTCATAATAAGAGGGTTAGATAATCAAAACCATTTGTATATGGCCGCTAAAAACCTCTTCAAGGACGTATTGAAAATTAATTCTGATCTGGAAATTGAAATGGTAAAAAAACTGCAAAATATTAATGGAAAAATGACGATTTTGGTGGAGCTGAAGTCGACAAAAATGGTAAACGAAGTACTCAAAAATACGAAACATCTCTCAGGAACAACCATATTCATTGAAAGAGATTTAAGTGGCTATCGTCTGGAAAATAAAAAAGTTATGCTACAAATGAAAAAAGAACTGCTAAAATTCGACAAAAATAAGAAGGTGGGAGTACGAGGCCATCAAATTGCTATTGAAGGAAGAATTTTTTACTGGAACGGGAAAAAGGAACTAGTTTGCGGCCAAAAAACTGGAAGAGAAACTCTGGTAACTATTTATGGAGATGGTATAGATAATTTAAAATTAGATTATGATACTCTTTTATACAACCTAAAGACAAAAAACTTCTAAAAGATAACGAAAGAAAGAAACCTATAGAAAATAAAAAATATAATTTAAAAAATAATACCAAAAAATACAATTCGGTCATAAATATAGTGGCATATAATGTTCATGGTCTAGGAAACAAGTATCTTCACCCCGAATTTTATGATTTTTTAGAACAGTTTGATATATTTATTTTATTGGAAACTCATGTGGAAGAGAAAAACCTAGTAAACTATGGGAATAAATTTAAAAACTTTAATACCTACTGGAAACCTGCTTCTAGAACAAATAATAGAGGAAGAGGAATTGGAGGACAAGTATGTGGGGTGAAAAAGGATTTGCGGGAAGCAGGCTTCAAGCATACATTAGTACATCGAAGAAGTTACGATATCATTTACTGTGAACTAAACACAATCAAATTTGAATTAATCCCTATATATCTAAGAGGAGTAAAATGGATGGAAGATTTCAATGAAATGAACAAAGTTGTAGAAGACAATGACTTTAAGAAAATTATTATTGGTGATCACAACATTCGTATTGGAGAGGAACAGCTGCTGCCTGAAGAAATTGGGGAGGAATTCCAGGTTCTAAATACTGGTAGAAAATCAAATGATAAAATTTTAAACGCCCACGGCAAAAAATATATCGAATTCTGCAATAACAACGGCCTAGTGATTCTAAACGGAAGAACTTTTGGTGATGAGGAAGGATGTTTCACATTTACCAACGGAAACGGAAGCTCGGTGATAGACTTATGTGCTGTATCCTTGGACATAATAAATAATGTGCAGTCTTTTGAAGTAAAACCTCAATTATGGTCAGATCATTTACCGATTGTAATAACTCTTAGGGTAAACAGTGATTTAGAAACAGGAATTGAAAAGTTAAAATTACGGAAACAACAAAACAAGGAAAATTACCAAAAACAATTAAATGATGAACTATCAAGCTTAGAAAATAACCCCTCCCTATCAGACTTTACACGCCTTATCATGAGGGCGTACCCAGCCCCTTCAATCATAAGGAAGCCGGAATACCATAACCGATGGTTTGATAAAGAATGTATGAAAGCTAGAGATAAAACCATGAAACTTCTTAATAAATTCAGATCTTCGAAGAACTCTTCAGATAGAGAAGCTTACGTGTCACAAAAAAACCTCTACCAGAAACTTTGTGGAAAAAAACGATTGGATTATTATCGCAGCATAGAGATTAGACTAGATTTCATATCTGATAGCAAATCATGGTGGTCTTTGGCAAAGGAAATAAGACAGAAGGAGAATTGTATAGGCTGCGCCATTGCAACGGGCGCTCTGAAAACATATTTTGAAACTTTATTAAACCCAAAGGTCAACTCACAAGAGATTCTTTACGCCCCAAATCAAGTTCTGAATGAGATGTTGGATAGAGACTTTACTCTTCCAGAATTGCAGTGCCAACTGAAAAAGGTGCAAGAGAACAAAGCCCCAGGTGATGACAGGATACCATATGAGTTTTTCATACACGCAACAGATGAATTTTTAAATGAACTGTGCAAAACATTCACAAGAATTTTCAACGGATATGATGACTTTAGTAATTTTAAGTCAAGTATTATTTTTCCCATACACAAAAAAGGTGATCCCAATATCCCAAGTAACTATAGAGGAATCACATTCATGAATTGCATTGGTAAGCTTATGATTGGCATGATTAATACAAGAATAACTGAATGGACGAACGAGTACTGTATACTAAATGAATTCCAGGCTGGTTTCAGGAAAGGGTATTCAACGATTGATAATGTGTTTAATTTAAAATCAATAGTAGACCTAAAAAGATTGGAATCAAGAAAAGTCTACGCCTTTTTTGTTGATTTCAAGGCCGCGTTTGATAGAGTTCCGAGAAACCAATTAATTTATAAATTATATGAAATGGGCCTTTCGACAAAAATAGTGAATTTTATAGAAAAGCTATACACATATACGAAAACTGCAGTATGGAACGGCAAGGAGTTATCTGATCATTTTATAACTAAAACGGGAGTAAAACAAGGTTGCTTACTATCGCCATTGCTATTTTCTATATATTTAAATGATCTCCATGAGTCATTGGGTGGTGGACTTAGCATAGACGAAATTGACATCCGCCTGTTAATGTATGCGGATGACATCGTGATCCTAGCCGATGATCCACTGATATTGCAACGAATGATAGATAACCTATCATTTTACTGCAAAAGATGGGGGATGGAGGTCAACCAGGCAAAATCTGAAATAATGATATTTCGTAATAGCGGAAGATTAGCTGCAAATGAAAAATGGATATTTAACGGTGAACATCTGAGAGTTACTAATGAGTACAAGTATCTTGGGATCACGCTTACACCAAAACTGTCATTTAATAAGCATGCAATGGAAAAAAACGAAGCCGCCAAGTCTTGCCTAAATTCAACATGGGCAAATTTTATAGGCAAACCTAAAATTTCGCTCAAAGCCAAGTGGAAAATGTTTTTATCGGTATGCCGATCTATCCAGAGCTACGGTGCACAAATTTGGGGAAATGGATATTTTGACGAAGTTGACAAGCTATATAGATTCTTCATCAAACGTATACTTAAGCTGCCGGAAAATACCCCAAACTATATCATCGCTCTGGAGACTGGGTATGAACCAGGATATATATATACATACTCTTTGCACCTTAAATATTTGGCAAAAGTACTGTTCGATTTGGAAAATCATAGACTTCCACATATCCTTGCGGTGAAAATAATGCAGAACAATACCTCCTGGTATAAAGATTTTAAAGACCGATTGCAATGTTACGGAATAGAACACCAAAATGTCAACACAGATAAAATTTATTGGTACGAAGCCTGCCAACTATTAACATGCGAACTCCAAAACAGCAACTACCTCCACCATAACCAAAAATCACAAGAAAGTGAAAGCCGAATATACAAATTACTTGACCCCACAGTAGGTTCATCTTATTGTAATGACAAATTTAGTCAAATACAAATATCTTATATAATGAGAGCTAGAGCTGGTGCGATGGGGCTAAATGGTGTTAGTTACAGAGAAGAACAAGCTCGAATGTGCTCCATCTGTAACCTAGGAGAAATAGAAACCACGCAACATTTCATAGGGGTATGTCCAATATTTAGTAGAATTAGAAGCAAGAATTTCAAAAAAAGCATTCTATCAGACACAGAAATTATATCTGTTTTAAACGGCGGTGAAGATAATTGTTGGATTAGACTATTTAATTTCTTACGAGAGGCAATGAATTATAGAAGAACTCTTATAAATGAATTTAATTACTAGCTAAAAAATAAAACTCACTTCTCCGGCAGACGGTTTACAAAAACCATGCCGTACATTTTCAAAACACATTTTAAATATTGATACTTACATTTAAAATATATTGTATATATAGTATTATAACGTTTTTGAAAAATTAATAAAAAAAAAAAAAAAAAAAAAAAAATATATTTTTTACCGTCCAAGAAACTTGACCCTCAATATACTGTAAGGGCCAAAGTGCTGATAGAGGCAACATAATTGATTTGGGGTGGTGTAGCCTAATACCAAGTTGAAGCGCACGAAAGTGTTACTCAATTAAATATTTGGGTTAACTGAGCCTTAGGAGCCTTAAGAACAACCCGAAAAACCAATTTGAGTTACACAAAAGGTGTATATGAAGATACGTGGCGTATCAGAAATCGCGATCCAATGTGCCAGTCAAAGTTTTTTGACAACAGCACACTCTTGCTAAACTTTTAAAGTTCTTTGCTTTGCCATTCTTTAAGTAGAAGCATTGAATTTCAGTGAATATGTTCGAAAAATCACGAAAGTAGATCAAAATAAAAGAGCGTACAAGTACTTTTTTGGAAATTTAAAACAGTGTTCCTAATTATGTTGCCACTACTGTTTATCTATATGGCAGCTATATCCAAATATGTCCCGATGCAGATCATATGCGGCAAGCGAGATAGGGTAAGAAATAAGAATCCTTAATATGTAGACCTATCTACATCTATATCCAAATATGGTCTAATCTGGACTGTATTTTGGGTCTAATACAACCCACTCATCCAATTTACGACAAAATGGAATAAAAATTACGGCTTTTTATGGAACCAAGAATTTAAAATGGGATGTTGCCGTACATTGCAGATATATCCAAATGCGGTCCTATCTGAACCATATTCAGTGCGACTATCAATGGGTCTTACAAAACTCACAGCTCCACAAATATGGTTCGATCTAAATCTTATTCAACAAAAATGTCTAGGTGTCTAGTACAACCTGCGTATGAAACAAATATAAATTTGTGGAAAATTTCAATCTCTTAATTTAGATAAAAACTCAATTTAAAACTCAACTCAATAAGATAATATATAATAAATCGGTTGATTTCTTATATATTAGGGTGGTTGGGCTCCAAAAAATGTCTGAGTGACTTCTAATATTTCCAAGAGAGAAGACAGAACTATTTGATTGCGGTACTGGATTTTTGATTGCAATTTCATAAACATGAATGGATGACAAATTGCTGCATTAGTTTAGACACATTTCACATTTGGTAAATCCAATAAAACTCATTCTATGGGACTTCTTTTCATCCATTTTTATTATTTGTTTAAAATCATAAATATAAAAGTAGCAGTTATTTTGTCTGCTTCGTTTAAAAATTTGCAAATTATAAAATATTTTTGCTATATTACTATATGCTTGTAAAATTGAAAGATAAGCTGGGATATAAAAGTTGTTATGACTTTTTTGAGCTATTTTAACTTTAAACCAATAGAAAACAGAGAAAATGATTGATGTATTAGCAAAAAATTACTTCTGCCCAGTTTCAGCATTCTTTCTGTTATTACAGTAAACATTTTTGATGTTTTTACTAACAAAAAATTTCTGAGTGTACTAACAATCAGCAGAGAGTGTCTGCTATTATCAGCTGACGTAGCATGCCGTTCGAACTTGGCTATAAAAACTAGGTCTCTTATCATTGAGCTTGAATCGGGTCAATTTGCAAATTTTGAAGCCAAAAATTAAGGTAATTACAACAACCCATTAAAGTCAATACGTTATTTATTCAAAGAAAAACTGTATGTATACACTCAGAGAAATTTGTTTGTAAAAACAAAAAAAAATGTTTGCTGTAACAACAAAAGGTCTGCTGTAAATGGGACAGCAGTAATTTTTTGTAAATACACCAAACATTTTTGTTATTTTCATCCAGATAAATGTTGATTAAAACCAAAATATCAAAAATACTTCAAAACAGTATATATTACATCTTAGCTTTTAGTGATAAAGATTTTCAGAACCAAATTTTAGCAATCTTTTTACAAAATCGGACATAATGTCTACTAAAATCATATTTAAGCTTTTAAACAAAAAAAATAAGGCTTTAAATAGCCGCTCATTTAAATGTTCAAATATTTTAAAGTGTTCACTTCAAAGTTAAAAATGTTTGATATTAAATCAACAAACAATGTTTGCTATATGCTCCAATAGCAGATTAATTGGTTTTGTTTTGGTAGCAAATGTTCCTTGTCGGTGCAGCTGTAATAATTATTCTATACTTTAGCAGATTTTGTATTTTATACAGCACATTGCGTTTGTTATAAAAGCAGAGAGGATTCTGCTGAACAGCACTCAATTGTTTGCCAACACAGCGGTCATTTCTGCTTTCTCGTTTCACAGACAAAACTGCTGTTTTAGCAAACTTTTTTGCTAAAAAATTTTGTTGAGAGTACTTTTGTTAAAGCAAGTGTCTCATGCCATATAGCAGCTAAATTATACTATGTATCTATCTTATATAACACTCAGAGAAATTTGTTATTTTAAACAGTTAGTTGCTGAAACAGTAGAAACTCTGCAGAAAATGGGAAAGCAGTAATTTTTCTGCGGTTTTCAGTTGGTATTTATTAAAAATAGCCTTAAAATGACATAAATACTTCAAAAATTTGCATGTTTCAATTTATTTTTAAGATTTCGGGGCATTTTGCGTAATTTTTTTACAATTTAATAATTTTTAGAATTAAAAAAAAAATTATGGTTAATTATGGAACAAAATAATATTTATATGTGGCAAATGCTTCAACTGCTGGTTAAATGTTAACAAATTCTGTTTGGTTTCATTCATAATTTGAATAGCTTTAGTTTAATAACAGCAGACAGTGTTTGCTTATATCACCGGACTAATTTCTTTGCGTGTTAGAGAAAACCTAGATTTGTGACGTGATTTCGGAAGTCTTTCTTTCGTAGCGAGGTTTCCTGTATATTTTTCGAGCTATAAAATCTAATTCAGGAGATTTACAGCAAATCTTCCTTCAAAATGGTCTCGTAATCCGAGAAATTCGCATGCAACAGTGCGATTTTTTTTAACTACCGGTTATTATCTGCATTTTTGGCAGCATTTTTCCAAAATATCTGACAATTCTTAATTGAATACTTTTATTTGAATAAAATTAAAATTAAGTTGAATTTAATAAAATTGTTTCCATGTACGAAGAAAATTTTGAAAAAGTGGAAGCTGTAGAAGTTGTTTTCCAAAGGAATTGTTATTGGTTGTTTCAAATCAGATTTTTTTCCAATCACTGAATACAATAAATGGGGGTGTCGCGAAGAACTACTAAGCCTGAAGACTATTCCAAATTTATCGACTCATCGACGAGCTGAAGAGACGGATATCATAGTCAGTTATCTTTCAAAATTATATACAAGCTTGCCAAAACACAGGTGGCCTAGAATACTACTCAATGACCTGAAATACCGACCAAAAGAAGATCTATTTTTTTTCTTAAATTAGGAGAAAGGTTAGGTTATATCAGGTTAAGTGGCAGTCTGCCATCAGACTAACTTAGACGTTTTCTTCCATTGTGATACCACTGGAACAGAAGAAGGAAAATGCCTTCTAATTCCTAAAATTCGTTTTAAAAAGCCCAAAAACATTCCCTGAAATGTGTAAGGTAGTTCCTAGTCTTGCGATTCACAATTCCCTGGGATACCTCTGTGGCCCGGAACCCAGAAAAGGTGAATTTTGAACTGTTCAACCATCTCGTTGCGAGTTCTGCGACAGTCGAGGGCGGTTTTTGTGTTCAGAAATACGTTCTCCAGGGATTTAAAGGCTACCTGGCTGTCTGAGAGGATATCTATGCCAATCGTATTTATGACATTATATCTTAGCTATTCCATTACTTCCTTAATTGCAAGGATCTCCGCTTGATACACACTGCAGTCGTCGGGTAACCCTTTCGATAGACCATTTTTAGATCTTTAGAGTACACTTCAAAGCTCATCTGGTCGTCTAGTTTGGAACCATCCGTATTACAATCTATGTAGCTTATATTAAGAGGGATATCGTAGTTCCAATAGTGGTAAAGTACCTTTTTTCAAAAAGCGGTTCACACACTGCCTGGACCTTCGGGCATTGTATAAGGATAACACAGTGTCCGTAGCCGCCACATGATCAAGAAGAAAGCTGCCTTAACCTGCAGTGATCACAGCAATTTGTCTGGCCACAATGTCCAGAGACATTCGATGTAGCATTGATTTCAGTTCATCAGTTGGTGTCGTCCCCAGTGCGGTTGTGATGCACAAACAAGCCATCCTTTAGATATGGTTGAGTATTGAATAGTATGTGCACTTTAAGAGCGCTGTCCACCAGACCACAACACAATATAGCATTATAGGCCTGACAACTGCAGTACATACGCAATGCATGACACGCGGTCTAAACAACAAGTTTTGCCGATGGCTCTCTTGCAGGTGTATAGGGCAAGAGTTGCCTTTTTTGCCCTTTCCAAAATGTTGGATTTGAAGTTCAATTTCCCGTCCAGCAAAACATTGTATTTTGCGCTTTCTGTAAGTGGAACATTCTCTCTACCAAGCAGACAGGTCCTACTGTAGGCAAATTTTATCTCCTGGTAAAAAGAACTACTTCTGTCTAGCGCAGATGTACACCTAGACCACTTTCGATAGTCCACTTCGCTGTTGCACGTAGAGCTTCCTGAAGTTTATCTCTTAGCGTGCTGGGAAACTTCCCTCTAACCGCAATAGCCACATCATCAGCATACGCGACCACTTTTACACCTTTTTCTTCCGGAGACAATACTATATTGTTAATGGTTATGTTCCAAAGTGGAGGAGACAGTACACCTCTTTAAGGTGTTCCTCTGCTGACCCATGTTTTTAGATCCACAGATCCCAAGCCTGCCGAAATGCATATTTCCGTAAGTAAGTTATTAATAAACATTCTTACAGTAGAGTTGAAGCCTAGAAACGCCAACTCCTTCATGATTGACGTCGGTTTCACATTATTGAAAGCACCTTCAATGTCAAGAAATGCTACAATTGTATATTCCTTGACAGCGAGAGAACCCTCTATGTAGCCGATTAAGTCGTGAAAGGCTGTTTTAGTGGATTTGCCTTTACTATATGCATGTTGCTGCCCCGACAGGCGATCTCCAGGGAGTTTTGCCCTTAGATATGTTTCTATTATCTCTTAAGTGTCTTCAGCCCAAAGGATGACAGACTAATAGGATAAAAATCTTTCGCCTTCGTGCCCTCCATCCCACAGGTATATATATGACATGCTGATATAAGCAGAGTATATATCAATAAACCAAGTAACCATAACACACCGACTTAAAGGAATCGGAACTTCTTATCGCCCAAAAGGATTTTCGGCTCAGACACATTTTCCCTAACAACCTCCGACAAATGCATACCAGCGAAACTTCTCCTGGCGCCACATTATTCGTTGGAGAATTTCACGGGAAATGTGTAACAGACATTTTCCATACATTCTCTGACTTCTGAATATATCCCATCGTAATAGATCGCGAGGACAGAATCTTCTTAGCCTAGAGGCTTCAGATGTATCTTCAAGGGAGTTACAGAATTCTGCCCGGAATTTTTCTGATTCTTTCTCAGCTAGGGCTTATATTTTTTAGCTTAGGATTATAGATGTCCCAATCGTGTGGTGCTCTTGTGACTTTCGCTCTGTTGAAGAGTTTTCTGCAGTTCTTCTTTAGACCAACCAGCTCTGAGGTCCACCATGGCGGTCGCTGTTTGTCCCTTGGCTTGGCACTAGGACATGCTAACATAAGCGAGTTATGCAGGGTCTCTGTGATCCGCTCGAGCACTATGGGTATATCCTCCGTAGTTTCTTCCTTCTCTGGTCTAGAAGGGTCCTTGTTGAGTCAAGGGACCACTTCTTCAGTATTTTCACCAATGCTGAAACTAATGTATCGAAGATCAGAGCACATGTGGTCATCTAACACTTCCCTGTGGGCCAATACAATGGTAATATCCAAGGTAAATACCTCCTGCCTGTTCCTGGTAATAAAGGTCGGTTTATACCCTTTATTACAAATTTCCAGATTACAACTTATAATCTATACGAAAAGCAGATCACTCCCTTCGTTAACATCCGAACTTCCCCATACCTGGTGATATGCATTAGCATCAGTTATTACAATGGGGCTCTTATTCCCTGCAGAAGCGGCTTCAACCAGCAACTTAAGGTTTGATGGCGGCATCTCTGAATCGTATGCCATATATAGGGAAGCCAGTAACAGACTTATTTATTTCAAGACTGGCTACTACTGAATCTCCAGTGCTTAGCAAGGGAAGAACAAAAACATTCAGACTACTCTTTGCAAGAAAACAGGTCTGTATCTCCCATTCCCCGTACCCTTGAGTAACTTAAATCCGGAAATTCTAAGAAAGCAATGAAACCACTCTTCCTCAGGACACTTCAGTGTGGACGATTCCTCCTTAGATGCTTCACTAGCTGCTGCTGTCGAAGTACTTTTTGAGTTCCGTCCTTCCGCACTAGCGTACACCTTAAGCCCAGTCCCACTGGATGACCCAATCACACAGCGCTTGTCGGGTTCCAGTTCGATGCCTTCCCCTCCTCTCTCGATTGTGGCAGGGGATTATCAGTCTCCTGCAATCCACCAGACCTTAGCGATGTGGTCGATAGTTCCTCAGGCATGTATCCAACACCAACTGCTGAGCCGTCTCCGGATTCCCTAACCCCACCGTTTCTAAACACCTTCAGTTTCAACTTGTTGAATCCGTAGGATACAACTCCTTCAGACTTGTTGAAGGATATTACCGTAGTTTAGTACGAACACTGCATGTCTCCGGTCACCATCAGCCTCATCCAATCTACCAATCTTCCAGTCGGTGGTTAAAAGATTGGGATTACATTCCCTTAGCCTTCCAAGTATGGATTCAGGATTTGAAGGAACCCTTGGTATCCAAGCATGCGCCATGGGTCGAGAAGGAATATATTCCTTCTTAACTAAATCTAGTGTTGCACCTGACCAGATCTCACCACCAGTTCATTGACTATCCCATTCCAATTATTCCTAGGAATGCAGCCCTGTTCTTCTCCCTTGTCGACAACCGCCATCAAAAAATTTTTTTTTTTATTTTTTTTAAAATTATTTTTGACAATGAAATCTGATTTTTTTTGTATCATGGCAAGTGATTGGTAAAGAAGGCATATGTTGAACATATTTTTAATTGTACGAATTATGTTGTTATTTAATAATACAAATTGTGAGTATCTATTTATACGTTCTGTTGTGTGCTTCTTCACACATATGTAATGCGAAGGAGTGCGAATGAGCCAAATATGTCAAGAAAAAGGTAAAGTGTGGTTTTTATTTATCTTTCAATAAAACAAAATAATGTATAAAATGATTATGGTTAAGTAAAAAGTTAAAGCAGAAAAAATTAGGATGTGAACAAATGAAATAAGTAAATTCCAAACGAAACAAATTTGAGGACATAGAAGAAGATAGACGAGGTATTTATAAATATTATTTCATTTTGTTATTATCCCTTTGTAGACTATATTGGCTTGGAAAACGACGATGATGAAGGAAGATAACAAATGTAATATTCCTTCATGAGGATTTGTGGTAGATTATTTTGTTTGTTATCATTTCAGCAGACGGTATCCACGACAATGAAGAGAACTCATAAAGGATAGGCATTTTTTCTTGCATTTAGAACATATAAATTAAAAAATAAACATTTTAACACAATATATTACATGTTTTATCAGCAATTTAATCCAATAAAATAAAATTTTTTTATTAATGCAAAAATAATTTATTATTTTCTTTTATTAAATGGGTAAAATGTTATTTGAGAGAAGGGAAAATTTTCAAATAAATTTGTTTTATGTAGTTATTAACTGTTTTAATTGGATTTTTGAGCTTGTCATAAATCCAAATTACAAAATTGTTAATCAATAATACAAATTCATTTATAGGTCCGATTTCAGCAAATTTCTAATTTGAATATACAAATTTCCTAATTGAACCATATTTCTCATTTTTTCTGTGTAATCAAAAAAAAACCTGATTATGAAATATGATCATAACGTCCGATATCGAAACTACCGGTTACTTCAAAAATATCTGAAAAGATATATTAGATTTATCATACCAAACCATCAGTTTGGATTCCGTAATAATCATTCAACTATACAACAAGTAGACCGAATAGTTGATGTAGCCGAAAGAGCCATTGGAAATAAACTCATCTTCTCGGTCGTGTTTTTACACGTGGGACAAGTATTTGCCAAATTTTGGCATTAAGGGTTCTTAAAAAACTTCACAACGATCTTCCAATCCAATTCTATGAAATCTTGGAATCATACCTAACTATCCGATACTTTCGAGGAGTAAAAATATAATATAAGTATTCAAAATTAATTTTCATTTTGATGGAATTTAAGAAAACACGTGGGTAGAAAAACTACCTTTGGTACAAACAAAAACTCAAGAAAATGGAAAATAAGCACTTACGACTGCCTAAAATTCAAAAAATTTTATATAAAATACATTTATAGTGCGAATCGGAGCAGCGCAAACAGAAAAATCCAAGATGTGAGAATACACATGCACGAGTTGCATCTATACGAAACGCACCCGAAAATCGAAAACATTCTTGAAATTATATGAGTTATTTACGTATACGTATAAATATTACCCTATTTTATTCGAATATATAATTACCATTTTCTAAATTAAGATTCTTAATATTGACTGGCAGAAACAAAAATGAAAATTGTGCCCATGAACATTCCACTAAGGAACAGGGGCAAACTTCTCACATATCAATGAGTGCAGTCCGATTCAAGTTCAAGCTCAATGATAAGGGGCCTCCATATTATAGCCGAGTCCGAAGGGGGTGCCGCAGTGCGACACCTCCTTGGAGAGAAGTTTTACATGGCATTGCAAATTGCAAATTTTGCCCATGAACATTCCACTAAGGAGCAGGGGTAAACTTCTCACATATCAATGAGTGCAGTCCGATTCAAGTTTAAGCTCAACGATACGGGGCCTCATTTTAATAGCCGAGTCCGAACGGCTCGCCGCAGTGCGATACCTCTTTGGAAAGAAGTTTTAAGGATCGATTTAGACCGTGCTCGGCAAAGTAGTTGGAAATCATAGCAAAACACTATATGCAAAATTTCTGCCAAATCGGAAAAAATTGCGGCTTGTAAGGGCTTTAGAAGTCAAATCGGGCGATCGGTTTATATGGCAGCTATATCTGGTTATAGACCGATTTGGACCGTACCTTACACAGTTATTGGAAGTCAGTACGTGCGAAATTTCGGTTTTATGCTATATCCAAATCTGAACTGATATGGCCCATATGTAGTCCCCAACGACCTACATCGATATCGATAAATTTCAACCGGCTAGCTTTACGCGTTCGGCTGCTGCTTTAGACCTTATAAATCCACCCTCGACCAGATATTCACACTCTTTGTTGACTACAAAGCCGCCTTCGATTCTCCTTTACGTTCAAAGGTATTTCAAGTCATGTCTGAGTTTGGTACCCCTGCAAAATTAATAAGACTCTGCAGGATGACACTTGCTGATACGCGTTCCTCGGTAAGAATAGGAATGCATCTTTCCGAACCATTTAATACCAAACAAGATTTCAGACAAGGAGACAGCCTATCGTGTGATCTTTTTAATATCCTGCTGGAGAAGATTATACGAGATGCAGATGTGAATAGATATGGCACACTAATCACAAGAGAACACATGCTACTCGCCTATGCCGACGACATCGATATCATAGGTCGGTCACCGGCAGTAGTAACTGCAGCCTTTGAAAGAATCGAAAGAGAGTCAGTGAAATAGGTCTGGCAGTAAATGGTGATAAGACGAAATGGATGGTTTCAACTCCCAAAAAGCCTTGCACAACCGAGCAGATAAAGAAAATGGAGAAAGTTGGGAACCACAACTTTGAGACAGTCAGTAACTTTATCTACCTCGGCACCGCCGTAACCGAAGCGAATGACACCAGTTTTGAGATTAAGCGAAGAATAATACTGGCAAACAGATGCTACTTTGGACTAAGTAAGCAGTTTAGAAACAAGGCTACCTCTCGACAGACGAAGATTACACTATACAAGACACTGATACTACCCGTGGTGTTATATGGTTCGGAGGCATGGGTACTTGTGAAAGCAGATGAGGCAGTGCTTGGAGTATTTCAGAGAAAGATTCTTCGTAATATATATGGACCAGTTTGCGTTAATGGAGAATAGAGGCGACGTATGAACCATGAGCTGTATGACAACGATAGCATAGTTACCAGCATCAAAATGCAACGGCTGCGTTGGCTAGGTCATGTTGTCAGAATGGGTGAAGAAGCTCCAGCAAAGAAGTCTTTTGAAGGCAAACACGGTGGTACACGCAAACCGGGAAGACCAAAAGCCCGATGGAAAGGTCAAGTGGTGGGAGACACCTCGAAACTTGGTGTCAGAGATTTTAGAATAAGCGCAGATGATCGAGGCGCTTGGAACGCTATTCTACATTCGGCTAGTGGAGCAAATATTCTGTCATAGCCAATTAAAGTAAAGTAAGCTTTACGCGTTCGACCTATATCGTGATTTCGACAGACGGACGGACATGGCTAGATCGATTCAGAACGACGATTCGATCAAGAATAAATATACTTTATGGGGTCTTAGACAAATTGTGTTACAAACAGAATGACGACACAATATATGCTCTTTAGTCTCCACTTTCTCGACGGCCTCAAAGTTTCTGCAGAGCCTTCAGTCGGGTATCATGTTTTCCTGCCAGACAATGACCTTTATGACGGACACGATGACCGAGACGTGTATTCTAGCCAAGGATTCTAAGTAGAGCTGGCCTATTTTTGCCGAAGCGGGTGCGACTTATTTAGAACGCGGAGTGGGAGCAGAGTGCAGTCCAATTCAAGTTTTTGCTCAATGAAAAGTGGCCTATTTTTTATAGCCGAGTTCGAACGTGTGCAGAGCGGCATCGCTCCGACAACATAAAAAACTTTCAAATACACATTTTTTTTTATTTTCCGTCTGTCGAAATAAGGATATTGTCCGAATGCGTAAAGCAAGCTGCTTGAAATTTGGCACAGATACTTGTTATTAATGTAGGTCGTTGGAGATTGCAAATGGGCCTTAACGGTTCAGATTTGTATATAACTCCCTTCAGCTTGACTTCTTGAGCCCCTAAAAACCGCAATCCGATTATGCTAAAATTTTGCACGCAGTGTTCTGTTACGACTGCCAATATTCCCATATAAACCTATCTCCCGATCCAACATTTTGAGCACCTGGGAACTGCGAGATTTCCAATTTGGCTAAAACCAATTGTGATATGTCCTCCGACATCCATGGTTTTATTAGTTTTTATACCCTACACCACCACTGTGGTACAGGGTATTATAACTTTGTGCATTTGTTTGCAACGCTATGAAGGAGAATAGCTAGACCCATCGATAAATATAGCGATTGGCTTAGAATCACTTCCTGATTCAATTTAGCTATGTCCGTTTGTGTGTCTGTCCATGTATTCGTGTTATCAAGGTACTGCCGCATATGTTGTCCGATTTTCATAAAATTTTGCACAAGTCCCTTTTTTGGTCCAAGGACGAACGTTATTGATTTTAAAAAAAATCGGTCCAGATTTCGATAAAGCTCTCATATATATCTTTCATCCGATATGCCCTTTAAAGCTGTAGAGCCCCAATTTTGGTCTGATCTTCACCAAATTCGTCATGAGGTGTTTTTTTTTGACGTCCTAATATTTGTGCAAAGTTTCATCAAAATCGGTTCAGTGCTTTTTTTTGACATCCTAATAGTTGTGCAAAATTTCATTAAATTTGGTCCAATCCTTACAAAATTTAGCATGAGATGTTTCGTGTGATGTCTTGATATGTGTGCAAAGTTTCATCAAATCGGGTCAGATTTAGATTGAAAGTAGTACGTAGTATTTTTAATAGTTATGCATAATTAAGTCTGACTAGATTTCAACACAGTTGTCATATATTGAAAGTAGTACGTATGTTGACTTTTGCCTTTCCTTGGTATGAATTGCTTTTGATAAATGCTTAAGAAGTAAAATCGGAAGAGCGATTTAGGTCATGGAGGTCATTATGCAAAATTTCAACCATATCGAATAAGAATTGCGCCCTGTAGAGGCTTAGGAAATAAAGCAGCCGGATTTAATGCAAGTTTTAACATTTTATAGACCGGTTCAGACCAGAATATACGAAATGAACCCCAATGGGATAGCCCCCAAAGAAAGGACAAATCAAATAAACCATAAAGAATTTTCTTCACTTTGAGACATATTGCGCAGTGAAAAAAGTTCAAAATCTTTGGCTATAGTCTCATAATTTCGGGAACTTGTCTCATTTTATAAATCCTAAATCTAGGGACAATTAATTTTTGCCTTTGGAATTATTTCACTTTTTTGGTTTTATTCAATTTTTTAAGTTGGGACTTTCCTCATTTTTGTTTATTATTGGAGGTTATAACAAATCTTTAGCCATATTGTGCTCTTTAGGAGTTTATATGGGAGCTCTATAAAGTTATGGACCGACTCAAACTATACTTGACAAGAATCTTGAAGGTCATGAAAGAAATCGTTCTGCAAAATTTTACCCAAATCGAGTAAAAATTGTGCTCTCTAGAGGCCCACGAAGATAATTCGGAAGATCGGTTTATATGGGCGCTATATCTGAACATGAACCGACTCTCCCATTCACAATCCCTGTTTTCTAATGTTAATAAAATATTCCATTTGTAAATAAAGAACATATACACCCACATATTCCACTTCCCCTGGATTGTGTGCTCGCTAGCTTGTCTGCTCTACAATTGGGGATATTCCTGTAATCCTGCATTCAAAATAGATGAATTTTGAAATATTCAGCCATCAAGTTGAAAGATCTGCCGCAATCGATGGAGGTTTTTGAATTCAGAAATACGTTCTCTAGGGATTTAATGGCTGTATGAGAAGGTATTTATGCCTACCGTCGTTACGGCATTACATCTAAGCCATTCCGCCACTTCTTTATTTCAGAAGTCTGGCAAATTTTTAGGATGATCGATGATTGATTTCAATTTAACAAACAGACGGACATACCTAAATCAAAATAAGTGATTCTTAGGCGATCGGTATGCTTATCAATGGGTCTATCTCTCTCAGAACCCTATATGACCTATCACGACCTATGGTCTAGAATGGCTGTTTCAGTGTTGTTGTTATTTTTGTTGTAGTAGTGTGGTGTGTTCTATCTTTCGTCTGCTTGATTCTGTTGAACATCCAGATGGGGTACGTCCAGAGGGATCTGGGAATGGCTGGGCTGGTCGGTACACACATCCTGCACGTTGGGATCAATCCTTGCTGTGTAGGATTAGGATCCCTGCCGGATCCTAATTGAGCCAAAACTGCTCTGGTTTAACGGGAGAGGTCAATTTCTTCAAGTGCAATGGGAGTCGGTCGTTCTCCAAAGACCGCTTCTGGCACTGTGTCTGCGTTAGTGTTATCTAGACCCGCTTGATCAAGATTTTCTCTCTTGTAGCGCTAAACCTCAACCTCTAGATAATGTAGATTCTGGGCGGTGGACACCTATCCACAAGATGGTGATTTGAATGGACACTTCGATAACAGCCCAGAAGACATTGCTTGGATAGCATGTAGTTATGTCCTCGCACTGGTAGGATCCTTGTCTCCTAATGGAGGTGATCCACGTGAGAACTGAGGAGACAGTCGCCGTAGTTCGAAGAGCTGCATTCTTACAGATCTGAATATAAATCCACTTCGTATCACATAGCTGACGAGATCACACTGACGCAGTATAACTTACCATAGACTGGCTGATTGCTTTGTACGTGGTCCACAAGGTTTCTTTGAGTGACTTGAGGACCTTATTTCTACTTTTCACCTTATCGCAAATTGCTGAGGGGATAATGTGTAAGAGTTGCCAAATGTGACTCCAAGTATTTTGGGACGCTTAATGGTCGGAATCGTTTCTCCATCGTCTATTCACCTCACTCGTATTTGCAGTGAACAATTTGGCCGAAGATTTGGTGGCAGATATATTCAAAACTCTTGCAGCGAAATAAGCGTCAAGTTCGTTAAGGTAGACGTTTAACCTATCGCAGATGTCATCACTGGCAAATGTATAACACAGCAAATGTATACGGTGATGGAAAATTCATTTTAAATCTTAAAAGAAAATTAATATTAGTATTGCTGCATTTGTTGTGGTATGGTATTCCAAAGACGCACGGCAGGTATGAAAAATTGTTTCTCTGATGCAGAACTCTGAAATCTTTTTTCCACGATTTGATTGTGCGAATTGTATTCTTTGGAATAGATAATCTGGTTCCTTTGTGTTCATTATTTTGTGTAGAAAAATGGGACCCTTGTATTGTAGTTCAAAAAGTTTTTGAACTCCATATTTAATATTTAGTAAGAAACAGCAGATATTCTATCTGTACGTTTAATATCTTTACATGTTCCACAGACTCAATATCTGAATTATACATTATTTTTAAGACTCTCCCATTAAATTTTCTCCTGCTGATATAGATACATTTAGATTTCAAAGGGTTTATATTTGGTATATTATTCTCAGTCCAATAATTTATATTATTCAAATCTTTATTTATGTTGTCAATGCATTTCTGAATAAAAGCAGGACTAGAGCCTAGTGAACAATTTGGCATCATCTGCGTACATTTGTAGAGTACAAAATTGAAGGCAATAAGGCAAGTCGTTGATGTATTGTGCAAACAAAATAACAAAGGACCCAGTATTGAACCTTGGAACACTCCTCTGCTAATCGGCAGTGCTTTGGATAATTTAGTATGCAACAGAGCGCATTGTGACCGTCCATTTCAATAAGAGTTTTAGTTAAGAAGTAAAAAAGTTGAAAAATTTCTCCAGCTTCATTAATAAAATTAAATGCTCCACGGAATTAAAAGCCTTACTATGATCAAGTAGTACTGAAGGGTAATTTTTTAGCTATTATCTTTTTGGCAACACTGGTTTAAACTTCCTCAGTTTGCTTTCAACAAGATGATGCCACATGCCACACAGCACGGGTAACAATGAACTTCTTGAAAGGCAAGTTAAGTGAACACTCTATTTCACGTTCGGGACCGGTCAATTTTATGTGGGGCTATGTTAAAGCTTATGTCTATACAGACAAGCCCGCTTCAATTGACGCATTGGAAGACAACTTTGAAGCATTTATTCGTAATATACCGGCCGAAATGTTGGAAAGGGTATGCCCATATTAGACTAAGCGTATGGACGATTTGGGGCGCAGTCACGGTCAACATTTGCATGAGATAATCTTTAAACATTAAATTTTATGGACCGTACTATAGATTCAAATAAAGATTTTATGCAGTTTTCTGAATTTTATGTGTGTGTTTTTTTTTTAACTTCCCTACAGCTCTTAAAATGTCACCCTTCAGTAATTATTCTATCTTCTTATCCACATTTAACCACAATGTTCAATCACACCAATTAAAGCTGAAATGCAGCTTCTATTTTTCCTATACCCAGATTGCAGTTGCGATAAGTAGACATTTGTATATATGAACTCGTCTCTAATATTTTGGACAAGAAATATAATATCGCAATCGACCTGAAATCATTATTGGATTTAGGAAGTGGTACAATTTTTGCTTTTTAGCAGCTATCACAAAATTCAATGTGAGCACTGTATTGTAAACATAGATTAGATAAGCAGAATAGTTGGCATCAAAAGTCTTATCCGCCGCGGTTCCATTTCATCCATATCAATTGCATTTGAGTGGATTTTCATTACAGTTATGAGAACATAATCTTGGCTTACTTTACGAAATGTAAATATATTCTCAATTTGAGCATGACAGTATTTTAAATAAATACTTTCCCTGCTGCCGTTTGAATTCTCCCCAATAGAATTAGTATTTAACCTGTCCACATGGAAATATACAGAAATGGTTTTGTTCTGTTGTTTTCCAATGCCAATACGTCGAATTTCTCTCCATTTACACTTGCTACTAACGGCGTGTTTAAACTTTCGTTTGTAAAAATTGGACTTGGCGATTATAAGATTTAAATCTTGTTGTACTGGTATTACAAATAAATAAATAATGATCATTGAACCAAGGCTTTTATCCTGTTTAATGAATTTACGTCTTAGTCGTACACATGTTTCAAGGATAGTGTTTATGTTGGTTCGTAGAAACGTCACCTGGTCGTTGATATCATGTAGACAAAAGTGTCAAAAAGTATCTGAAATCAAGTTTTCTTCCAGAAGATTACTATTAAAATCCCCATTAAAAAAACAACAACATTAAAACGGATTGCAGAATCTTACTCCTAAGAATTTTTAGTTTAATTTTTGGGATATAAAAAATTGGTGACTTTCGACAAGCCAATTTTCCCCCAAAACATGGCAGGAAAAATTGTTGTAACTTGTTTCAGTCGTCCACTTTAGGCTAATCCGAATTTCATTACGGTACCTCTTTCCTAGCTCGAGCTAGAATTTTTGGAAGACAGCTCTATTGGTGGGTATTCTTCGTCGTTAATAGGTTAATGCAAATTTGTTTTAAGACCGAATCGCAATGTGATTTTCTCAAAAGAAAAAATTTGATTGTTCTAAACGAAGAGTTATAAAAAGTTTTTTTAAGCCAAAATCTTCAAGGAATTTTCTTGCCAAAGAAATTTTTTTCAAAAATTGTTCCGAAAGACAAACATATAACAAAAATTTTGCTAAGGCATAATTCCATATGAATTTTCTCATAATTTTCGTTTCATTATTTTAATTGATATTTTATTGGGGGATCAAATATTATATATAAACTTTTTTCATTTTGTTTCTCGTTCGAGACGAGCTCAATGATCGAAGATTTTTGCAATGGAAAAGGAAAGCCAAGGTTCACAACACACACCAACCACTATGGGACGCGTTTCGTCATGTGGTTAGAATAACTTAACGGTCATATTACGTATGGAGGCTTCAAGGGTCAAACATTGGTAGGTCGTACTAAATCCGAATATACCGCGAAAACGTGTCTACGATGTAAGCAAGGCACTACAAGTCTGACACCTTTCACACTAGCTGTTCTTTTCCACCGCATGCATTTTCTTTGTATACATGCGGTGGTGTAAACATGCGAAATGATCACCCAAATTAATTCACATTTCAAATAAAAAATTTTTTTAAAATTAAACTATTTGGTTTTTTTTCTTGGAATTCCACAATTCACAATACAGGGTCAATCTGTCTATAAATTTAAAATGGATCAACAAATGCCTTCACAGATCCAAAAACATGAGGTCAGACTACAAGATTTTTTGACCCTCCGGAGGAATTTTTCACCTGAGGTTAGCAATTTCCAAATAAAATTACAGGGAGAACCGGCAATACAAAATTTTACTTCCTTGAGTGGCCAGCTTTCAAGCCTCATGGATCAGCCTCTGGACCCACTAGGGTCCCCAAATGCACACTTATTGGAAAACACCTCAATATTGACTTGTAAAGTTTCGTAAACATATCTCTATCCGTTCAAAAGTTCCAGAATTATTTCCAAGATTTTTCGATTTGGCAACACTGTGCGCCGTCGTAGTCAGATGCTCTGTTTGACGTTTCACTGTTGTCTCCATTAACCTGAGAGAGAGCATGGGAGCTTGACGTTTATTGAGACGAGTGATAGATACGGTTTAAGTGATCCATATTGTCTTTACGTATTATTTGTTAATGATCACCTTATATGTACGCGTTATGTGAAAGCAGCCGATATTGGATATATTCTGTTTAATTTTCTTGCTGCTTGCAACAATTTATAATTGGTGATTGCTGAGATTTCATTAATAAAAAAATGGTGCATTTGAATTAAATCCAAATATTTAAAGAGGGAGTTGTGTTTGGTTGCTTCGCTTAAGGTTACTAGCTGCTTTTGTTATGTTAATTTCTCATTTGCAGTATTTAGTTTGACATCATCATCTGTATTGTTGTATTAATTTTGCTAGGGTTCAGCAGCGGGATCACTCTGCCCGTCTTCCAGACATTGGGTACTACAAGAGTGTGCAAAAACAGGTTGAGGACAGCTGTAAGGTATTCGACTTCAGGTAGATCCAGACTCTTCAGCATCAGTCGGGGCCCAACGCCTTCGATGACTTCGGCACCACGGATGATATTCGTAACTTTGTCCACGGTAAATTGTGATGGCTGCCCATCCATGGATGCGAGGAATGGTTCTTCTCCTAGCCCTGTCACTCTCGGGATGCACAATAAATTTACGGTTGAACAACATGGCGCATCTCTTCGGATCAGTCACAGTTACGTAGCCGAAAGTGCCTGAGGTCCTAATTGTCCGAATTTCCTCTTGACAACTTGCTCATTTTAGGTTGGTGTACTCTCTGAAGCCGACCTAATCGGCCTCTTCTGATTGATTGACTTCCAGCATTCAGGGCTCATTAAGTTGTGTGGTCGATTGGTGATGAATATTATCGAAAGTTGTCTGATCCAAAAGAAATGACGGCGTACCAGGATACGTCGCTCAGAAGATCAGGGGATGCAATAGAAATATCTGGAGACATGTTGCACCTCTTCGTAATCCTAGTGGGGGCATCCTCATTCACCGTGCAAAACGTAGAGCCTTCAACCTGCTCTGCGAATTCTATACCCCTCTGGTCATTAGGTTAGGTTAGGTGATGCGCATCAAAGTCTCCTTGAACCAGGCGATTATGGAAAGATAGTAGGCCACTAATGTCGGGCAAACATGGCCATTAATTGGGTCACAAAAACTAACCGGCGGTATGAGCACATTGTATAGCTCTATCTCGGCAGTACCGGACTTGACTGTTATCTCCATACATTCCAAGTAGGGTCCACTAACGGTGTTTCACGAAGGCAAATCCCACACCCCCACTTTTAAGCGATCCTTACGTAGCACATTGTATCCTTGGCAACTGTGCAGGGATCATTGCCTAAGATATGTTTGTATCAACCTCTCTTGAGCCTTTAGTATATTGGATGACAGACAAATAGAACGAAAATCGTTCACCTTCTAGCGATATAGTTTTCCTGCCTTTGGGATGAAATTTACCTTTGTGCCTCTCCATTCCACAGCTTTAATCGACATCCTGATACGAGCATAGTATATCTCCTGAAGCCCAGGAAGGGATGACTATAACTACCACAGGAGTTGGAACTCTGAGCTCCGATTTATGTGGTGTTTATTATCATTACCACCGAAGCGCTGAGGTTAACATGGTCGCCTATGACGCTGAAAGCCTGGGTCCGAATTCTGGCGAGAACATCAGAAAAAATTGTCAGCGGTGGTTATTCCTTCCTAATGATGGAGACAGTTGTGAGATACTGTGCCATGTAAAAACTTCTCCCCAAAGAGGTGTCGCACGCCGTTCGGGCTTAGCTATAAAAAGGAGGCCCCTTTATCATCAACTTGAATCGGACAACACTCATTGATATGTGAGGAGTTAGCCAATGTTCCTTATTGGAATGTTCATGACCAAGAATTTTTTATCATCATTACGAGAAGCTATGCTGCGAGCTACTGGTTACGTCTGCAGGTTGCGGATAGTGGAATGCTTCGTATACCCAGAAGCTGCAATTACAGCCACGGACAATCAGCGATATCGAGTGGAGAGTCTCGGTGAAAGGCCGGGCGGCACCGGCTCTTGCTTAAATACTGAGTGACTGTGATACTTAATATGACAAGGCGAGTTATTGCCGCCGTTAAATAACCAATGGCCATAGCGTTTCCGCAGCGATCGGTCCTATGTACCGGAACGAGCTTGCTTACCTATGGAACTTGATGGGCGTCGCTATCTTCACATACCAATGTGGCTACGACAACGAAAACAACATTTCCCTAAGCCAAGGAGCCAGTCAATCGGTCACACCTTTTGTTTTTTTTATTAAGTCTTTAGATAACATATCCATACAGATATATATACATTTTATTATATAAAATAAAAAAATATATATACCGTAATATATAATATCTAACTGTTTCAATGCAATATAATATTTCTTTTTAATGTGTCTCGATTCTCAGATAGGTTAATGATATTATAGAATTTGTTAAATTTATTGCATATACGACGAAAGCGTTCATTGCTTGCAAATTTCTTGTATAATATGTTACACGTTATAATTAGACATTTCTAGTAGATCTGATCGAAACATTGAAAAAATTCTACTTAGAAGAAATTCTGACTCAATTTTTCCTTGAATGATATCAAAATTACAAAGTTAACATTCAACACAGTTCTCCGGCTGGACAATGTAAGTAATTTAACAAGTAAGAGCGTGCTAAGTTCGGCCAGGCCGAATCTTATATACCCTCCACCATGGATCGCATCTGTCGTGTTCTTTGCGCAGTATCTCTTTTTAGGCAAACAAAGAATAATGAATATGGGCGGAGGAGGAGGTGGAGCTTTATTAAATTATAAAAAAGTCCAATTCGGGGCTCAAGAAGCAAAATCGGGAGATCGGTTTATATGGGAGCTGTGTCAAGCTATAGATCGATTCATACCATATTGCACACGTATGTTGAAGGCCATGGGAGAAGCCGTTGTACAAAATCTGTGCCAAATCGGATAGGAATTGCGACTTCTAAAAGCTCAAAAAGTCTAGACTCACGATCGGTTTATATAGCAGCTATATCAGGTTATGGATCGATTTGAACCATACTTCGCACAGTTGTGATATCAAAACACTATGTGCAAAATTTCAGTCAAATCGGATGAGTATGCGCACTCTAGAGGCTCAAGAAGTCAAGACCCAAGATCGGTTTATATGACAGCTATATCAGGTTATGGACTGATTTAAACCATACTTGGCAAAGTTGTTGGATATCATAACAAAACACGTCGTGCAAAATTTCATTCCAATCGGATAAGAATTGCGCACTCTAGAGCCTCAAGAAATCAAGACCCAAGATCGGTTTATATGGCAGCTATATCAGGTTATGGACCGATTTGAACCATACTTGGCATAGTTGTTGGATATCATAACAAAACACGTCACGCAAAATTTCATTCCAATCGGATAAGAATTGCGCACTATAGAGACTCAAAAAGTCAAGACCCAAGATCGGTTTATATGGCAGCTATATCATCACCGATATGGACCGATATGGCCCATTTACAATACCAACCGACCTACACTAATAAGAAGTATTTGTGCAAAATTTCAAGCGGCTAGCTTTACTTCTTCGGAAGATAGCGTGCTTTCGACAGACAGACGGACGGACATGGCTAGATCGACATAAAATGTCGCGACGATCAAGAATATATATACTTTATGGGGTCTCAGACGAACATTTCGAGTTGTTACAAACAGAATGACGAAATTAGTATATCCCCCATCCTAGGGTGGAGGGTATAATAAGGTCCAGTCTAAACTCATATGAAGGTAGAGACTGCCGATTTCACCCACGTCCTCGGAGGAGCAAAACAAAAAGAATTGCTTTTGAACAGATTCAATCAGATTGGAGTGAATAGTAAGGATCCCATATTATAGATCCGTTAGTGTTAGTTCTTCTTCACTAACACAGACAAGGCAAAAGGTAAACATCAGCTGTACTATTCTATCATACTTGTCGAAAGGCTGTTAATCGATAACAAGTGCCAGCTGAAGTATTTTATCGTTATCGTCGATCATATGTTGTACTGTGTTGCCAGATGAATAGTAAGCGCACGTTATTATCAACATCACCAGATCAGGCAAATCATACACCGAAAAAATTTTCGCCGTGCCAAAGCATGAATTCTGACCACAAAGATGTTTTCTCATGGAGCAAGCTGGGGGATATGTTGGACGACAAATTGAAGGACGTTGCCAAGAAGGAGGATGTGGCTGCAATTAAGCAAGAAGTGGAAGACTTGAAAGTTGAAAACTCTAAGTTGAAAATCGAGGTAGAGAAGCTTACGAACCGAATTGAACAAATAGATAGACGAAGCAGGTCGGCAAATGTTGTGGTGAGTGGGCTTTCGTGTAAAAGCACCTTATCAGCTAAGAAGAGATTTGAAAAAATATGTAAAGATGATTTGAAAATGGAAGTTGATATCGTGAAAACAAGAATGTTATCGTCTGGCAAATCCTTTATCTTCTCTCTTGATACTTATGGACAAGCGCAGCGTGTAATCGATTCAAGGACAAAACTAAATGGAAAATCTATATATATACAAAAAGATTATACTGCCGTTGAACAGATGAATAGATACAATCTAAGAAAACTGTCTAAAGTACTATCCAGTAGCAAAAACAATATAAAAGTTCGTCTAGGTGAATTCTGTATTTTCGTTGACGACATAAGATACACTTGGGGAGATGGTAAAATACTTGCACCTTCTCAACGTGAGGCAGATTATCTCAACAATATTCTAGCAGATACAGATTGTTCTTTTGAAGTTCACTGTCAAAAACCAGTTAATTCAAGTAATGTAAGCTCAGGTTCTTTCACACAATAGCAGTTTGATTCGTGCCATATACTATCTTATAATGTTTCAAATCTACAAAGTTGTCTCAATTCTGGTAATTTTGTAACTTTTTTAAATAATTTTGATGTTTTCCTTTTATTTGAAACACATGTAACTGCAAATAAACGATCAAACTTTTCGTCATACCTCAAAAACTACTACCTACACTGGGTGGACGCAATTAAAATGAATAGATTTGGTAGAGCAAGTGGAGGAGGCCTCTATGGATTCAAAAAAGAGTTAAAAATCTCACTCAAAGCTAACTTTATAACGTCATACTCTTATCCATTTCTATCTTTAAATATTTGCGGTAACACAGTCTATTTAATTCCCATCTACATAAACTGTACTAGCTGGAAGCATGAGGCTGAAAAATTTGACTCCTTTTTATTGGATCTTGGCCCAACAAACTTTTGCCTAATGGGAGATATGAATGCCAGAATTGGCAACGTCCAGATTTTAGACAACAACATGATTCGTGGTATTTCTCATATTAATTCCGTTAGAAAGTCCAAAGATATAACTACAAACTCTCGTGGGAAACAACTATTGAACATTGTTGAGAACATTGGCGGTATTATATTAAATGGTAGGATAGATGGCGACGTTGAGGGAGAATACAGTTTCTGCGGTGTAATGGGTAACTCTGTTATTGATTACTGTATCTGTTCCACTACTTTCATTCATTATGTCGAGAAACTTGTGATTCCCCCTAAACCATATTCTGACCACATGCCTTTGTGCCTTCAAATCAGAATTCCTAGGCTAATGGGCAGTGGAGGCGATAACAACATTCAACACCGTCTTTATTGGAAAGGAATATATAAAGCACAGTATGTACGAAAACTTAATTCCATGCTACTTGATCTAGGTCAAATAAATAGTTTACCTGTTGATGTTATGGTCGAGAGCATTTCTCGGGCAATTAGACAGGCTCATATCCACAGGAGGAATAGAAAATTTTTTGAACCTAGGCAAAGATGGTTTGATTGGTCTTGCTTCCGTGCACGGTCTGTTATGTACAGAAGGCTAAAATTGTACAAAAGAATGAATACGGAGAACAATAGGAGGCTCTATTACTCATCAAGGAAAAGTTTTCGAAGGCTGTGTAGTGAAAAGAAGTTGGAATATTTTAACAACAACTTGATGAGGTTAGACGAAGTAAAGTGTAGCAAGGAATGGTGGGAACTATCTAAATCATTAAGTACCAGTTCGAACAGCATGAAAGGAAACATTGATGCAAATGAGTTCAAACGATATTTCAGCTCGCTTTTGGATAAGTCTGGTCAATCCCAGGAAATTAGTTGGTGCATGCCGTTTTTCGTAGACCCGTTCTTAGATTCCCCTATTGAATATTATGAATTATATAATGTTATAAGGAAGTTGAAACCGAATAAGTCCCCAGGGCAGGATGGTATCCCTTATGAGTTCTACAGACATGCTCCCAGATGTTTCCTTCAAAAACTGTTATACGTTTTCAATCAAATCTTCCTTAAGGGAGACATACCAATCACATTCACTGAATCCATTCTGATTCCATTACACAAAAAAGGGGATGTAAACGTACCAAGCAACTACAGAGGATTATCGCTTATTGACTCGGTTTGTAAAATTTTCAACTCTATTCTTTTGAATAGGATAACGAATTGGTTGTCAATGAATAGTATTTTGAATGAATTTCAGGCTGGCTTCAGAAAGGATTATTCTACGATTGACAACATTTTCAATTTAGTTAGCATTGTGAAGTTGAACCAGGCTAAAGGTAAGACCACTTATGCCTTTTTTGTTGATTTTTCCGCGGCTTTTGATCTTATCCCAAGAAACAGTCTGTTCTACAAACTCTCATCTTTAGGACTTTCAACGAAAATTGTATCGATAGTGACATTACTGTACAAGAATACTAAAAGCAGAGTATGGGATGGAAATACATACTCGGAATATTTTCCTGTAGAGTCGGGAGTGAAACAGGGATGTATTCTTAGCCCAGTTCTTTTTTCACTATATTTAAATGACTTACCCGATGCTCTAACTGGAGGAATAAATATCGCGAACACACACGTGAAGATACTACTCTATGCCGACGATATTGTGATCTTGTCTGATACACCTAAAGATTTACAGATTATGATTGACACTTTGCAGGAATATTGCAGTACATGGAGCTTAAAAGTAAACCTTACTAAGTCGAAAGTTATGGTTTTTAGAAAGAGTACTAGGATATCGTCCGGTCTTCGTTTCCGCTACAACGATGAAGATATAGAAATAGTTAACAGATATACTTATCTCGGTGTGGAAATCGCGTACAATTTGTCTTTCAAAGACCATTTAAAGAACAAATTATCGGCATCGAAAATTGCTATTAACTCCACGTGGTCGAAATATATAAATAACCCAAGAATCTCTCACGATAATAAATTAAAAATATTTGACTCTTGTTCAAAGTCTATCATGTGTTATGCTGCTCAAGTATGGGGTTACGAAAAATATGATGATGTTGAAAAGTTGTTTCGTTTTTTCATTAAAAAGATGTTTTACTTACCTGACAACACACCTAATTATATGTTGTATCTAGAATCCGGACTATACTCCTTATACTCCTCCACCCTTAAAACTCATTTTATTTACATCAAGAGTGTACTTCAACTAGAAGTTAGTAGACTTCCTCGAATTCTAGCAGAGGAAATCCTTAAACTAAATATTTCCTGGGCAAAAGTGTGGTCGGAATTATGTCAGGATTTGAACTATCTGCCCGCCAACAATAGATTGCCCTTATGCGCCTATTGGAGGGAAATAATTGATGCCTTGAATGTAAAGGAACGATATAGTTTTGAATCGGCAGCCAGAAATTCTCAGTTTCACGATCTCTACCCATATCTTGATTATAATATGATCCCAACACTGACAGAGAATCTTTCTGCTCGTGCTACCAGCTTGATCATTAAAGCCAGAGGTGGATTGCTTGATCTGAATTCCAGGGCATTTCGAAGTAACACTACTGGCATATGTTCTATCTGTAACACAGATGAACCTGAAAATACTTTACATTTTATTGGAAAATGTCCTATTTTGAAAGAATTTAGGAAACTTTATTTTAACAAAATAAGTCTCGAAGAAAATGAAACATTAAACATACTAAATGGCACGAATCTTACCTCTCTGTACTCTTATTTAGAAAGCTGTATCAAATATAGAAAATTAATAATAAACTGTTTTGATGTTTGAAAATTATATAAATGATTAAATATTTTAACATGGCAAGCAGCATATGTGCTAAGCCATATATAGATTGTATGCTTAAGAATCAATATTATATACATGCATGTATTATTTTGTATTTCTTAATCAATCTATTAATAAATAATAATAATAATAATTATAGATCCGTATTCAAGGTTGCAACGTACTAAAGAAGTGAAGTATATTTAAATTCTCTGCTCCAACGTTTCATAAATCCAAGGGCGCAGTAAGCTTTACCATTTGATTGCGAAAGTTAAATTGTGGGTCCATAAGCAAACACCAAAATATTAGAATGTTTTATGCCGAGATGGCTACAGTGGGGAACACCAAAATATTCTCTGACTTCAGAAACAAATTGTTTGTTTATTTATTCATCACCAATCACAACAATATCATATCTAATAAGTATTTTACTGTGCCGTTTCACAAGAGTGTAACTCATAGTACATACAATTTCTATTCATAATAGTCATGTAGATCCCTTTTGAATTCAACAGCATTTCTAATGATTTGTATATATTCGATGGGAGTGTGTTCCAGACACGTATATTGTGAACAATGAATTGTCATTCAATGATAAGAGATTCAAACCTAGGTTGAATCAGTTTGCATCCTCGATTTGATCTGGCAAATTGTAGATGTTTGTAAAAATATTCAAGTTCTCCTGTTAAAACTGCAACCACTTAGTATTCAGCAAATTTTTAATAAAAAATCAGATATGACCGTCCACATATCGGTCAAATCTTTTTTTGTTGTACACATATCGTGCAATATCATTATAGGCAACTTTGATTTTCTTACTGGTGTCAGCACTACAATTTGTAAATAATTCACAATTATATAGAAGCAATTGGACTAATTAAGCATTTTTAACAGCCCAACAATATATGACATTTAAATCATTATTTACATCAGAAACATAGGTTTGAATGTTGTTCAGTTTAGTGCAGATATACAGATGAACGTCATCAGAATACATATGTTTCTCACATGTAACAGGTACTTCGGGTAGGTAATTTATGTACATGGTAAATATCAATGGGACCAAAACTGAGCCTTGGGGCTCTATATTTGGAACACGAAGCGTATTTGACCAGGTATCATTACAATATACAGATCGAGATCTTTGGGTCAGATATGCAGATATAGTTTCGAGGGTTTAAGTACAAAAATTTGAAGGTTTACAGTATCAAATGCTTTTTTGTGGTCCAGTAGAAGGAGAAAGGATATCGTTTTATCAATATTTAGCCGAATGTTTCCAACAAAGTCTATTAGGTCTGAAGTGCAACTTCCGTGTTTTCTAAAACCAGATTGCCATTCTCATAAAAGATTTTGAGTGTTTATGAATTGTTCAATTTGATTCGCTAGTGCGCGCTCCAGCACTGTCAATAGCAACGGTAAATTTGCAATGGTATTCATTATTAGATTTCCTAGTCGGTATGATTTTTGCGAGCTTCCATTCATGTGGAAGGTGGACTTGGATAGCGTATGTAAATATGGCAGCAATTTTTGTATGATAGTTTTGATAAATCAGAGATTTATTCCGTCAGTTCCAGTTGTATCAGGCAAAAAGCAAAAGGAAATGCATTTTCTACTTGTACAGTGCTAAAATTTTTATTTGGATGTGCAGAGCATACAGATACAAAACGCTCATTCACTTGATTGATGTTTAGATTTGTATTTTGTATTGGTGTTGTTTTCCCACTGATATTGATTTTACGAATTTGATTCAATTTTATTCTGTTATCGATTGCATTCTGAAATTAGTTTCGAAAGAACAGCGTCTAACAGTTCGCCCTGCACCTTAAAGCGATCATGCAGTTGTGTTGTATTATTATTTCTTTCATCAATTAGTGCACGTATCTGATCACTAAACCATGGAGGTAACTGAAATATCAGAAATATCAAGTCATGTTTGGAACACAGTGCAGCATTTTTGCCCTAACCGTAAAAGGTGCGGAGTTTAGGAGGCAGATGTGTTTTGCAGAAGTCCACCTATGATTTATTCTGAGCCTTTTTCAGCCATAGACCTCCCAGTCGTGTTTTGCCTTTGTGGTTTTAGCCTTTTTGAAGAGTTTTCTGCAAACCTTCCTTGGACAAACCATTTCTGGGGTCCCCCATGACGGTCGCTGTTTGCTCTAGGTTTGGCTATAGGACTTACTGTCATAAACGAGTCATTGCCCAGCGGGAAAAGGCGCCGACTTCGAGACGAGGCCTGGTCTCCGAATTCCATGTTTATATTTTTTAACATTGAGTGACATTGCCAGGTACTTGCTTTTACATTAAATACATCACCTTAAGAAGGACAAATTTACTGCTTATAAACATCAGAAGTTCAATAACGATGATCCAAGATGTGGTAATCTAACACTTCCGCGTCACAATTCCTTCCGCTGATATTCTCCTATACAAATGTAACATCAAATACCTTCTACCTGTTCCTGGTACTAAATGTGGATTTATTCCGATAATTACAAATCACTAGATTTCAACTTATAATATATTCGATAAGCAGCTAGCACCCTTTTGTTGATATCTGAACTTCCCCATACCTGATGATGTGCATTACCATCACTTCCCACAATGAGGCATTTTTACTGCAGAAGCAGCTTCTCTCACCAAATTAAGACTTGATGGCGTCATCCCTGAATCGTATGCCATATAATGGGAAGCCAGTAATGAGACTTATAAATTTCAAGGCTGGCTACGGCCAAATCTTCAGTGCTTAGCGATGGAAAAAGAAATCATTTGCCCATTCCACAAACCCTTGAGTAGTTTAAATACAGAAATTCTTAGTTCACGGACCACTCCTCCACACACCTATGGTTTCGGGATAAGCACAACGTCAAATCCTCCTGCCATCAGAAGCGGCCTTGCAATGGCGGTGATTTAGCTGCAGAAACCGGGGAAGTTGAGAAAACAGTGGGGCCACTCCTCCCCAGGGCACTGGACACTTGCTGTGTGGACGATTCGTCCTTAGATGCTTCGCTTGTTGCTGCTGTCGAAGTACGTTATGAGTTCCGTAACTCCCCGATGGCGCACACCTTTAACCTCAGCCAAGATCTGCGTGACACCCGTGTGTATTTAACGACATTTAAAAATAAAATCGAATGATAATGAAATTGAACCTGAAATAATGTCATATATAATTCTTAGTTTATGTAAAATATCCTTTATATTGAACACTTTTTATGTTAAATGTAGTACCTGAATTAAATAGGTGAAAAAGAGTGGATGTGCTGAAGCCGTTCGCCAAAAATAAAATAGTATGGTATATATTTAAACTCTTCTGGGAATATATCGTTAGATCAGTTTTTTTGGCACTATTCCAACTCAGACCATCATGCGGAGAGATCCGATTTTTGAATTTAAGAATATTAGGAAAGAAGATTAAATTATTATTGATTGCCAGATACATTTCAAACCCATCTCCCGACGAAAATCTATAGCTCACAGAATGTGCATGCTTATCCGATCTCCTTGAAATTTGGAATAGTGAGTTATGTTAGACTCCTGGACAGTTCAATTCAAACTAGAACCGATAACAAAATCTGGGAAAGTGTAAAGTGTTGAACAGTGAAATCTGCTATTGCCATCCAAATCGATGCATATATGAATACTTCTGCTTAGATATGTATCTCATCATAATGTTACTATGTTTGCTTTTCACTTGTTGAACATTACATTCACAAACAGGAATGACTTTACTATCTAAAACCAGAAATTTCAGGCACTGTACCTAATTCTGAACCGATTTTTATGGACTTCGTCAGAGTTGTTCAGTTGGGAATCACCTATAAGTGGTTTCATATCGAAAAATCTTGGAAATACTCGTATTTTTTTAAGTTTGAAACATTGAAATCCTATACTGAATAAAGGGTATCGCATTAAAATTGAAATTAGCTCATAGATTTGAATTAGGTAAGGAAATTTCCTAAAAATGTTTTCTACCACCATTCTAAAAAAATTTAACTCACATTCAAGTGAGAAATGGTATACACGATAGCAGCTTATAAATAACTTCTTTGCAAATAAAACTCCTTACGCACATAAAAACAATATTCAATTGTGCGTAGTGAATTATTTATGTTTAAATTCACATTTTTTATAATTGGTAGCAAATAGTAGGTAGTTTAAGCAAAGTAGATGATAACTGCTTGTCAAAAAATGGTTCTTAAATTGTTGTGTGTTCTATAAAGATGAATGTGTCATGTCTAGCATTGTATAGTCGTTTTTGTGGGTTCTTTTCGCAACAGTTTGTGATTTTCCTTTCAAATCAAAAAAGCGCAGGCAAACTGTGTGCGAGTTCTTTTGCTGCATAGAGTTGGTTGCAATTTATGGTAAAGGGTTGCTTATTGCAGGTCTAGAGTATAGAATTGTTGTTGTGTGTTTTTTATATATTTGGCTGGCCACTGAACGGTTGTCCGAGAAAGATTCAGTTTGCTTTGTTATTTCGTAGGGAACATGTTGAGAGTTCGCAACGGAAACAATGTGGCTATATATCATAGATTGAAACAAAAAATGGAAAACGAATGGCCCTATTGCGGCAAGTGTGATAATATAGATAGTTTATGATGTGGAAGAAAAATTAATAATCCGTTGTAGGAGTCTGCTTTGACTTTAAAGGTAAATTAATCCAAAAGAAATATTATTATTATATTAACAAATATACGATTTAATCTTCTCACTAAATTTACAGATTAGACTGAAGCATATATATGTATATATTTTTTCATAACGTATTTTATCAAAAAAAAAAACAAACTTTAAGATTTCTGGTGCATCGAATACAACTAGAAGCTGAAAGCCTTATTTTAGGTAAATTCTATTTAAATTATTTTAATATTACTTCAATAACTTGTTATTTTTGTCTCAATTTAAGACATTCTATGTGGTCAATTTATTTAAAACCACAAGCAATCATATCTCTTTGCAGCAAACGAATATCCAAAGCAGCAGATAAATATCCATTTGAGGCAAGTTCTTAAATTCTTTTCATTATTTTATAGTTACTTCAACTAATTGTTTTATTTTTTTGTTTGTTTTCATTTCAGACATTCGAGGCTGAAAAACAAAACTAAAAGTAACCATAGCTTTTTGCAGCAAATATATATCCAAATTGGCTAGAAGAATGGTAAAGACGAGTTAAAGGATAGGATAATAGCTCATCTTAAAAGTTTCAGATACTTAATTTTGTAATTATTTTTATAATTAATTGTACTTCTAAATAAACATTTCACAATATATATAAGCTTTGGTAAGGTATTCCCCGGAACTAGTTATTTATACTACCTAATACAAATAAAATCTAACTTTTATTTTTTCTCCTCATACCTCATACGTTGAAATAAATTATATATAAATAACACAGGAAAGAGAGAATGATTTTTAAGAAATACATCAGTATTCCTAATTTCATATGTATACAAATAAGGGTTATCATACGAAATTGATAACTGATTTTATGAAATTGGTATTGAAAAGCAAACAAATTTTTCTTATAATTATGTTCAAAAATTGCTAAAATTGAGTTCAAAAAATCTATCTTCTTGGAAAATTCAGCTAGATTTCGTTCACTTGCATATGCCTAAAATAAGGTGTAGTGTATACCAAACGTGGCAAAAATCTATTATGTGCCAAATCATGGTCAATTTTACCACCATTTAGTTCAATTTTCATTCATTTCTTATGTGGGGAGAATTTCAATACGCGCCGGTTTCTAGCTTACGTGTATGTCAGTGGTCGTTTTTAATCCGCACCCTCTTTTACAATCTAACCTTGGAAATAAATCTTCAACTATTTTTTGGTGAATGAAATATTCTTATAAGTTTGGAAGATTATTGTCCAAACACTCATGGAAAAAGATCTGCTGTTAGAACAACATTTTTTTCAACAGCCAAGATTATATAGACGACTAAACATCATGTAATCACATTTCAAAGACACCACATGGCATTACTCTATAATTTTTGAGGTTTCCTTATCAGATCGTAAGACGACGTTCTACATTTTTTGAAATATTAGAAATGCGATTTATTTGAGTTAACTATTAATTAATTTTTTTATGTTGTTAAAAAACAGCCTGTGAAAACGGTTAGACGAAGTCAACCGAAATATCGGAAATAAATTGAAACACCTTCAAGCACTTTGCTTTATCTGACCTGCAGCAGAATTCATTATGTAAGTCATAAAATTTAATATTTTTAGAATAAATTCCCTACCAAATTTTACGAAAAAGCATCAGCATTTTGACTTTTTCTAAATTGAATGAGTCCACCGCAGGACACTTTTTTTCACATTCGTAAGCGAGGGCTTACGCTAACAACGAGTTATTTATTTCAACTTAAACAGAGTCTCATAAATTTCGCAGTTTTAAACTTATTCTCCAGTTGTAAACTTTTTCTTAAATTGTAAACTTCAATTTACTATTTAAAATAATAAATTAGGTTAGGTGAGTTTTGGAAATATTTTTTCAACATTTTTGAAATTCGACTAGGCCATGTTTAACTCAGTTTTTCCTACATAGTATTAACGTTGTTGTTCCCAATAACCTTCTTCTACAAAAGCATTTTCAATGGGTCTTAATTATTTTACACAGCTACAAAGTTCTCATATAATGCCCATACCTATGTATCCGAATTTCTTTTTCAGCAACTGTACATACATGTAGGATCTCATATCAATATTTCGATAAGTTAAAAACGGAATAACGAAGTTAGTACACCGCCATCCTATGGAGGATGTCGTATAGAGTATATTTATTCTTAATCAACATTGCATTTAAATAAGATCTAGCAAAGCCCGTCTGCCGATCCTTCTTTCGAAACTACGCCAACTGTCGTACGAAAAGAGCTAGCGCTTGAAATTTGATGCAAATTCTCTTTATTGATGTATTTTAAATTAACAAAATCGGCCCACCTCAAATCAAAAAACCAGACTTTAACAATGTATACTATATTTTTTTTATACCTATATCTATTGCAAATGCAAATTTTGTCCATGAACATTCCACTAAGAAACAGGGGCAAACTTCTCACATATCATTGAGTGCAGTCCGATTCGGCGCCTCCTTTTATAGCCTAGTATAAACGGAGTGCCGCAGTGCGACACCTCTTTGAAGAGAAGTTTTTCATGGCATAGTACCTCACAAATGTTGCCAGCATGAGGAGGGGAAAACCACCGCTGAAAATTTTTCTGATGGTCTCGCCAGGATTCGAACCCAGGCGTTCAGCGTCATACGCGGTCTTGCTGGCCTCCTATATCTATAAATATAAATAAAAACGTTTGTTGATAATATCATGTTACGAGGGCGGTCCCAGCCGACCAAACAGAGAAACAACAAATTTTTGAAAAATGTTGTTTGTCTCTCGATACACGTTTTTCAGCGAATTTCTATTGCTTCGAGAGTGGTATTGAAAACAATTAAAGATTTTGTAAGTAGCACGGAATTCCTAACTTAAAATTTTCTTTTTAGAGATTACTTTATAGTTTTTAAAGCGCACAACAAGCCGATTACGGGCTTAGGTGTATGTCCATAGTGGCATGGGGCGGATTATCCCACCCTTTTTTCAACTTAACCTATTGCTACGACCACCTTTTTGTAGCAAAAACTGCCTTACTCCTCAAGAGGCTATTTATTACTGGAAAATCTTGTTCAGCCGAGTCATATTTTTAAGTTTAGGAACAAACAATAATCCGAGGGAGCTAAATCTTGCAAACTAGGTGCGTACCAAACCAATTTCAGCATTAATACATAGATCTCTGTCATCGCAATGGTGTATTTATGAACTGGTGGTAATTTTTACAAATTCACTGAGATCGTTTACTTTTAGTTCTCCAATAAAAAAAAATTGAACACCGTGGCAGTATGAAACTTTAAACATATATTGCCATTTTTCACGAAAATATAAAAATATAACCATCTGCTTTAGATCTTGTCAAACTCTTTCTCCAAAGTCCTAAGTTCTGTAGATCAAAACTTATAACCCCATAAAAGGTAGAGAAGTGGAAAGTGGTCAACTTTGCCAGGATAATACAACAGGCTCAGAGAATATGTTGTCTTGGCATAGGCGGAGCAATGAATACCATACCAACTAAGGCACTAGAGAATATTCTAGATATTCGACCAATAGACATACATATTAAGTGACTTAAGGCTATGATATTTAAGACGATGGGAGAATGAATGGAGGATAGAAGCAGGTCATACCATCGCAGTATATTCGAGGCGATGCACTGCTGCCGGCGACACAGTATTGGATTGACGGAAACCTAGTATTCCCTTACCCTGCCATTGCAGGGTAAAGGGGAATGAAAAAGCAGACGGTTTTGCAATGAAGGTTAGACGATTGCCGTCAATAAACTTGGTTAACCCGAAGCCTTTCGGGTCGACGCAGTCCGAGTTAAGAGCGTGGGCTCCGAACGCCCATGTTACGCTGTGGAACAACGAAACGGTCGGCAGGACGACGAAAATCCTACGAGGAGATCCGGATTCTGGGAACTCGAGGCTAGTACTGAAAGGAAGTACGAAAGAGGTCAGTAAAGGTTATGGTATCATAACAGGACACGTAGGACTACGAGCTCACTAACGCAAAATCAGTGTGGCAAGTGATAGCATGTGGAGAAGATGATAAGACGTTGGAGCATTTCATATGTCCTTGCCCGACAGCTTACAGACACCGACGGCTTACAGACACCGGTACTTAGGTAGGGACAAAATACCGGACATAAACCAACTAAGGGGCGGGGTATAGAAAACAATTAGGGATTTCCGATTACTGGATTAGGTGTATGTCCATAGTGGCAGAGGCGGATTAATATCCACATCCTCTTTTCAACCTAACCTAGTTCCAATTTTCTCGCCGTTTGCCCACTGATTGTCGGTAACTTTTGGGACCGCCCTGGTATAATTTTGCCCAACGACATGAAAAAAAAGTTGTCCTTGTGTTTTGCTTGTTTAAAATCTGTATTTCTCCCAATATTTCGAAATATCTTTAAATTCCATCGTTTTTGCAACAACAAAAAACATTAAAAAATTAATATCTTTTTAAATTGTTTTATTTATATAAATTTTATTAAACCTATAGTAAAATAAAAGATCAGAAAGTAGAAAAATATAGCATTGAATTGTTCGTCAAACAGATATTTTACAACTAATCAAAAAAAAACCAAAACTTAATGCACTCTTTAAATGCTAATCGTTGTCGGAATTTGATTCACGAATATTTTTGCTTGGTCTGAAACAATTCTCAATCGACTATCGACATCCATTTCAAAAATGGTCCAAAACAATCCATAATAACTTAAACCACCAAAACCCGATCACCAGATTTTACTTCAAGATCCTCTATTGGCAGCAATTTTGAGGAAATTTCATACATTTCTGTGCCAATTATAATACGAATCGGTCCACACCCTGATATTGTTCACAAATTTAAGCCGATATTACTTCTCGAGGGCACAATTGTCGCCCGAATAACGTCTAAAGCCTCAATAAACTAATCGAAAGAAATGTTGGGCAAAACTTAAAGTGGCTAGACTTTTTCGAAAAAATAAACGGAGTAATAATATATATACGAGTAATAATATATACTTTATATCGTCTATAATTATATTTGTTATTTAAAAAATGTTCCGATACAATCTTCAATCACATCCTCTATTAAAAAAGTGTTTAAAAAAAATATTGTGAATAAATTAATATTTTAATTGAAAAAAAAAAATTAAAAAATGGCAAACAGTTTCAAAGATTCAATTAAATAAATGATTGTTGCATCGTTGGATTCTTTTGCCCAGCTGAATCCAATATAGGGTTTGTTTTTATTTCTATTTAGAATAGAAAGCAAAATAAAAACCCTTTTTTTAAGGTGTAGGAAAAATGTGGTTGCGATTGATGCATTGGGTAGGCCACAGAGATGACGATTTCGAAGCTAACAGTACTACATCATCAGTCTGCTTAGTCCAAACAGATTACATGCTTCCACCCCTCATTAATTAATAAGCTGCTGTACCAGCAGTGCTTTAACTGCATCCAACGACAAAATAAAACCAAAATAAAATAGTGCAAAAACATATGAATGAACGGAAAGGACGCCGATAAATGTGTATACACACATTAAAAGGTTACTCTTTGGCAAACGAAGTTTGCTAGGTAACAGATATTTTGGCATTATTCTTTTTGAGTTAGAGGTGTTGGCGGTTGGTGGTATAACTTTCTTACTGCTCTCGAAAAAAGGTGCCCTGATATGATCCAATATTCGTCACAAGAAGGCATGCTTCTCCCACTGCTCAGCTCACTAATAGTGAGTGGGGAAGCATGCAGTCTTTTTGGGGCAAAGCAGACTGATGATGGAGCTGGGTTAGCTTCGAAATCGCAATCCCTATGGCCTGCCCAATGCATTAATCACAACCTTATTTTGCCTAAAACTTAAAAAAAGGGTTTTTATTTTGCTTTCTATTCTAAATAGAAACAAAAACAAGTGAAAAGGCGTTAAGTTGGATACCCACCACCTCGGTGGATACCTGTAAACCACCTATCGTCATAATCCAGTGAAAAATTCTTAATTTATGCCCCCATAGCAGCTTTATCGAAATATGGTCCGATTTGGACTAAATTCGACACGGATATTGAATGGTATAATAAGTACAAGTCTGTGTTCAATTTTGTAGAACAAAATATTGGTCTTTTTGGAAGCCATGTCCAAATATAGACAGATCTGAACCATATAGGACACGAGAGATCGGTGTATATGGCAACTATATCCAAATCTGGACCGAACTGGCCTAAATTGCAGAAAGTTGTCGAAGAGCCTAACACAACTCACTGTCCCAAATTTCGTCGAAAGCGAACAATAAATGCGCCTTTTATGGGCCCAAGACCTTAAATCGAGAAATCCGTGTATATGGCAGCTATATCCAAATCTGGACCGATCTGAGCTAAATTGAACAAGGATATCGCATGTCCTAATACAACTGTCGCAAATTTCAGCAAAATCGGATAATAAATGTGGCTTTTATGAGCCTAGGACCCTAAATCGGCGGATCGGTCTATATGGGGGCTATATCAAGATAACGTCCAAAGTTTCAGCTCCATATCGCTATTTTTAAAGACTGTAGCGTGATTTTAACAGACAGACGGACTGAGGGAGGGAAATGTCTAGATCGTTTTAGACACTGATCAAGAATATATATACTTTATAGGGTCGGAAATGGTTATTTCGATGTGTTGCAAGCGAAATGACAAAATGAATGTACCCCCATCCTTCGGTGGTGGGTATAACAAACCCTCTATTGGTTTCAGCTGGACTAATGATTCCAACTACAAAATGAAACAACCAAAATAATGTAGAGCAGAAACAGATAAATGATACTATTTGAAATTTTTTCAATATCGATGGGGATTTTTTTTTAAACAAAGATTTAAAATTTTATCTTTTTAAATGAAATAATTGTTTCAATCGTATTTTTAATTATAATGTGATCTTAGATTCCATTATTTCTTTGTCTATTCATTTAGCACTGTTATGTCCACCCGTTTTTTCGAAAAACACTAGCCGCTGCAAATACTTCCTATATACATACATAACTCTTTCATACCAACTATCTTTCGACTATGACCAATTTATGCAGGCTTAACGGCTTTAGCTTCGATCTATTTAAAACATTAAATTCTATATACACGCCAAAAATAAAACGTTTGGAACATATTTACGACAGACAAAACACTTTTAGTTTTAAGTTTTATTTTTAATGTTACTATTTAATGTTTCGCTTTTTTTTAAATTTTTTTGGCCGAATTTCATTTTTGGCTAACAAAATACATATGCAAAATAACCGTTTTTGCAAATAATTTAATTTCATGTTGCACAGCCAATCAAAATATACATTTTCATTCGTAATTGTAAGAAAAATTCTCCAATGCCTATTATGTAACCCTATTACCCTGTTAAAGAAAATTTCACTTGAGCTGCGTACCTGCAAACGAAATTTTTCGGTAACGGTATCGGTATGGTTACAACCATTTCGCAGGAGGTGAAAACTGTTCTTTACACAAAAAAAAAGTAATTCGTTTGACATAAATGAAATTTTCACCAAGTAAACTTCTTTTGTGAAAAGGGTTAGAATTTGTTTATGATAAAAGTACACGGTTAAAAGAATTTTTGACAAGTATACATTTTTTTACCCTGACAACACCTTTCATTCTTCATATATATAACATGTTAATCACGATATCAACTAGTTTTTCTTTATTCATAAATTAATTTAACGTTATGTTTAAAATGAACTGTGCATATTGAAAAGGATGTCAAGTTCAATTTAATGTTGTAACATAATTCAAATTCAAAGCTTTACGAATTATAAGCAAATAAACTCTTTCAGAGTATATTTGGATTTATTTCTATGTTATGACACACAATTATATTGAAAGCCTTCCATATTCGCGCAACTCCATTATGCGTTTGTATTTGATCTGCTGTATTCGTTATGCTATAAATTAAACAAAAAATAGTTGTTGGTGTTTTCGCACATTTAAATACCTACTTTATGATGGGTATTTCATTATCGCGTAAATTTTACCAAATAAGGTGACTTAGAAATTCTTGTTGTGTTTTCTTGTACCTGGCGGCCGTTTGTATGTTGCTCCAATAATTTTTTTAATTGGCCATACAAGCATTGTTGCACCGAAAAATTGTCACTTTCCGAGTTTACCATCCGCACTAGTCCGAGCTGTTCAATATACTTTGCTCAATCAAAACAAAAAAAGAAAAAATATTTGTGTGTGAGAATATGTATATACCAGTGATGAGCACATAATTAAAATATACGCAAATATATACAATTATAGGTCAAGTACACGAATAATAGTTAGCGGCTGTCGAAGCACTTTTGCAATTAAAAAGTTTTTGGGTTTACAACAAAAGAAAGGTCCGTTTACGATAGACGAAGCTGTTAAAGGGATTTCAATAAAAAAGGTTAGTTGCGTTCAATAATACTTATGTTTATAGCTAACGTTTGATATATTGAAGCGAAACATTACACGGTTACAATAAGAGCAAAACTTCGTGAAAAAAGTATTTTGTTTATTACAAAAATTTCCCAAACTTTTTTTTTGCGTGTAAGTAGAGCACTTCTTGTACTTGAGGCCACTTACTTTCTTGCACAAACTGATATATACGCAGGTACACAATATTGATTCGTTAATTTCGACAGGTCTAATAGAGGGAGAAAAATCGTTTCTAAAGTTCATCGGAGACTTGTTTCAAAATGGCATATGTTCATATTTGCTGTACGTCTCCGGAACTCACTTACCAACTATCTGCAATAGCTCAGTAACTCGGCAACTTTTAAAACTAAACTTTGGAAATATTTCACTGAATAAAGTTGGTGAATGATAAGGCCCATTTATTTATTTATATTTTATTCCTATATACCTTCCTCATGTTTCGTACCAACTTAGTGCATTTTACTTACCAACTTAGACTATTAAAAGCTTTTTACTTTTCAATTAATTAATACATTGTTGTTTTATTTTTTATACCCATCACGACAGGATAAGGGTATACTAATCTAGTCAATCCGTACGTAACACCTCGAAATATTGATCTGAGACCCTATAAAGCTTTTATATTCAGGATCCTCTCGACATTCTGATTCGATCTAGCCATGTCCGTCCGCCTGTCGAAATCACGATAGCGGTCGAACGCGTAAAGCTAGCCGCTTGAAATTTTGCACAGATACTTACTATTGATGTAGGTCGTTTGGGAATTGAAATGGCTCCCATATAAACCGATCTCCCGATTTGACCTCTTGAGCCCCTGGAAGCCGAAATTTTTATCCGATTTGGCCTAAATTTTGCACATGGTGTTCTCTTGTGACCTCCAACAACTATGTTAAGTACGGTCCTCATCGGCTTATAACAACAATGCCAAGTACGGTCTAAATCGGTCTATAACCTGATATAGCTCCCATATAAACCGGTCTCTCGAATATCCTTGCTGATTCGACAGAAGTTTGGTATGTACAATAAAATTATGCCCTTCAACTAAATTTAGTTTGTATAAATTTTTAGCAGAATACATGGTAATGGGTTCCCAAGATTCGGCCCTGCAGAACTTAGCATGCTTTTTCTTATTTCTTTCAATTCAAATCTCAAAACCCCCAAATATTCCTTTTATTTCGTTTTTAATTCCTAACATATTTTCCAACAACTGGGCCAAGTACGGTCCGAATTGGTCTATAACCTGATACAGCTCCCATATCAACCGATCTACCGATTAGACGTCTTGAGCCCCTAAAGGCCCCAATTTTAATCCGATTGAGCTGAAATTTTGCATGCGGTGTTCTGATATGACTCCCAACAACTGTCCATAGTACGGTCCAAATCGGTCAAGAACATGATATAGCTCCCATATAAACCGGTCGCCCGATTTGACTTCTTGAGCTCTTCCAAGCCACTATTTTTATCCGATTTAAATCGGTCCAAATCGGTCTATAACCAGATAAATCCCATATTTTAGCAGAATCCGTGGTAGTGGGTTCCCAAGATTCAGATCGGCCGAACTTAGCGCGCTTGTACTTGTTAATATTACTTTTAATTTATCTACCAATTAATTTTCATTTAATGTATTTTTTTAAAACCTGTAATGTATTTGATGGTCATAAATTGCTAGTGTAAACTGTGTAAAATTGTTGGAGAAATTACCCGTACTTTGTAGAATTGTAAGAATTTTATAGTCATACAAATACCAAGTTTAATTGATCAAATTTAAAGCAATATTTTTTCAGTTCAGTGTTGGGCACACACACGATTACCAAGTTCTTGCGCAAGTAGACAATAATGTGCAATAGTGTATGCATTCGCCCACCACTGATTTATACCATGGATTTATTCTCCAAGAGAACAATGAAACTTAACACTCGAATACTCATCACTCACCTAATATCACTTGTCACTTTCTTTATTCATTACAAGTTTATCATATGATCTATAGTGAGTCCTCTCACTCTTCTTTATATAACATGCATTTTGTTTTGAGTGTATAACAGTTCACGAATATTGTGGGTTTAGTCAGAAACTTTGTTTAAAATATAATTCATGCTGTTATTCATACTTCTAAGAGCTTTCAATTAATGCAGTTCTCCCATTATTCGCAGCGGATATAAATTATGACGTTTAAGTGTGACTAAGTTTCCGGTCTAGTCAGGATTTGTTCATTGAAAATTTTAATTAAATTAAATATAGAAAACACTTGTTTGGACATCTAATCCTTCCACTTGGTCCTTCCATCTATTACCTACACGCAAAAAATAAGTCGTTTCATATAAATGAAAATTTCGACAAATCGGTTGAAAATTGCGGCTTCCAGAAGTCAAATCTGGAGATCGGTTTATATGGGAACTATATCTAAATCTGAACCGATATGGCCCATTTGCAATCCCCAATGATCTACATCGATATTATGTATCTGGGCAATATTTTAAGCGGCTAGCTTTACGCGTTCAACCTCTATCGTGATTTCGACAGACGGCTAGATCGATTTAGGGACGATCAATAATGTATATACTTTATGGGGTCTTTGACGAATATTTCGAGGTGATACAAACGGAATGACTAGTATACCCCCATCCGATGGTGGTGGGTATAAAAACGACAGACAGTTTAGTTAAGGTTCGTTTGAGTTTTTATAATTGAAGCGTTTTATAATTAAGATATTGAGCTATAACTTTGCACAGATTCTTTTTTTTTTTTGTTCATAGGCAGGTTTATTTTGAAGATGGCTACATCGGACTGTATATTAAAATAGCCCCCATACAGACTGATCTCATGATTTAGCCCATAAAAGCCGGATTTATTACCCGTTAACGATAAAATTTGGCACAATAATTTGTGTTAAGTTACCCGATATACGTGCCGAATATGTTCCAATTGGCCTGTGTATATGTTAAAGTCTCAGGCCCATAAATGCTACATTTATTGCTCGATTTCACTGAAATTGAACACAGTAATACAGGGAGCTATGTGTACATGCTGAGTATGGGTTAGATACTACCATTCTTGGGAATAGCCCCTATATATAATGATTTTCAGATTGAAGATCTTTCCCCCTTAAATAGCTTCTGATCCGATACTGCTGAAATTAGGTACAGTTAAACCACGCCTCATCCTTCCCGAATATGATGCAGATCGAATCATATTGTGACATAGCTCCCATATATATCGAATTCACGATTTACCGTCTTGAACCCTTATAGTACCAATTTATTACTGGATTTGGTTGAAATTTTGAACAGTGAATTGGGGCGAGTTTCATCGAGATCGAATCATAAGTCGACATAACCGCTGTAGGTTCATAATGGTGAATTTTTCAACGAATTTTAACAAAATGTTGCTTTTCAATTCCCGAACTTAATGCCTTTTTACTTATTTTAAATTAACAAAAAAATGTCGAGCATCGCTAAGGCCGGTGGCAGAATGATTTTTTGACAACTAATACATATACATAGACACTTACAAAGCGCAAATTTGACCATGAACATTCCATTTAATAACAGGGACAAACTTCCCATATATCAATGAGTGCTTTCCGATTCAATGACGAGGGAGTTTTTTTTATTGCCAAGTCCGAACGGCGTGCCGCAGGGCGACATCTCTTTGGGGAGACGTTTTTACATGGCTTCAATGCAGTACACAGTACCTCAAACCACCGCTGTATAAAACAACACCAAAATGCCCTAAATAGGTTCCATCATAGATAAGAATCCCATATCCATCGATCCCTTTACTGGGCTTCTTGAAACCTTTCAAGTGTCGATTCCTTAGTGTTAAGAGTACATGTATGGAATCTTATTTTTGGTACGATTTGACATTTGAAATTCTTTCCCATTTAGACCTTAAAACATGATCATGTTGGTTAGACGAATTTAAAATGGCCCCTTTGCTAGTCGCACATATTTATTAGCGTATAAATTATAAACAGCTAAACTAATATTCATTTTTAAAACGTCTACAAAGACATTTTGAAAGCCAGACTACATACATCCTGGGAGCGGTTTTTGGTGATACGTCATTTACAGCATTTGGGAATAAAATGCACGATTACTTGGCAAGGCAAGGCAATGTTTGAAATGACAATTGCTGTTTGCCAGCCCAGGAACGCTAATACGCAACACGTTAGTGTGTTACCTCGTCCAGATGGTTATGGGTACTGCGATATGCAAGTAGCTAGGTGCCAACGGATTGGGCGAAAGCAACATGAATATGTTTTAAAATTGTTATAAATGCTCTTATGGTTGCTCTTAATTGCTTCTCTTTGGTAACGAACATGCGCAGAAGTGGTCCTCGTTGTACTGTATTGACTAAATTTTTTTTAAATTTTAAAGGGGCGGAGTCACAGTTGTACGTATTCGTTCGCACACACTGAGGATCACATAAAAGATAGGCTCCTTTATGTACCTGGGTGTTTACATTTGAGGGATGTTTGCCGGCAATATTTTATACGGTACGCTCGCAACACACTAACCGACAGGTGAGCCACTGAGTGGTAGTGGTGATGAATGGAATGCAAGTGAGAAACACGTGGCAAGCTCGCGAGTGTGTGAGCTTGTTGCTTATTCGTGAATATGCGGCGACTGTATGCGCGTGCAAATGGTAATTTTTGTTTGGTGATAACAATTTTATGGTGGTGGTGGGTCTAATAAGAACGCGCCAATTAGCATTTCTCTTTGGATGTGGCATTGCCTTTACTCATTTCTGGCACGAGTGCGCCCCCTCTTGCATTGGTTGTCTGGGATATGCAAATTGGACGTGGGTATACTATACATATACTACGTTTTTGGCCATTCGTTGTCCTTTGTTGCTGCAATACTGGTAACAATTCTCAAATATAACGCGTCCTGAACACATTTATCTATACACACACACACACACACACACACACATGTACCTAGAAATATTTAAAACATGTATATGCTTCGTGCACTAAGGAAAAGTAGAATATATGGGGTTTTACCACGAACGATACACTTTTCGTGAATAGCGATGATACACTAGCGGTTATTTAAAAGCGGCTCCGGCTGTTATTGGATGTCAATGCTTTGCTGATGTATCCATTTGGACCAAAGAAATTGAAATGAAACCATCCCTTGTAAATACAATGAATTTATTGCAGTATATATGTGGGGGGAAATTGACGAATTAGAGTCGAATGCACATTTCGCTCTTTTCCTCATTTATGCAGTGTCCTTGGCGAAGAGTTGCTCACTTATTAACATATTGGGGTTTTTTAAGAATACTGTTTAATACATATCTATATTAATATCATCATGGGCTTAATAAAACTAATTAAATAAAAATGTAAATGTTTTGCTCTTTCTTTTGCAGAATTCAAACTGTTCGACAACGGCTTAAAGTTGGATATTTCCAGCTACCCCCACATGAATATACGCATCAGCACCAAGGGCAAGCGCCCTTTACGGAGCTTGACTCCTAGTGACAAAGTACATGCAATACAGCGAATACATGATGGCGAATCAAAGGCGTCAGTAGCTCGGGATATAGGGGTTCCTGAATCCACATTGCGTGGTTGGTGCAAGAATGAGGACAAATTACGTTTTATGTCACGCCAAGCATCAGCCGAGAAGTTCGGAAACGACTCTATAGTAGATAAATTGGATGGGACCACGCCAAATATGTTGGGAGGTCCCCCTGAAAAAAGGCAACGTTTAGACGCTTCCATGGCTTTGAATTTTTCAAATAAGATTAAATTTGACCGTGCTCCAATCAACGGACTAGATTTTAATACCAACAAAACCTTGGTAGAATTGGGAAAGTTCAGTAATATAGCACCAGACTATGCATCTTTCAATGGCTCTGTCAAGAAAACACTATATGGTGCTGATATTTCACGATCGGCAGAACCATCCATTGCCGCTATCAGCCCTCTTTCTAATCTGACACATCTGTCTGGACTAACGGGTCTAAATCAATCCCCTCTTGCGATTAGTTTTAATGAGCTTACGACAAACTTGACATTATTAGCGCAACTTAATCCGAACTTGGCAGCAATGTCCAGTGGTTTATCCGTTTCCGGAAGCACAATGCGCAGCACAAACACAAAAACAAAACCCCCAGCACATCTCAATAGTCCACGTGGCGAATCGAGCGAAAGATCGACGGGCCTTACCGTAAAAAACTGGGCAAAACAAAGTTCATCTACACCTACCCCAACCGATCCTACTTCCTGCAGTCTAAATTCATACCAAAATGATGAGAAGTTGCACATAAAAAGCCCTAATACATCCTTATCTACATCAACGCCAATAGGTACGACGGTGCCTTCCCTCTCATCCATCTCAGAAGATCCTCTCCTATACTGGCTTAAGTCTCAACAAACTGCACTGGGTCTCAACAATTTATATCCCCATACCCCTGTGTTAGGAGCACCAAGTCCCCCAATTCGTTCGTCAACACCTCAACAATCCAGCTTTAATGCGGGGACACCACCAATAATACCTAATCCTTTAACACCCTCGTCCACACCCTCTGGCAGCCTAGATGATAAGAATGCTGCATGGTTCAATTGGTGCAAAGCGTTTGGAGTAAGTTTAAACTCACTTGCCCCAGCTGCAGTCGTTTCAGCACTACACGCCAATGGCGTTAGTAACACTGCTCTCACAACTAACCTAGGGGATAAATCTATCACTTCAAAACTCGGATTTGAAAATATATTGTATTCTCAACTTACAAAAGACGCAAATTGTTCTCCCCAAAGTGGCGTATCTGTCGAGCTATCACAAAATCTTGATATTTCGAACAAACCTGAAGATCTTTCTTCAAAATCATTTAAAACCAAAAACTTCTCGCCGACTCCGGAATTAGCAGCTGATAGTTTACTATCAAATATTACCAGCAATCCCAGAAATGTGCAAGATGTGCTTGACAATGCATCCGACTCCGCTAGCTTACAAGTGCCGCGAAGTAGAGTAGCTGAATGTAGGGATGTCCTTGACAACCTTCTCTATAGGATCAACAGTACTCCCAATGCGCCCTCTGGAATTAGTGATTCTGACGCCAGCTACTTAAACGATCAAAATGATGGGAACCTTTGCCCGCATAACAACAACAACAATAATTCCAATAAGACAGACGAAGAAGAGTGGTCGAAATGTAATGAGCATGAAGAAGATTCGGAATACAGCGAAGCTATCAAACATGGCGAGAAATTCCTGAAGTGGCTGGAGAATTGCAGTAATCCGCGAGTAACTGCAGTTCAGTTAATGCAATTGAGATTTCTTATTTCCTCCGTTAAAGGGGTCGATGAGCCAACAATAAAAAATGAGGACAACTCAAGTTCGCCAAAACATTTTTCCACCATCGAAATTGATGGCTCCTCAGAGGAAGGTAATCGTTCCAAACCACGTCGCCGTAAATAGGACCAACCCAAATTGGCTTCAAGTATACCAACTCAGACGGCAAAGAGAGTAATGTCTGAGACGTTTTCTTAAATCGTGCCAACAAGTGCTTCCAAAAACATAGATTCCTGTACACAGAATTGGCATATATACATAATTGCGTAGTCAACGGAACTCAAAACAGTTTATCTTCTGCATACTTCCAATAGTCCCCAAAAACAGTGGACGAAAACATCTTAAACATTCGTTTATTTGACGTTCTAGCTTCCTATAACACACGCATATTGCGGATTTCAGATCGGAATTACAATTAGTTTTTAGATTAAGTTTTATTCCTGTATGAGATACATTTGTAAAATTGCTCTGAGTTTCACAAAATTACCAAAACATTAAAACTTCCGATGTAACATAAACTAAAAAGCAGGTTATGATATGGATTTTTTTAACACTGTTTCTTGCTGTAACTTGTTGGTTTGAAAAGGCAAAGGGTAAGTTTTAAAAACTAGTTTTAATACTGCTGTCCAAGCAACAAAGGACTATACTCATCCCAAAATGATTTCAAGTTTCAAAGAAAGTCATGGACAAAATTCTGAAGATATGAAAATGATGGAAGGGATATCTCTAAATAGGGATCTATACTTTTGACGAAAAATCGATTTTTCGGTTTTTACCAAACAAGCAAAAGTGATGTGTCGACTTTTACGAAAATTTAACTTTTGCAAAAAATGGGAACATTTATGTGAACATTCGTATTTAGATTTCCCGTATAAGTGTTTTTTTCGCAAAATTACTGATTGGACAAAATTGAAGTTTTGTCCTTAACTATTTACATGAATTTGAACTATTTAAATGAAATTGAATTTCCTAACGTCTGTTATTGTGAATTATCTAAGAGATGTATTTAAATTTCCCTACCACATATGCTAAGTGGTAATAGAATAGGCACTTAGTTTGTAAGTACTAAAATATCTCCCTTTCGTATGTGAAGTTACACTTGCTTCACTTCTGGCACAACCACGAAAAGAAATAATAACTTCCAACAACAACAAACCCTACAGTCCACTCTTCTCCACTAGGAATCTTCAGAGTTATATATGGTGGTTCCCATCTCTGCACACTGAAAGATCCCCCCACGTTTCTTCATGGTCCTTCGAGCCGTCCATTGGAAACAGGCACAAGTTATTCATTTTGCATTGCCCTTAATGGTAATTAGTCGTATAACAACTGCGGTAAGTGCGCATTCACTCCCTTTTGTGTTATCTGCTGACCGGTGGGTATCCGGTGGGTATTCTCGTCAAAACACACGGCACAGTCTCGTTCCGGAATATATACCCCAAAACCAAAATGTGTCCCACAACTCGTCTCAAGATATTTCGAATATCTGCATTAAAGTGCCACCCTGTGACACAGAGGTGTTTAAGGGCGGATATGAGCAATGGCCCTCGTTTCGTGACATGTTCACGGCCGTATATGTGAACCATCCGAAATTGACCCCAGCTCAGAAACTTTATCATTTGAGGAACAAGACTCAAGGGGGGGCAGGCGCAATAGTTAAGAGATTCCCTCTCTGCGACGAAAATTTCAGTCTAGCGTGGAGCGCATTAAAATCCCGGTACGAGAACAAGCGTGTGCTGGTAGATAATCAGTTGAAAGTGCTGTTCAATATTCCTGTCGCAATGGTAGAGAACAGTGAATCTATCCAAAAGATTCAATCCACAACCAACGATTGCTTGTGTACCTTGAAGACACTCGGCGTGAATATTGAGAGTTGGGATCCATTGCTAATTTACCTAGTGTCTACCAAGTTGCCTGACGAGACTCTGGCACTTTGGGAACAATCCCTTAAATCCCACCGCGAGTTGCCAACTTGGAGCCAACTCGATGAGTTTTTGGTTAACCGATTTGAAGTGGTCGAAAGAATTCATAGTATAAAATCCACTAAACAAGGAAATACACCTCCTACCAAAAGTCCTGAGAAAATTCAGACATATCATTCACAGGATAAACTCGACCAGTCTCCGTGCCCCCTATGCGATTCGAAACACAGCATAAGATCCTGTCAGAAATTCCGGGAATTCACTGCTCAACAACGAGTTGATTTTGTTTATGCAAACAAAATATGTGGCAACTGCCTATCCTCAGCTCATCTCAAATCAAACTGTAGGAGTAAGAACAAGTGCATTATATGCCACAAGACTCACCACACCCTTCTTCACCTTAAAGGTAAACCACATAAAGATAGTGGCACGATAACTGAGAAATCAGAAACCGCCAGTGAAACTCGTCCTGCATCTAACGAGGTAAGGACAAATATCTCGTCTCAAGCTGAGGCTCCCGCTAGTTCACAACGCTCCTGCTCTGTCCAGGCTAATTTGGCTTCAAACAATGACATGATTCTTCTAAGGACTGCATTGATCCAGATTGCGCATCAAGGAGAGCATTTCACCATAAGGGCTTTGATCGATCCAGGTTCTCAACGAACGTTCGTTTCTGAAAAAATGCTAAACCGTTTACAAATTCCAACTTCAAAAGCCCATTTTCTGATAACGGGTATTGGCAATCAAGAGCAATCGTCCGAGAAAGAATGTCAACTGACCATTGTGTCAGAAAAGCATGGTATAGAGTTTGAAGTTTCTGCCATTGTCTTACCTAAAGTCACAAAGCGATTTCCTTCAGTTTCCTTTGAGATCTCTAATCCATCTGAGCTTGATGGGCTGGATTTAGCAGACCCTTACTTTAACAGATCATCTCAAATAGATCTCATTCTTGGAAACGACTCTGAACGTTTCATAAATCTAGAAGGTATTAAAAAGAACATTTGTGGCGAGACATCAGCCTACAATACCATATTCGGCTGGGTACTTAGTGGTCCAATGCGAACTGAAACGTATCACTCATTCTCTACCAACGTAATAGAATCGGAGGAGGTTGCGATCAGTCAACTCCTGAGAAGATTCTGGGAACAAGAACAAGTTCCAACCTCTCATCTCGGCTCTGAATCGGATTCATATTGTGAGGAACTATTCGAAAGAACTACCACAAGGTCCACGGACGGACGCTATATTGTTCGGCTTCCATTCAAAAAGGAATTTCCTGGGTCCATTCATCTTGGTTCGTCCCGATTTCTAGCTCTGGCTCAATTTAACCGTATGGGGAGAAATCTCTCTAAGGAACCCGATGTAGGATCTCAATACTGCTCTGTTTTGAATGAGTACATTTCCCTCGACCACGCGGAGGAAACTTCGTCACAGGAAATTTCCGAGAGTGGAAAGTTCTTTTCATTCTACTTACCCCACCACGCGGTAATTCGTCCCGAACATAGAACCACAAAATTAAGGGTGGTTTTTAATGCCTCTCGCAAGTCCAAGTCAGGCTATTCGCTCAATGATGTGCTACACACTGGACCGGCTCTTCAATCTGACTTGATCTCCGTTATTCTTAACTGGCGCAAATATCAGTATGTGTTTTGTGGAGACATACAGAAGATGTATCGTCAAGTCCTTATACATCCGCAAGACCGGCCTTATCAGCGAATACTCATCCGCCCGGGCATCAATGACCCCGTAAGAGATTTTCAATTGAAAACGGTGACATTCGGGATAAATTGTGCACCATTCCTGGCCATTCGCACTCTGCTCCAATTAGCCTCCGATACTGAAGACCAGTTTCCCAAAGTTGCGGATATTCTTAGAGGCGAGACATATGTGGATGATATATTATCCGGAGGATTTTCAATTGATGAGGCTATTGATGCTCAGAATGATCTGAAGACAGTTCTATCCAGTGCCGGTTTTCCTTTAAAGAAAATTGCCGCAAACGATTCCAGATTGCTTTCTCAGGTGGCAAAGGAGGATTTGCTTGATTCTGAATTTCTTCAGTTTGACGAGTCCAGTTCTACTAAGACTCTTGGCGTTAAGTGGAACGCAATGAGCGATAAATTTTCTTATTCCCTTGGATCGATCTCTCCAGACCGGACCACTACAAAAAGGAAAGTACTTTCAGCTGTTGCACAATTATTTGATCCCGCGGGATGGGTAGCCCCAATTGTCATTAGGTCTAAAGTGTTGATGCAACAGTTTTGGCTGGAGGGGGTTAATTGGGATGAAACTCTCAGCACCGAATCTCAGAATAAATGGGATGCTCTTGTCTCTGATCTGAGCCACATCGACTCCATTTCAATCCCAAGATGGCTACAATATAACCCTACTGACATGGTGGAAATCCACGGATTTTGTGATGCTTCACAATCTGCTTTCTGTGCTTGTGTGTACGTGCGGTGCACAGCTTCAAATTCTGTGGTTTGTACGAATCTATTGCTTGCAAAGAGCAGAGTTGCCCCCCTCAAGACTGTAAGTTTACCACGCTTAGAGTTAAATGGAGCGTATCTTTTGGCAGAACTTGTTAATTACGTCGTATCGACTTTTGACTTTCGAATAGGTGGTATTACCTTATGGACGGATTCCACTATAGTGCTAGGCTGGCTAATGAAACCACCATGGACATGGGAGACCTATATAGCGAATCGGACGTCCAAGATACACGATCTTATACCTGGTGGAACTTGGCGACATGTTCCTACCCATGATAATCCTGCAGACCTGGGAACTAGGGGATGCAGGCCCCGCGATCTGACTGATAATACGTTATGGTTCAATGGACCCACTTGGTTAAAGGAGGCACCGTCAGAATGGCCAAACAGGAGCCCATTGATCATCCCTGAGATAGGAAAACGTCCTAATGTTCGGGTCATGCATGAGGTCGTTGAGGACTCGGATATTTTGATTCAATTTTCTTCTTATTCTCGGGCATTGAGAGTTATTTCCCACATGTTTCGTTTTTACAATAACTGCCTAAGTAGATTCAGGGGTAAACCCAGGAACACATCTCCAGTCCTCATCCATTCCGAAGCTTTATTTACGAAAAATCGATTGATAATGTTGGCTCAGCTCAGGTGGTATGCCGAGGAATATAGACAGGTCAGTAAGTCTGAGGAGTTGTCTAAGAAAAGCTCCTTGAAATGCTTGAACCCTTTCATGGATCAGAACAATGTGTTACGTGTGAACGGTCGACTCGCCTCTTGTTCCCTGCCGTACAATGAAAAATTCCCTATCATTCTTCCTGGGAAATCACGTTTTTGTCAATTATATCTACTCTATTTGCACTCTATTCTTGTCCACGGCGAATGTATATTGATGTGTCGAATGGTACAAACAGAATTCTACATCTCACGTCTCAAACCTAGGGTTAAAAGTATAATTCGCAAATGCAAGACGTGCATTATTTTCAGGAAAAAACCCTGTGTTCAAATTATGGCTCCACTGCCTTCGGAGAGATGCGCATTAACTCCTCCCTTTCATGTCACTGGCATAGATTTTGCCGGGCCTTTTGAGCTTAAAAGTTCAACTCTACGGCGGTCTCCTCTCTTAAAGGGCTATGTCAGCATATTTGTATGTTTCGCCACAAAGGCCATACATTTAGAACCTTGCTCAGAGCTTTCCTCGCTGGCCTTTGAGGCGGCCTTTTTCAGATTTTTGGGGAGGCGAGGACTACCTCGCAAGGTAGTATCTGACAATGGAAGGAACTTCATTGGTGCAAGTCGGAGGATGCTCAGGGAATTCAGGAGCTTTATTCAAGTCACAGCTGTAGATATCTCGGAGAAATATTCGACACAGGGGTTTGAATGGCAATTTATACCCCCCCATGCTCCACATATGGGGGGACTCTGGGAATCGGCAGTTAAGAGCTTCAAACACCATTTTAGGAGGATAGCAGGGGCCCACTTGTTCACATTCGAACAATTTGCTACAGTTCTGGCTCGTATTGAGGGAGTTTTGAATTCACGCCCTATCTCCGCTGTGTCAGAAGATCCGAATGATCTCACAGCCTTGACTCCAGGCCATTTTTTGAAGGGGTCTCCCATAATGTCGTTTCCGGAACCGATTGCACAAGACATCTCTGTAATAAATAGGTGGCTTAAGCTAAAAGCTATTCATCACCAATTCTCTATACGTTGGAAGGAAGATTATCTAAAAGCGCTGCAGAAACGATATAAGTGGAGAACCAAGTCTCCGAATATAAAGATCGGCGAGCTTGTAGTCGTGATGGACGACTTGTTGCCCCCAAGTGACTGGCGCTTGGGACGTATTGTGAAGACATATTCTGGGTCTGATGACAATATCCGCATCGCGGATATTCGGGTATCTTCTGGGACGATAACCCGCCCCATCGTGAAGCTATGTCACTTGCCAATTTTAGATTAGCCTTTGACCGTTTTTTTTTTTTTTTGCAATATTCTATCGCTTCATCCGATTCATTTAACATATCCAATAACATGTCATTTCAGACTCCCCACTCTAATAAAATTAGGCATTAACCTACTTTCTTATTTCAGATCATCAAAAGAAAGTTCAAAATGCGCGTACGTGATATATACACCTGCATGTTGTGCAAGATGCGTCACTCCTTACGGTACTGCCCTAAATTTGTAATGATGAGTGTGTCAGACAGAAGGATCGTTATCCGCAAATTTAAATACTGCATCAATTGTCTTGCGAGGAGCCACACGATAGAAAAATGCCATTCCGAGGAAACGTGCCGCAAGTGCAGGTATCAACATCATACTATGCTGCATCCGAAGCCTACTCGAGAGCCTAAATCCGAGAGGAGCACAGAAGTCAGCATAAATCTCCGTTCTAGACTGGGTCAGCAGTCACAAAAAGTCAATAAAACGTCGCCTCAAGGTCAACAACGATCTACAACCTTAAGAAAGACCAAACAACAACACAGCAAGGTACAAAAGACGGCCAAACGATACCCCAAGACAAGAAAAAATAATTTACCCAATATTATGCAACCAGATCCGATGCTTCTTTCTGAGGCCATAAAGTCTTTGGCGTCCGTGCTTTGTGCATCTTCTGTTGCACAAGTGCAAGGCCGGCGCCATGGACAAAATTGAAGTTTTGTCCTTAACTATTTACATGAATTTGAACTATTTAAATGAAATTGAATTTCCTAACGTCTGTTATTGTGAATTATCTAAGAGATGTATTTAAATTTCCCTACCACATATGCTAAGTGGTAATAGAATAGGCACTTAGTTTGTAAGTACTAAAATATCTCCCTTTCGTATGTGAAGTTACACTTGCTTCACTTCTGGCACAACCACGAAAAGGTGAGCATCTCTTCTCTTCTCTACTTTTTTATTACTTTAAATAAAATTTATAACGTTGAAAGTTGAACTCATACGGCTATTGTTTTTTTGTTTTATCATTTTGGGCAACTGCTACAACGACGTTATTATTTCTCTCTATTGAGAAATAATAACTTCCAACAACAACAAACCCTACAGTCCACTCTTCTCCACTAGGAATCTTCAGAGTTATATATGGTGGTTCCCATCTCTGCACACTGAAAGATCCCCCCACGTTTCTTCACTGATATTACTGGAAGAGATATTTTTAATTAGGGATCTATGGTTGCGAAGGTAACTCGATTTTTACCAAAGCAATGTTCGGGCTTTTGCAAAGAATCGCCTCAAACGTGGAGACATTTTTGTGAACATTCATGTTTAGTTTTCCCATACTTTTCAATTTCCGTGTATAGTGCCTTTCGCAAAATTACTGATAACATGGTGGGAAATATCTGGCGTCCCTGACGTTAAAAATTCAAAGCCAGAGACGATATCGTGTGCCAAACGATAGCAAATCAGTATGGTGAGATGTAAAAATGCTCTGGAGATAGTTTTTACGCTGGTAAAACTCACTATGCTAATGTTTGACATTTCTGCCGAAGAAAAAATAAGCCACGCTATTTGAAATAATCAACATTATTTGAAAGTGGGTTATTTTCAAATAATGTTAAAAAAACAATTGTTTAGTTCCAATACAAATAATTAAATACTTGGGCATTGTTCACAGAAAAGTCTATTTGGATTAATGCTCTTTTTGTACATACCAAGATTTTATTATACCCTCCACCATAAGATGGGGGGTATACTAATTTCGTCATTCTGTTTGTAACTACTCGAAATATTCGTCTGAGACCCCATAAAGTATATATATTCTTGATCGTCGTGACATTTTGTGTCGATCTAGCCATGTCCGTCCGTCTGTCCGTCCGTCCGTCCGTCCGTCTGTCTGTCGAAAGCACGCTAACTTCCGAAGGAGTAAAGCTAGCCGCTTGAAATTTTGCACAAATACTTCTTATTAGTGTAGGTCGGTTGGTATTGTAAATGGGCAATATCGGTCCATGTTTTGATATAGCTGCCATATAAACCGATCTTGGGTCTTGAGTTCTTGAGCCTCTAGAGTACGCAATTCTTATCCGATTGGGATGAAACTTCGCACGACGTATTTTGTTCTGATATCCAACAACTGTGACAAGTATGGTTGAAATCGGTTCATAACCTGATATAGCTGCCATATAAACCGATCTTGGGTCTTGACTTCTTGAGCCTCTAGCGTGCGCAATTCTTATCCGATCACAATGAAATTTTGCACGACGTGTTTTGTTACGATATCCAACAACTGTGCCAAGTTTGGTTCAAATCGGTTTATAACCTGATATAACTGCCATATAAACCGATCTTGGGTCTTGATTTCTTGAGCCTCTAGAGGGCGCAATTCTTATCCGATTGGAATGGAATTTCGCACGACGTGTTTTGTTATGATACCCAACAACTGTGCCAAGTATGGTTTAAATCGGTCCATAACCTGATATAGCTGCCATATAAACCGATCTTGGGTCTTGACTTCTTGAGCCTCTAGAGGGCACAATTCTTATCCGATTTGTATGAATTTTTGCACGACGTGTTTTGTTATGATATCCAACAACTGTGCCAAGTATGGTTCAAATCGGCTCATAACCTGATATAGCTGTCATATAAACAGATCTGGGGTTTAAATTCTTGAGCTTCTAGAGGGCGCAATTCCTATCCGATTTAGCTGAAATTTTGCATGACGTATTTTATTTTTACTTTCAACAACTGTGTCAAATAAGGTTCAAATCTGTGCATAACCTGATATAGCTGCCATATAAACCGATCTGGGATCTTAACTTCTTGACCCCTAGAGGTCGCAATTATTATCCGATATGCCTGAAATTTTGTACGATGGATCCTCTCATGACCATCAAAAAACCTTTTTATTATGGTCTGAATCGGTCTATAGCCCGATACAGATCCCATATAAATCGTGCTCTCTATTTTACTTCGTGAGCCCCAATGGGCGCAATTCTTATACGAATTGGCTGAAATTTTACACAGGTCTCCAACATATAATTTAATTGTGGTCCCAACCGGACCATATCTTGATATCATTTTAATAGCAGAGCAACTCTTTTCTTATATCCTTTTTTGCCTAAGAAGAGATGCCGGGAAAAGAACTCGACAAATGCGATCCATGGTGAAGGGGATATAAGATTCGGCCCGGCCGAACTTAGCACGCTTTTACTTGTTCTTCTTTTTTTATTTTGTTTAAACCTTTTATTTTAACTTAAATATTGTATCAGTAACTTTGCTCAAATTGTTAAATATTTTGTACCAATTATTGTTCTATTTAAATGAAAATTTGTTGAACTCATTGTATTTATCAATTTACTAACCCATGCTTTATATAAGACACTGTCTTTTGTATGGGTTTTATCATAATAAAATACAAATACAAATACATGGACAGACAGATGGGTCGACGGACATTATTAAAAAAATTATTTTAAGGAAAATTGTTTTGTTGAATTGTTTGTTTGTTGAATTGTTTCTTCTTTGTCCGGAGTTGAGATCATATTCGCGACTCCAAAATTCTGCTAAAATATTGAAATAACAATCTGCTGAAATGAAAAATTTGCTTGCTTTTTATTTAATGCAATTATTTATTACGGCCTGTCATGCATTTTTGTGGAATATGACTGGAAGAAAATTACGTGATCAATAGATCCTTGTAGACATAGCCATTGCTAACATGGTTCCACTATGGTTCCAACGACCTATTTTTGTGCCCAAAAATAAAAATAGAGTTTTATCATATTTTTGGTTTGATCCTATAGAAAACACTACAAAAAGGTGATGAACAAGAGATTTTATTAAAAATTATAACAAATTATCAGTAGGGTAGGTCGAATTTGAATTGGCTTTCAAAAATGTTACTGCCTTATAACCTGATATAGCTGCCATATAAACCGATCTTGGGTCTTGATTTCTTGAGCCTCTAGAGGGCGCAATTCTTATCCGATTGGAATGGAATTTCGCACGACGTGTTTTGATATGATACCCAACAACTGTGCCAAGTATGGTTTAAATCGGTCCATAACCTTATATAGCTGTCATATAAACCGATCTTGGGTCTTGACTTCTTGAGCCTCTAGAGTGCGCAATTCTTATCCAATTTGAATGAATTTTGGCACGTAGTATTTTGTTATGATATCCAACAACTGTGCCAAATATGGTTCAAATCGGTTCATAACCTGATATAGCTGTCATATAAACCGATCTGGGATCTTGACTTCTTGAGCCTCTAGAGGTCGCAATTATTATCCGATTTGCCTGAAATTTTGTACGACGGATCCTCTCACGACCATCAACAAACGTGTTTATTATGGTCTGAATCGGTCTATAGCCCGATACAGATCCCATATAAATCGTTCTCTCTATTTTACTTCGTGAGCCCCAATGGGCACAATTCTTATACGAATTGGCTGAAATTTTACACAGGTCTCCAATATATAATTTAATTGTGGTCCGAACCGGACCATATCTTGATATCGTTTTAATAGCAGAGCAATATATATATACCGTGTGAGAACGGGTAGAAATGTCACTTTGAAATTTGGAATGGTAAGAGTTGTGGTTAGTGGTTAGCGAGATCGTGTGCAAAATTTCCAAGCCTTAGGTTATCCGGGCACAGGCCCCTAAAGTTGGTCACCTAGTTGTTGGGACTTACAAGTCTTCGTTTGTGGTCCGGCAAAACATGCGTAAGTGACGCCGCTAAGTTTCTCTCAAAACCCCATATCCAAACTAAAACGTTAGTAGACGACATGGGAGTGAGAGTAGAGACAACGGGGGACATGTTTAGGCTTTTTATAAAAACGCATTTTCCACATGATACGGCGGGACTCAAAGAGACACCGGAATCTTGAAATAATAAAAGAAGTTTTGAGGATCTTGCAACCATTTAAGCCACCCGGACCTGATGGAATATTTTCGGCATTACTACAGAAGGAGGCCGACTACCAGGTCACTATTTTCACAGCTTGCGTAGAACTAAAATACACGCCGAAAACTATAGGTCTTACTTCCTTTCTACTCAAAACTATAGGACATCCAGCCAACTGCTGGTCGCATGACAAATATATAAGGGAGACAGTGACACAAGACATTCCACAGGGGGCATTTTAGTTCGAGACACTGCTACCAGAAGCACAATGTTAGATTGACGTAATTTTGTTATTGCCATGTGGAATATCAGTACCATCTTTTCAACCTAATCAAACCTAACCTAGAGATATGCTTCAGAGAGCTTTACGTGCGACAGCGCAGTGGGCTACCGAAAGTGGTCTTGGCGTAAATCAGTGCAAGACAGAAGTAGTTATTTTTAGCAGGAGATGCAAGTTACCTACAGTGGCACCTGTCTCCTTGGAAGGAGTGAATGTTCCATTAACAGAAATCGCTAAAAACATGGATGTTTAGCTAGACAGGATTTTGGAAAGGTCAAGAAAGGCAACTTTTGTCCTATACACCTTCAAGAGAGCTATTGGCAAAAAAGGGGTGTACAAATCGCGGATCAAGCACTGGGTATATACTGCAGTTGTCAGACCTATAAAGTTGGTGGGCGGCGCTTCAAAAAACCACCCACTGTCCAATATTCAGCCAGATCCAATGGTTGGTTTGTTTGTGCATCACATCCGCACTGAAGATGAAACAATGATGCACTGAATTCAATGCTACAACTAATACAACTGGACATTATAGCTAGACACATTTCTGCGACCACTGCTTTGAGGCTAATGGATCTTTCTCTTTGGTAATGCACTCTGTGTTATCCTTCCTACATTATCCAATATCCCAGGCAGTGTGGATTACACATTTCCTGACCCGCTTTTTGATAACAAGTACTGTACCACTACTCTTGATAGAACCCATTGGAACTACAATATCCCTAATCATAGAAGTTACATAGATTTCTATACGGATGGCTTAAACCAAGACGACCAGGTGGGAGTTCCCTGAAGAACTAGAATTGGTGAAATTGAGAAGGTTATCCGACCACTGCAGTGTGCATCAAGCGGAGATGTTTGCAATTAAAGAAATGCTGGAATGGCTAAGATATAATGTCATAACGACGATTGGCATAAATATCTCTCAGACAGTCAGGCATCCATTTAATCCCTGGAGAATGTATTTCTGAATTCAAAAACCACCCTCGACTGTCGCATATCTCTCAACGAGATGAACAATTCAAAATTCACTTGTTCTGGGTGCCGGTCCACAGAGATTTCCCAGGAAATTATAGAGCAGACGAGACCAGGAACTACGGTGAACAAGTGGGTATGCCTCTAGCGACATGTATATAAAGTCTTCAGATCACAAGGGCAACGAATGATATATGGTCACAAAGGGGGGTTGTGAACAAAATTATAAAGACCAATCTTGTTCCAGTGGTATTACAATGGACGAAAACGTCTATGCGAGTCTTATGCAGGGACTCAGAGCGAAGCGGAGCAGGCCTACTTTTGCCGGAGGGGGAGCGGAATTTTTGGAACCTGGAGCGGAGCGGTTTCCAATTTCAAAATACGCTCCGGCAAAATAAAAATCTTTAAAATGCAAATTTTTTTGGTTTACGGATTTGTTATTTTCGCGAACTCAAACATAAATTCTAAATTAACATGAAATAACTTTAGGGTTAACTTTCGTTAACTTGATATCGAAAACATATTAGACAACAGATTTTAAAAAGTTTCGTCTTAAGGTCAAAACAAGTGAATGCGAACTAAGTCCGGTACGGCAGAATCTCGTATACCCTTTCTCTTTCTAGGCAGAAACAAAAAGGATCCAGCAACAAACTCCATGTATTTTTATACCCACCACTATAGGATAGGGGGATATTATGTTAGTAATTCCGTTTGCAACTCATCGAAGTATCCATTTTCGACCCCACAAAGTATATATATAATTGATCGTGGTAAAATTCTAAGACGATTTAATTATGTCATGTGTCCGCCCGTCTGTGTAATCTAAAATTCAGATATTAAGCTAAAGTTTGGCACAGATTCACGTTTTGTTTACACGCAGGCTAAGTTATTGAACCAGCTATACGGACTATATTTTGATATACCCATAAAAGCCGCTTTTATTGTCCCTTTTCACTGAAATTGGAAATTGCGAGTTGTACTTGGGCCCCCGATATCCGAATCGAAAATGGTTCATATCGAGCCATAATTAGATAAAGCTGCCACATATATTTTATTGAAATGTACATCTGTGACATCCTGTTGACTTCCGCAACTAGTTTGGTCCATACCGAACTACATGAAGATATAGGTGCTATATAGACCGATCTGCCCATTAAGAATCTTAAACAGTATAATTTGCATAAATGAGCTCGAAGTCCTATGTATCCCGTTATGACACCAAAAGCTATACTGGCCTCCTTCTTACTTCCTTTCAATAATAGCCTCGTCCTATCACGATCCAGATTTTTCCATAGAATTTTCGGCATCCTACCGACTGTTTCGATCTTCCACAGTGTAACATTCTCGTTTTTCGCCCACGTCCCTAAATCGGACTGCGTCGACCCGAAAGGGTAAGCCAAGCCTCAAAATAGGTCTATTTGACAGTTCTATAAAAAAATGTGTCAAATAAACCTAATTCAAAGCTACATTAAGTTTTGTTAATACCAATGGTAATATTAGGCTTTGTTCTAAAGCAAGTGATATACATATTAATTTTGTCATTACGTTTACAATATAGAGCAGGATTCAAAGCCAATTATATTTATTTTTAATCGCTATTTATATCGGACTTTATCAATCTCCCGAATTAATTTCTTGACAGCGCAATTCTCATCCACTTTGTTTCAAATTTTGCAAGCCTGTTTTTCATGACCTCCAACATTCATGTCAAGTATAGTCTCAATCTGTCCATAATCATGTATAGCTCCCTTATGAACCGAACTCCTGATTGTAATTTTTAATCCCTTAGAGAGTGCAAATCTCATCTGATTTAGCCGAAATTTTGCATAATTTCTCCTACAACCTTCAACATTTTTGACAAGTGTTGTTTGAACCGGTTTATAGCCTGATAAAACTTCCATATAATCCGACGTCCCAATTTTACTTCCTAACTAGTGGCTTATTCTCTTTCGGGTCAGCTGAAATTTTGCATAATAATTTCTCCTACAACCACCAATATACACCAACCCAGCTAAAAAAATTTTCCGATTTCGGTCCGACAATCGCATGAATCATCCGATATCAGATTTGATGTCTTACCGACATAAGGCTGGTACTACGTTCTTCTTTGTGGAAAATTTTCCGAAATTCGTTCTTTCAGTGGTTTGACAAGGTTACCACATTTAATTTTTTTGGGTTTCTTTGGCCAAAATGTTGCCATTTACATATAAAAATTAATATGGCATCAAACAATTTATCAGCTGCTTACGTGCATGTATACACAAAAATGTGAGTGTTTGGGTCATACTGAAATTCATGTATGTTGGATGTAATTTCAACCAAAACCCACCCCTTCGTAAATAATAAATAATGAAACACAAACAATTTAAAAAGAGACAAATTCAGCATTTATTTATAACAATAATTAGATTTTGCAGTATTTTCACTGTTATAAGTTAAATAAACGCAACTTTCCAAAAGCCTTTGCCTTCATCTTCCACATTATCCAAATATTCTTGTTGTAATTGCAGACCAAAAGAACAACACATTCTTTCACAAACCTTTTTATTTCGTACAGATTGATTGAGCTAGTTGTTGTGAAAGAAATATATATTTTCCTTTCAAGTATTTTTATTTATTTATTGGGTTGCCCAAAAAGTAATTGCGGATTTTTTAAAAGAAAGTAAATGCATTTTTAATAAAACTTAGAATGAACTTTAATCAAATATACTTTTTTTACACTTTTTTTCTAAAGCAAGCTAAATGTAACAGCTGATAACTGACAGAAGAAAGAATGCAATTACAGAGTCACAAGCTGTGAAAAAATTTGTCAACTCCGACTATATGAAAAATCCGCAATTACTTTTTGGGCAACCCATATATAAAAAATAATTTCTTACTTATGCATCCACAATCACTTTATTTTTTTCCACCCAGAGTAAATACATGTGAGCAACATCACTAACACTAACAAACACTCATTTACCTTTAGAAGTTTGGCGGTCGCATTTATTGTGATTGTGCGACTGTGATTGTGCTCTCAATGGGCGTCCCGAAATGTAAATTTTCCCTAGATTGAAAAACAAGTTTTGATGAAACGAACACATTTCGGCAAATTTTCCGTTTGTTTTTCTTAAATGGAGTTTCAACGCGATACCCGAAAGAAGTGGTTGTCATGTTATCGGAACGGCACGGCTGAGGGAAATGTTACGTTTCACCGAATTGGCACGAATTCGTAGCAATTTCGGTCCGATTGATTGATGAATGTCTTACAAAATGTGGACGACTGATCAATCAAAACAAAAATTCTAAGGCAATGGCACCACACGCAATTCCAAAAAAAAAACACAAACCACCACTAACCCAGCTACGATTAACAATATGATCCGACTTTGTCTGAATAATAGGTTAATAATGGTGATCACCCAAAGTAGTGGCGATAAAATGCCCCCCTGTGGCGTGCCACTTTCTCCCTTACATTTATGTCATGGGACCCACAATTTATCCACCTGTTCCTTAACATATGGTTTATATAGGCTCCAAGGACCCGGTTCACCCGGTACTGGTGTTAGGCTAGGTTTAAGTGGCAATCTGCCATCAGACTCACTTACACGTTTTCTTCGATTGTGATACCACAGGGACAGAAGAAAGAAGATTTCTTCTAGTTCCTACCGTTGAACCATACAGATCGCTTTAAAAAGCCCACTAACTTGCGAATGCCCGACAAATCAGACAGGTTCTCAAAGAAATGAGAACCTAAAGTGGAACTCCTTCTGACTGCCAGCGCGGGACACACACACAAAAGGTGTTCTATAGTCTTTTCTTCTTTGATGTCCTCACATCTTTTGCAAAAGTCGTTTCTGGCATCTTTCAGTCTGTCAGCATGTTTTCCGATTAGACCGTGACCTGTCACGATGGACACAATGACTGAGACGTCTGTTCTAGCCAATGACAGCAAAGCTGTAGACCTCTTCAAGTCTGTATTGGGCAAGAGTTGGTTTTCTTGCTCTTTCCAAAATGTTGGATTTGAAGTTCCTCCTGCTAAAAAGAACTACTTCTGTCTTGCACGGATTTTTACCTAGACCACTTTCGGTAGCCCACTTTGCTGTTGCACGAAGAGTTCCTGAGGTGTATCTCTTAGAGTGCTGGAAAACTTTCCGCTAACCGCAATTGTCACGTCATCAGCATACGCAACCACTTTTACACCTTTTTCTTCCAGAGAAAATAACATATTGTTACACACCTCTTTGTACACCTCCTTGAGTTGTTGCTCTGCTGACCCATCTTTTTATATCCACAGATCCCAAGCCTGTCGTAATGCATCTATTAGTAAGTAAGTTATTAATAAACTTTGTTGTTGTTGTTGTTGTTGTTGTAGCAGTGTGTTGTACACTGAGGGGGCAGACCTTGCCTATGGAGAACTCCATCGGTTCAATCCGGTACGTACAACCGGCTGCCATGGGATTGATTAATAAACTTTCTTACGGTAGAGTTGATGCCTAGTAACTCGAACCCTTTCATGATTGACGTCGGTTTTACATTGTTGAAAGCACCTTCAATGCCATTCCTTGACAGCGTAAGAACCCTCTATGTAGCCGACTAGGTCGATAAGGGTGGTTTCATTATCCATACATCTCTGACTTCTGAATATACCCCACCGAAATAGGTCTCGAGATCAGAAATTTTCTTAGTCTATAGGTCTCAGATGTATCCTCCTCGGAGCTGCAGAATTCTTACCAGGATTTGTTCTGAGGCTTTCTCAGGTCGCCCTTATATTTTCTCGTGGTGCTCTTGGGGCTTTTGCTCTGTTGAAGAGTATTCTGCAGTCCTCCCCTAGACCAACCAGTTCTATTTGCCCCTTGGCTTGGCACTAGGACATGCTGACACAAGCGAGTCTTTCAAGATCTTCGTGGTCCGCTTGACCACTATGTCTATATTCTCCGTAGTTTCCACTTCCTTTTCTTGTTTAGAAGGGATAGACGTGCAGAATTTTTGCCGAAATTTATTCCAATCCGCATTTCTTCTGTTTAGCCGGGGGACCACTTCTGCAGTATTTTCTCTCCTTTATTACAAATAAGCAGCTGATGTGCATTAGCATCACTTCCTACAATGAGGCTCTTCTTCTGTACAGTAGCGGCTTCAACCAGCGACTTAAGGTTTGAAGGCGGCATCGCTGAATCGTGTGCCATATATGGAGAACCCAGCCAGTTCTACTAAATTTTCAGTGCTTAGCGACGGAAGAAGAAAAACATTTAGACTACTCTTTGCAAGAATGCAGGCTCTGTGTCTCCCATTCCTTGTGCCCTTGAGAAGTTTAAATCCCGGAATTCTTAGTTCATGAACCATTCCTCCACACACCCATTGTTCCTGGATAAGAAGCATGTCAAGTCCCCTTACCATCAGGAGGACCTTTAGTGCCGCCGAAGCTGCCTTACAATGGTGGAGATTTATCTGTAGAAACCGGACCATAGTCAAGATTCAGATCTTCCACCACTGTTGTGTTAGCCTCATCTTCTGATTCCACCAGGAGTTCATCCTCACAAGATTCGTTAGATCTTGTCATGATGAGCTACCGTACGCATCCAGAGGCAGGTGAGAAACAGTGGAACCACTCTTCCTCAGGACACTGGATACTTGGCTCAACTTGAATCCGTAGGATACAACACCTTCAGACTTGTTGGGGTCTGCGACAGCCGGTGTTTTGTACGAATAATGCATGTCTCCGATCACCAGCCTCATCCAATCTACCAATCTCCCAGTCGGTGGTTGAAAGATTGGGATAACATTCCCTTAGCCTTGCAAGTATCGATTCAGGATCTGAGGGAATCCTTGGTATCCAAGCATGCGCCATTGGTCGAAAAGAAATATCTTCCTTCTTGACTAAATCTAGTGCTTTTTTGAATAGAAAGGACGTAAGACCCATAAGCCTTACGTCCTTTCTACTCAAAACCATGGAACGTATTGTGAACACCATGATAAAGAGTATGACATCCAGCGAACTGCTCAAATACAAACATCATGCAATTCCAAGGGAAGGTCAGTGGAGACTGCCCTGCACGAGGTTGTGCATAAAATAGAAGTATCCTTCTATGCGAAGACGTCCTTAGAGACTGGATAAAACATATGCTAAGGAACAGGTGGATAAATTGTGTGTCTAATGGCATAAATATAAGGGAGAAAGTGGCACAGGGCACGCCACAGGGGGGCATTTTATCGCCACTCCTATGGGTGACCACCATAAATGACCCATTGCGGATACTGACTGAAGAGGGATTTGAACCCGTCTGCTAGGCAGACGATCTTATAATACTTCTAAGGGGTAAGGATCCGAACGAGCTAGACAGAAGAACCAAAAGGGTCTTGCATATGGCATATGACTGGGCTAGACCCAGAGGTCTCAATGTTAACCCAAAGAAGACTGAAATATGCCTGTTCACGAGGAAGACGAAGGTTGACAAGCTCAAATACTTAGGTGTGATCTTCGACAGGAAACTGAATTGGAAGTGTCACATTCAGGAGTGTACTGAGAAGGCTCACAGATGTTGGGCACAATGAAGACGGGCCGTAGGCTCGAAACGGGGCCTAAATCCAAGGATAGTCCACTGGCTCTACAGGAGCGTGATTAGACCAATACTTACTTACGCCTCAGTAGTTTGGTGGACTGCTATGGAGAAAAAGTGCAATATAAGGACCACACAACAGGTTCAGAGAACGTGTTGTCTTGGCATAGGCGGAGCAATGAGGACCACGCCCACTAGGGCACTGGAGACTATTCTAGATATCCGACCCATTGACATACAGATTAAGTGTGAGGCAACCACTACGGCTATGAGACTGAAGGCGATGGGAGAATGGATTGAAGATGGGAGCAGCTCATACCATCGCGGTATAATCAAGGCGACGATAGGAAACCTGCAAGGAATTGGAGAGGTTTCTGATCGGATACCTGAGATGAACCTTGAAGTCGAATGCGACGCACTGCTGGTAAGGTCACGAACAATTTTGCAGTGTAAGAAGGAGATTAACGGCTTCTCTGAGGATGGGAAAATCCACATCGTTTGGGTGCCGGCCCATAACGGAGTAAGGGGAAATGAAAGGGCAGACGATTTGGCAGTTAAGGCCTGAGGACTGCCGTCAATAAACTTGGTTAACCCGAAGCCTTTCGGGTCGACGCAGTCCGAGTTAAGGGAGTGGGCGACGAATGCGCATGCAACATTGTGGAACAGCGAAACGGTCGGTAAAACGGCGAAAATCCTATGGAGGGATCCAGATCGTGAGAAGGCGAGGCTATTACTGAAAGGAAGCAAGAAGGAGGTCAGTATAGCTTTTGGTATCATAACGGGACACATAGGACTACGAGCTCTCTTATGTAAAATCGATGCGGCAAGTGATAGCATAGGTGGGGCATGCGGGGAAGATGATGAGACGTTGGAGCATTTCCTTTGTCATTGCCCGGTTTTTGTCTCCAACAGATACCAGTACTTAAGTGGGGACACAATATCAGACATGAACCAACTTAGGGGAGTGGCATTGAAAACAGTTAAGGATTTTGCAAGTAGCACGGAACTCCAAACTTAAAATTTTTTTTAGAGGTTCCTTTATAGTTTTTAGAGCGCACAACAAGCCGATTACTGGCTTAGTTGTATGTCCATAATGGCATGGGGCGGATTAATATCTGCACTCTCTTTTCAACCTAACCTAACATAAATCTAGTGCTGCACCTGGCCAGATCTCACCATTCTTTTTCAGCGCACAGCGATACATTTTAATTGAGCGTTTATCCACAAACTGGAGGGGACCCAGGAAATTCCGGAAGGACATCGGAGTATGCTGATGACAGTCCATTGACTATCCCACTCCAATTATTTCTTATTCGAGTCATACTTATTAAAGAGGGGAAGATATACGTATATTAAGCGTTGATATCATACATACGAGGAAAAAAAGTTTACAAACATGTTACAAACTTCTTTATTTCCTTCGGCGATTAGTGAACCATGTTTAAGGGCGTTAGGAAGAGTGCAACATCTACGCTTCGAATTACCAAATTTATAAAATTTTCATGGATCATAAATAATTACGGTTAGCAATATTATTTTCGGTATTATTGTCCGACCTAGAAATTGAATACAAAGAAATATCCATAGAAGAACCAGACATTTTCTATTTCTTAAATAACTTGTTTTTTATTCTTAAGTTTGGCAAGTTTTGGAGTATTCCAAGGAGGTCCAGTCAAAGTCCGTTTTGAGATTTTGGGAACAGAACTAGAAAACATGTAAATAGTATATCATAAAAATTACGCAACACCTCACTAAGATTATTAGATTTTAATACATCCTCCAATTCTAGAACTAAATTTATTATTTCTCCACTTTCGGTACGATGTACTAATTTTTTTTCAAATTTCAGAAATCTGTCCTCTTCTGTAAAGAAAATATCAAATAGTATCAAGAATAACAATATATCGAAAAAAAATCATTAAGTCGCCCAAAATTTATTGTGAAATTATACATAAATCCCAATTTTGAGCGCTTTAACCCAATTCGTAAAAACAGAAACATTTTGTATGTTTTAGTACCTAAATGTTTGATTTAAAAAAAAATCTTCTGGTCACCCAAAATTTATCGTCAAGGTGCACCTGTGTTCCAATTTTGAGAGCTTAATCTCAATCCGTAAAGAATGTATCATTGCGAACGTTTTAATACCCAAATGTTTGAATTTCATAAAAATCTCCTTGTCTCCCAAAATTTACTGCCATTGAGTAATTGCATCCCGATATTGAGAACTGTAGCTCAACTTCTTTTGAGAACTGTAGCTTAATCCATTTTGTACGTTTTAGCACCTCATTGTACGAATTAAAAAAAAAAAAAAACAAGTAAAAGCGTGCTAAGTTCGGCCGGGCCGAATCTTACATACCCTCCATCATGGATCGCATTTGTCGAGTTTTTTCCCGGTATCTCTTCTTAGGCAAAAAAGGATATAAGAAAAGATTTGCTCTGCTACTTGGACCACAATTAAATTACATGTTGGAGAACTGTGTTAAATGTCAGCCAATTCGAATAAGAATTGCGCCCTTTGGGGGCTCAAGAAGTAAAATAGAGATCGATTTATATGGGAGCTGTATCGGGCTATAGACCGATTCAGATCATAATATACACGTATGTTGATGGTCATGAGAGGATCCGTAGTACAAAATTTCAGGCAAATCGGATAATAATTGCGACCTCTAGAGGCTCAAGAAGTCAAAATCCCAGATCGGTTTATATGGCAGCTATTTCATGTTAAGAACCGATTTGAGACTTATTTCCCACAGTTGTTGAAAGTCATAATAAAATACGTCATTCAAAATTTTAGCCAAATCGGATAAGAATTGCGCACTCTAGAGGCTCAAGAAGTCAAGACCCAAGATCGGTTTATATGACAGCTATATCAGGTTATGGACCGATTTGAACCATACTTGTCACAGTTGTTGGATATCATAACAAAACACGTCGTGCAAAATTTCATTCCAATCGAATAAGAATTGCACACTCTAGAGGCTCAAGAAGTCAAGACCCAAGATCGGTTTATATGGCAGCTATATCAAAACATGGACCGATATGGCCCATTTACAATCCGACATACGACATACACTAATAAGAAGTATTTGTGCAATATATATACACTTTAAGGGGTCTCAGACGAATATTTCGAGTAGTTACAAACAGAATGACGAAATTAGTATACCCCCCATCTTATGGTGGAGGGTATAAAAACTTATATTCGGCCGAATTTACTATTAATTAGTATCTGTATCCCAAATTTTAGATAGTATGTTTGTTTAGCTACCTAAATAGGCGAATTGCAAGAAAATCTCCTAGTTGCCCAATATATACTGTCAAGGTGTAACTGTGTCCTAATTAATATATTTCTAGCTATCGCCGTTCGCTGTGGACGAAGCTATTAAGCTATTTTAAATATATACTTTTTGGTTCCAAAATGTACAATTTATGGAAAAATTATTTAGTCACCCACCATATATTTCCTACTTGTACCTACATGACAACTCAATCCGTAAAGAGAGTACCAAATGCGGTACTAAACGTCCTTTTTTATCGTTTCGGCAACAGCTCTCCAAGCAGAATTTAAAAATTCTAGCTCTATCCGTTCGCCCTGATCAATGTTCACCCATTTCGTACATTTTTTTGTGCTATTTTTGATACCTAAATGGACCATTTTCCAAAAACTCATATAATCAACCAATTTAGATTGATTAATAATTTTTTAATTGAAACTGCTTCTATCACGAAAATTATAACATCAATCGCAGTTTTTGAAAACGGCGATAGAAAAAATATTCAATTTAAAAAATGGCACATTCGATTAAAAAAATAATTGAAAAATTTTTAAATTTCCAATTAATTTTTTAATTGATACAATTAAAAAAATTATTGAAATTTTTAATTAAGTATAAGTTTAACATTGTTAGAAGAAAGTGGTTTGAAATTGTTAAGAATAATTGAAATTTCCTGGGGAAGAAAACAGGTGGTTTTCGAAATATTGGATTTTTCAACAATAAAACTATTTTTAAAAACAATAACATCAGTTTTTTATACCCTCCACCATAAGATGGGGGGTATACTAATTTCGTCATTCTGTTTGTAACTACTCGAAATATTCGTCTGAGACCCCATAAAGTATATATATTCTTGATCGTCGTGACATTTTATGTCGATCTAGCCATGTCCGCCCGTTTGTCCGTCCGTCCGTCTGTCTACTTCCGAAGGAGTAAAGCTAGCCGCTTGAAATTTTGCACAAATACTTCTTATTAGTGTAGGTCGGTTGGTATTGTAAATGGGCCATATCGGTCCATGTTTTGATATAGCTGCCATATAAACCGATCTTGGGTCTTCACTTCTTTAGCCTCTAGCGTGCGCAATTCTTATCTGATCAGAATGAAATTTTGCACGACGTGTTTTGTTATGATATCCAACAACTGTGCCAAGTATGGTTCAAATCGGTCCATAACCTGATATAGCTGCCATATAAACCGATCTTGGGTCTTGACTTCTTGAGGCTCTAGAGTGCGCAATTCTTATCAGATTGGAATGGAATTTCGCACGACGTGTTTTGTTATGATATCCAACAACTGTGCCAAGTATGGTTGAAATCGGTTCATAACCTGATATAGCTGTCATATAAACAGATCTGGGGATTTGACTTCTTGAGCTTCTAGAGGGCGCATTTCCTATCCGATTTGGCTGAAATTTTGCATGACGTATTTTATTTTTTCTTTCAACAACTGTGTCAAATAAGGTTCAAATCTGTGCATAACCTGATATAGCTGCCATATAAACCGATGTGGGATCTTGACTTCTTGACCCCTAGAGGTCGCAATTATTATCCGATATGCCTGAAATTTTGTACGATGGATCCTCTCGTGACCATCAACAAACGTGTTTATTATGGTCTGAATCGGTCTATAGCCCGATACAGATCCCATATAAATCGTTCTCTCTATTTTACTTCGTGAGCCCCAATGGGCGCAATTCTTATACGAATTGGCTGAAATTTTACACAGGTCTCCAACATATAATTTAATTGTGGTCCGAACCGGACCATATCTTGATATCGTTTTACTATTAGAGTAACTCTTTTCTTATATCATTTTTTTGCCTAAGAAGAGATGCCGGGAAAAGAACTCGACAAATGCGATCCATGGTGGAGGGTATATAAGATTCGGCCCGGCCGAACTTAGCACGCTTTTACTTGTTAACAATTGTTTTCATGACCTCGAGCCGAACAAACCAAAAAAGAATTTTTAAATAATTTTTAATTGATTAAATTAAAAAAAAATGATTGATATTTCCGAAATATCCATGAAGTATTGTGTTATGACTTCCAACAACTGGGCTGAGTGTGGTTCAAATAGGTTCAATACTTGATATAGCTGCCATATAAACCGATCTCGAATCTTCATTTCTTGAGCCGGTAAAACAGTTATTACCCGATTTGGCTCAAATTCAGCATGAAAGGTTTTGTTATGACTTGAAATAAATAAATAACTGTACCACGTATGGTCCAAATAGGTTCAATAACTGATATAGCTCCCATATAAACCGATCTCGGATCTTGACTTCTTGAGCCGCATTTATTGCCCAATTGGTCTGAATTATAGCTCCCATATAAACCGATCTATCGATTATACTCCTTGATCCTACGGAGTGCGCAAGTCTTTTCCGATTTTGCTGCCATTTTGCACATTAACTTCCACTTCGGTCTCCAACGGACACGGTTTATAACTGCGTATAGCTCCAATAGCATAGCAATTCTTATCATTATCGTTTGTTTGACTATAAAGAGATATCGGGCAAAGAATTTAACAAGTGCGATCATGGTGGAGGGTATTTAAGATTCGGTTCGGCCGAACTTAACGTCTTTTTACTTGTTTTTTCATCAATTTTCTCTGGACTTGATTTAATATTTTATTTTGTACCCCCCACCATAGGATGGGGTTATACTAATTTCGTCACTCCATTTGTAGCACCTCAAATTATTCGTCTTAGACCCCACAAAGTATATGTATTCTTGATCTTCATGACATTTTAAGTCGATCTAGCAATGTCCGTCCGTCTGTCGAAAGAAATTTGACACAAATACTTCTTATGAGAATAGGTCGGTTAGGATTGCACAATAAATGCGCCATATCGGTCAATGTTTTGATATAGCTGTAATATAGACCGATCTTGGATCTTGAGTTCTTGAGCCACTGGAGGGCACAAGTCTTATCCGTTTTGGGTGAAATTTAGCATGAGGTGTTTTGGTATAACTATTGTATAAACAATTGCGCCACGTATGGTTCAAATCGGTTTATAACCAGATATAGCTGCCATATAATCCGATCTCGGATCATGACTTCTTGAGCCAATAGAGGGCGCAATTATTGTCCGATTTGGCTGAAATTTTGCATGACGTGTTTTGGCATCACTGTTGTGCAAAGTATTCTTCAAACAGGTTTTGACCTGATATAGCTTCCATATAAACCGATCTCCTGATTAAATTGGAGGGCGTAATTCGCACCCGATTTTTTTTTTAATTTTTTTTTACACATATGTACTAAGAAGGACAAAATCGTTCTTACTTTCCGACGGTTTGCTAGTCTCTATATTTAAAAGAGACGCATGTTTGACTGACCGATAAGTGGCCAGCCCAAGGCGGGATTTGGTGATATTCGTACGTACGTACGTTAAGATACTAAAAGGTAACAAAAAGTACGAAAATGTGGACTGTTTGTACAGGGCGAACGGATAGGGCTAAAATTATGATTTTGGGCTTAAATTAAATTGTGTCTCGAAAAACTAAGATTTGGTGACGAAAATTTCCCAAAATCGTAGCGGAACTGGGAGAAATAGTACCTTTAATATCGAAATTGGTATTATTGGGTACCTTCTTTATGAATTGAGATAGAGCTCTGAATTTTGGTATTTACACAAAAAAAAATATCACGAAAATTTTTTTAATTAAAATTTTAATTGAAAATACAAATGTTTTTAATTAAAAGATTAATTGCATAAATTATTTTTTAATTGAATCCGAATATTTTTTCAAACGCGATTGTGATTGAAACTTTTTACATTTTCAATTAAAACAATTAATTGATTCTACCCTTTTTTTAATTGAATCTGAAATATTTTTCAATAATTATGATTGAAGTTTAGTCGAATTCAATTAAAAAATTTATTGATTGATTCAATAATTTTTTAATTGAATCTGAACTTTTTTGTCAATTATGATTGTGATTGAAATTTTTGGCATTTTCAGTTAAGAAATTTATGGATTCAATTATTTTTGTAATTGAATCCTAAAAAATTGTTATATGAATGTGATTGAAAATTTTATCTTTTTCAATTAAACAACAACATTGGTATAGGCCGTTGTGGTTTAATTGAAAAAGATAAATATTGGGTTGCCCAAAAAGTAATTGCGGATTTTTCATATAGTCGGCGTTGACAAATTTTTTCACAGCTTGTGACTCTGTTATTGGATTCTTTCTTCTGTCAGTTATCAGCTGTTACTTTTAGCTTGCTTTAGAAAAAAAGTGTAAAAAATGTATATTTGATTAAAGTTCATTCTAAGTTTTATTAAAAATGTATTTACTTTCTTTTAAAAAATCCGCAATTACTTTTTGGGCAACCCAATAATTAGTTATTTTCTTCTTGCCATTCGATTCGTTCGCCAATTCATTGGAAACAGTTTATTTCATAGAAAGAAGGGGAAAAGCTGTTTTCATTGAATTGGCGAACGAATAGAGTGACAAAAAGAAAAAAGTTAGTGGTCTAGGCAGTTCTTTCAATCATTAAGTCTGTTAGCGTACTTTTCCTGTTAAAATTTGCGGGAGAATACCCTTTACCCTATTTTTATATTAAATTGAATTAAACAGCGGGATTTCATAAAACAGACGTTAGATGCTGCAAATTCCTTCTGGGGAAAACCCTCCAGTAGAAATGTGCAAGTTCTCAAGTAACAAACTCTCCCGCTGGTAAATAAAGTACGCAAATGACTTCCAGTATTAATTGTGCATAAATTATTGTGTACACGAACACACTTATTATTTAATTGAATTGCAAATTTTTTTAGACTCAACAACACTGTTATAACTGTCCGTTTTTTAAAAAGTCTAGCCGCTCGAAATTTTTATATATACTTTCTATATATAGAAGGTACAACTCTCCAAAAAACTGGTTTTCGACTGCCTTTTAATTCTTATCTTATTTATGATCAAAATATGCATATTAATGGCTTCTCTGGCATCGGTCTAATTATAATATATTGTTAGGTTTACTTCCTCAATGCATGTAAATCCCAAAGTTACTGTAATAAAAATATGTCAATTACTGTTAATCTATGCCGGTAGCTAGACCTAAACCCGCTGCGATGCTTTTTATTTTTTAATTCGAGAAATATTATTTTCCGCTCATGTTAAGGATTGCATGTTGCATCGAAATTCAAGGTGCGCCCTATACAGCGTTCTTTTCGCAAAAATTTTGTTACATCTGCATATTTTTAATTAATTTTTTAATTGGACCAATTAAAAATTTAATATTGGAGAAATAGTACGTTTAGTATTATTTCTCCCACCTCCGGTACAATTTTGGTCAATTTTTGTCACTAAATCTTAGTTTTTCGAGACGCTCTTCAATTTGAGCCCAAAATCATAGTTTTAACCCTATCCGTTCGCCCTGTGCAAACAGTCCACATTTTCGTACTTTTTGTTATCTTTTAGTAACTTAACGTACGTACGTACGAATATCACCAAATCCCGCCTTATCTCGCGCCTACGACCCAAAGCCTAAATTCTAGCTTGAGCCGTTTGGGCTGGCCAGTTATCGGTCAGTCAATCAAGTGTCTCTTTTATATATAGAGACTTACAAACCGTCAGAAAAAATTAGCGATTTTGTACTTTTAAGTACCTATGTGTAAAAAAAATCGGGTGCGAATATAATCGGGAAATCGGTTTATATGGAAGCTATATATGATTAAAACCTATTTGAAGAATAATTTGCACAATTGTTTACAGTGATAAACATGCAAAATTTCAGCCAAATCGGACAATAATTGCGCCCTCTATTGACTCAAGAAGTCATGCTCCGAAATCGGTTTATATGGCAGTTATATCTGGCGCATTTACAATCCTATTCTCATAAGAAGTATTTGTGCCAAATTTCAGGAGCCTAGCTTTACTCATTTGAAAGATAGCGTGCTTTCGACAGACGGACGGACATTGCTAGATCGACTTAAAATGTCATGAAGATCAAGTATACATATACTTAATGGGGTCTAAGACGAATAATTTGAGATGTTACAAACGGAATGACACAATAAGCATAACCCCATCCTATGGTGGGGGGTATAAAATAAAATATAAAATCAAGTCCAGAGAGAAAATTGATGCCGGGCCGAATCTTATATACCCTCCACCATGGATCGCATTTGTCGAGTTCTTTTCCCGACACCTCTTCTTAGTTAAAAAAGGATATAAGAAAAGATTTGCTCTGCTATTAGAGCGATATCAAGATATGGTCCGGTTTGGACCACAATTATATAATATGTTGGAGACCTGTGTAAAATGTCAGCCAATTCGAATAAGAATTGCGACCTTTGGGGGCTCAAGAAGTAAAATAGAGAGATCCATTTATATGGGAGCTGTATCGGGCTATAGACCGATTCAGACCATAATAAACACGTATGTTGATGGTCATGAGGGGATCCATCGTACAAAATTTCATTCCAATCGCTCAAGAAGTCAAGATCGATTTATATGGCAGCTATATCAAGTTATGAACCGATTTGAACCTTATTGGACACAGTTGTTGAAAGTAAGAATAAAATACGTCATGCAAAATTTCAGCCAAATCGGGTAGGAATTGCGACCTCTAGAAACTGAAGAAGTCAAGTGCCCAGATCTGTTTATATGACAGCTATATCAGGTTATGAACCGATTTGAACCATACTTGGCACAGTTGTTGGATATCATAACAAAATACTTCGTGCAAAAATTCATTCAAATCGGATAAGACTTGCGCCCTCTAGAGGCTCAAGAAGTCAAGACCCAAGATCGGTTTATATGGCAGCTATATCATGTTATAGACTGATTTTAACCATACTTGGCACAGTTATTGGATATCATAACAAAACACGTCGTGCAAAATTTCATTCCAATCGGATAAGAATTCCATGCTCTAGAGGCTCAAGAAGTCAAGACCCAAGATCGGTTTATACGGCAGTATTTGTGCAAAATTTCAAGCGGCTAGCTTTACTCCTTCGGAAGTTAGCGTCCTTTCGACAGACAGACGGACGGACATGGCTAGATCGTCATAAAATGTCGCGACGATCAAGAATATATTGTATATACTTTATGGGGTCTCAGACAAATATTTCGAGCAGTTACAAACAGAATGACGAAATTAGTATACCCCCATCTTATGGTGGAGGGTATAAAAGCATAGGTGCGAATAAGGAAACTACAGTATGACTCATCTCACGCCTCAACCGCAACCAGGAGCTCAGTATTTATCTTCTAAAGCTATGGATATATATAGTGTATGCGATTCTCCTTAAATTTTCTATATCAGGAGTTCTATATAATTTTGAGCTGCGATCATACCTTTTATCAGTCTTGCATTGAGACCGCGCTGTCCATCAATGTGGAATGCCCACATTGTAGGTTACCTTGCTGTCTTCGGACTTGAGGAAATATACTGCGCAAATTAATTCGTCTAGAGAGATATCTACTCATACCGACGGTAGTAAGAAATTTCGTCAGAACCAAGGAGATAGGGGTTGATGTGCTTTGGTGCACCGTCCGATGACCAGGGATTTCTGTAAGAGTTAATTCATGGAGGATAGGCATAATGAGCGTGGGGCTACAGATGTTGTAGAACCTAATTCTAAGATGGTTACCTTAACAATTTCCCGGATCGAATTCCGACTGCAGGCGAAATTCTTTTTCCAAGGAACCACGCTCAGGTTCCTATTACGATTGACTATGGGAGGATAAATAGCATGATTGAGAGGAGTATTGCTAGAAACATGAACTTGAATCAAAACACCACTCCCGCCATTTTTCTTCGTATCAGGGTCCATCGAAGATCGGTAGCGGCCAGGTGGCGTCCATAATAGCAGCCTCTTCTGCTGTGACACTGTGGAACAGCGAAACAGTCGGTAGGTCAGCGAAAATCCTATAGGGTGATCCGGATCGTGAGAGGACGAGGCTATTACTGAAAGAATGTAAGAAGGAGGTCAGTATAGCTATTGGTACCATAACGGGACACATAGGACTACGAGCTCACTTATGCAAAATCAGTGCGGCAATTTATAGCATGTGTAGGACATGTGGGGAAGATGATGAGACGTTGGAGCATTTCCTATGTCTTCCTGGCTTTCGCTGCTAAAAGACACCGGTACTTACACAATACCAGACATGAACCAACTAAGGGGCGTGTCATGGAAAACAATTAGCGATTTTGTAGCACCGAATTCCTAACATAGATTTCCTTTTTCGAGGTTACTTTTTTTTGTATTTAAAGCGCACAATAAGCCGATCACTGGTATATGTCCATAGTGGCATGGGGCGGATTAATATCCGCACCCTCTTTTCAACCTACCTAGCCTAACCAAACTGCTGTGATTCAGAATTGGAACGTCAGGTTTGATGCATCCAGCTGCGACCTTTCAGTTGATGGATTTTTATATCGTGTTAGGTCGCTGACATAAGATCAGTTTAAACAATGACTTCCATATTATATGTAAAAATATGCCAGTCCTTTTCTCGGCAAAAGCTCGAGTGTGGTACTGGAGAATTCCTTTTGTGCGACACTCAAGTATCAATATCGGGACATGCGTTCAAGTTTTCATATAAAGGAAGAAGTTAGAAACAGGACGATGAGGGCAGGTGAGCCGTTTGAGATATGCTCGGTTTGCTGTTTACTAGATAGGCTCGAACTGCCTTTGGAAAACGAAGAGATAGTGCCTGTATTTACGGTGGCTAATTTTAGCAACCTTGTACAGAAACGAGAGGAACTTTTCTGGGATGAATGTTACCGCAGGAATGCTGGTCTTAAGCCTTCGGGTGTTCCTTATGTTGGTACTCGTCATAACATAGCAGAAATCGAGACTTCTGAGGAGATTCTGACTGCCCCCATCTCCGATGATTGCATTGCGGCAGTCCATCAAAATTCGAAAATGATGAAGCGCTGGAATTGTCACTATTGGGACGACTGTGTCCAAATACGAAACATTTCCTGATATGGCTGCGGTATGAAGAATGTTTACAAGCCTCAATGCAGGTGCTGTCTGCCGAAAAAGGGAAATGCTACAAACAATTTAATAAGACAGAATCCCCCTCGCGATTCCCCGCTATTAGTCACGATACCGACCGCGACTTGACGACTCCTTATTCTGCTCCAATCACAATTTTAAGGCGAGTAATATACAACAATGACGTTCCAAGTGTATTATACCCGATTCGTCCATATCACGAAAGATATCAGTACTATATTCTCAGACCAGATTTTTTCAGTAGATTCGATGTGGTTTTGCCCTGTGACACGCCCTAAATAGGCGACTTTTCGACTCAGCGCAGGAGGTTGACGGCGTAGTATGTCATATCAGCTATTGTCCAAAGCAATAGTGACAAGAGATTTGACGCAGATGTGAAGTATTTGGGCTTTAAGGAGTTTGGTCTACTTGATACTGGGGCGAACGTACCCTGTTCTGGAATTTTCAACATATTATTAATTCTAACAAAGTAAGTTTTGCGTCAAAACTGCCGATGGCACAAGATTCATCTTTTCGCTATAAGATGAAGCCCCTTAAAATTTTTATTGTACCATTCATCACGCAGAGACTTATTCTTGGTCTAGGCTTTTGGTCAGACTATGAGTTATTTTCAATCGACCATTGTTAAGGACCCTTCCGACGATTACAATATTCCGGTGAACCTTTAAAGTTTAGATTTATCTATGGATAACACCGTAGCGCAGAGGTTAGCATGACTGCCTATGACGCTGAACGCCTGGGTTCGAATCCTGACGCGACCATCGGAAAAAATATTTAGCAGTGCTTTTCCCCTCCTAATGCTGGCAACATTTGTGAGGTACTATACCATGTAAAACTTCTCTCCAAAGAGGTGTCGCATTGCGGCATGCCGTTCGGACTCGGCTATAAAAAAGAAAACCCCTTACCATTGAGCTTAAACTTGAGTCGGACTGCTCTCATTAATATGTGAGAAGTTTGTCCCTGTTCCTTAGTGGAATGTTCATGGGCAAAATTTTTATTTGTATGGATAACACTTCTTCGTCTCCAAGAATAGCTTGTGATGTTTCCGAAGGGGATTGCTTTTAAAATCCCTTAGCAGGCAGTCAACAGGTTCAAATGTAGGCGGTCAACAGGTTCAAATGTAGGCGATCAAAGGGCTTCTTCCAAATTTATCTAAATAGCTTATTCAATACGAAATCGATGTCGGGGGGATTGTTTTTAATATCCCTTGACAGGCAGTCAACAGGTTCAAATGGAGAGTATCAAAGGGTTTTTCCAAATTTATCTAAACATGGTTAAGGTGGAACTAGGCTTATTCAATACGAAATCGATGTCGGGGAGATTGTTTTTAATATCTCTTGACAGGCAGTCAACAGGTTCAAATGGCGCCGATCAAAGGGTTTTTTCCAAATTTATCTAAACATGGTTAAGGTGGAACTAGGTTTATTCAATACGAAATCGATTTTGGGGATTCGGTACCTATCAAACAATGATATTACCCAGTCTCCCCAGCTGTCGAGAAACTGATGTACGGTGAGATTGGTCGAATGTTGACCTTAGGCGTTATTGAGCCCTCATCGTCGCCTTGGAGCTCCCCTATGCCGTTGATCGTAAAGGCAAACAAAGTTCGGCTTTGCCTCGACACTATATGCGTTAACCAAGTGATTAAAAACGATGCATACCTTCTTCTGAGCAGCGAAGGCATATTCGCACGGTTACCAACCTGACCTGATCACATAACTCGACTTGGCCTCGGTGAGAAATCGGCTGTTGTACCAGTTCGTCGTAATGCCTTTTGGTATGTGCAATGCACCACAGCCTCATGGATGAGCTGATTCCGCCAAACCTTAAGCATTGCGTGTTAGGGTACCTTAATGACCTGGTGATTATTTCCAAATATTTCTCACCAAATCATTCAATCTTGGTCCGGATAGCCCGGGAGTTTCTAAGCGCCATGTCACTATAAGACATGGAGGTATCCAAACTGACCCGGTGAAGGTTGGCACTATTTTGAATGGCCAGTGTCTAAGACCATCAAGCAAGTAAGGGAATTCCTTGGGTTAGCTGTCTAGTGCAGACGCTTCGTTGAAGGTTTTTCCTCTCTTCCCTTTCCCCAAAAAAAAAAAAAAATTCTAGCAATAGAAAGTTTCAATGGATTGCAGATGCTCATGCCGCCTTTGAGGAGGTTAATAAGCGTCTTACCACCGCCCCATTCTTGCTAATCCAAACTTTGACAAGAAGTTGTATTTACATTGTGAACCATTTGAATATGGCATTAGTGCGATATTGACCGAGTTTGATGACATTTTTTAAATAAATGCCCAATAGCATTTATTTAAAAAAAAAGCTAAACACTTCCCAACGCAATTACTGCGTGACGGAAAGGCAATGTCTAGTTGCAATTGAGGCTATCAAGCGAGTCAGAAGCTAACTGGAACCCCAGGACTTTGGGTCATTACGGATCATTCCTCACTATAGTGGCTAATGAAGCAACCTGATTTTACAGGTACGCTGGTCCGTTGGGTCTTTACCACACAATTAACCGTCGAAAGAACAAGGACCCTGTGGTTCCGTGGCTTTGTCTCGGATACCTTTTGAGGACCTTAATGGACCAGAAGTCGATTTGAATTCGACATTTTTCGACGCTTCAGATTACTTGGGTCTGAAAACTTGAATTCGTCCAAATTCCATGACATAAAAACAGTTGGAAGGTATATCTACATGGGCCACTACACGGGGGCAAGAGCAACAGGCGTGGAAGCTATGGATTCCCAAAGGAAATCCAAGACTTTTTAATTGGGACATGTTTTTCATGTTAATAGTGTGCCGGAATATTTGGTCAGCGGCAATGCACTATGGTTCCAAGGACCATTTTTTTGGCCAAAAGAAAAATGGAACTTTGACATATATTCACACGGACCACTACACTGGAGCAAGAGCAACAGGCATGGATGCTATGGATTCCCAGGGATTTTCAACGATCTATAATTACAAGAGCTAATAGTTCACCCGTGACGGCAAATGGAAGAATGACAAAAACGATCGATTTGATCGACATTTCGTCATTTCGTCGACATTTCGGGCTCGTACCCGCACTGCACCAGTAATATCGGCATCTTTATAGTCTTGGACCATTTGAACAAATTTCATTGGTTGTGTTCTTTTAAGAAGTTTACGCCAAAGGCAATCCAAGACATTTTATTGGGACATGTTTTTCACGTGAACGGTGTGCCGGAATATTTGGTCAGCGACAATGCACTATGGTTCCAAGGACTCATTTTTTTGGCCAAAAGTAAAAATAGAATTTTGATATACTTTTGGTTTATTCCAATAGAAAACACTTCCAAATGGAGAGAAACAACAATTTTTATTAAAAGTAAAAAAAAAAATATCTGTCAGAGGTAGGTTGAATTTGTTTGACTTTCAAGTATCACCCTTTTTTCTGTTTAAAGAATAAGATTAAATTTCGCTCTAGGAACAAAATAAAAAGTCCAAATTTTTTTATTTCTGGAGAAATGATTTGAGAAAAATGTTGCACTAAAAAAATTAAGAACCTATTTTATTAAATTTTGTAATTTTTCATATACTTTGGTAATTGAACATGTTGCCCGCATCAAAAAGCTTTTTCGTTAAAAACACATTCAATCTATCGGTGCGGTAAATCGAAAGTAATTTGTATTTAAGTATTAAAGAAGTCACTATATCTCAACTATTGCGGATTTTAAAAAAAAAAAATTAAATGCATTTTTAATAAAACTTAGAATGAACTATAATCAAATATATAATTGCCATTTTGTTCGATAACCTTTAGCCATCATCCTAGCAAATTTAGTATTCCACGCTCATAAAACTTCTGGTGCATATCACAAGGGTTTATTCGGTTTGTTAAATGAATTTCTTTCAATACATGTGGTACCCATATTAAAATTAACGCCAAACAAACAAATGTTAACAAAATTTCGCGCACTTTTTTTCTAAAGCAAGCTAAAGGTAACAGCTGATAACTGACAGAAGAAAGAATGCAATTACAGAGTCACAAGCCGTTGAAAAAATTTGTCAACGCCGACTATATTATTACTATATTACCGACAATTACTTTTTGGGCAACCCAATATAACCCACCATATCACACCCTAAATTATAAACATGGTGGCCAGTTCGAACATTTTCTGAAAGCTTATATCCTCTGCTACAACCGTTAGAAGATTGCAAAACGATCAGCTTTCTTGTTTCAATGTTATAAATAAATAAAATAAATATAAATTTACAACTACAAATATAATGCTAAAATAGTTTTGGCCAGAAAAACAGAGGGTTGAGACCATAGTGCAATGGGTCGCAATTTAAAGCAGACGAGTTCAATGCCTTCCTAACCAAATTCGGCCTTAATCATTCATACACCGCGTAATACTCTCCTCAGTCCAACGCGTCTCAGAGGGTAAACCGGTCTACAATTTCAGGAACTAGAGCGTTCTTGAAGGAGGATGTGAGACCGATATATATCTGCGAAAAGTTGTACTTTGCACAATTGCGTGCATCAGGCCATAAAGTGTTCGCCTTACTTTGCAACCTTCGGGTTCAATATGGTCACCCATGGCGATGCCTACATCGACAATTTAGGGGTCTAGGATGACCCCTCTATTCGGCTGAATCGGGAGGATTAGTTGGCCTTGATTCGGAGGGATTTACGGAAGAATATTGCTTTGGCTCATGATCTGAACCGGGATCAGTATAATCCAAGGACACGATCGATATCGTACAATATTGGACAGATGGTATAGCGCCGAAATTTCACCCCGAAGCAGTTTAGTGCAAAATTGGATCTCTTTTAATTTTAATAAAATGCTTCAACTTAAAGAGTTCAAAATTTTCAAAGTCCAGATCATTTTTTGAATGGCCATTGCTTCAACAGCAAATTTACTAAAAAATGCCGATTTTGAAACCATATATGCCCAAAAAGGGTTTTTTGTAAAAAATTCAGACAAAATTATTATTATTTTTAATTTATTAAGTGCACTTTTATCTGCAAAATTAAAATTAGATATCTTTATTCGTCGATTTCTTAGAATTTTTTAAATTTTGGAAATGGGACCACAAACGAAGATTTGGCAGAGGTGACCAATTTTAGAAGCCTTTCAAAAGGCACCCGGACAGCCTACGGCCTTGCATACGATCTCGCTAACACCTCGGCTCTAACCGTTCCAAATTTGAAAGCGATATCTCTACCCGTTCTCACACGGCATATTTTTTGCTAGTTTCTTTTCGATTTTCTCCCACTATGCTACGGTTCGAACAAAACTTGGTAGCAATTACTATATGCTTGACGATATAGAGGGAGGTTCTACAGGAACATATCACGCCAAAGATATTAGACCGTCATGGTGGCCCAATTCCTGTTAATATTTGACCATATGATCAATATAACCCGGTTTGTGATGGGCATTTGCATGACCATGATTGCCTTCAACTGTCGCTGATGGGAAGAAAATGTTCGCTGGGACGCAGAACATGTTATCATTCTTACTTTGTCTCTTAAGAGCAATTTATCTGGCTCCAGATTACAACAAACTAGACTCACAAGACAGATTTCATCTATTTACCCATTTCCCCATGGTAGGGAATATTACAAGGATGTGTTATATGAGGTTTAAGCCAGGTGTGGCATAGCTTAGTGGGTGTGTGTCAGACTAGCATGACAGAGGATTGGCTCAAACCCCCGTCGTGGGAGAAAAGTTTTTCTTTTTTAATTAATTCTTTAATTTTTCATTTAATTTTTTTGTGTGTTTCGTCGTCTATTTTGTATGTGCACGACGAAATTTTGCACGACGTGTTTTGTTATGATATCCAATAACTGTGCCAAGTATGATTCAAATCGGTCCATAACCTGATATAGCTGCCATATAAACCGATCTTGGGTCTTGACTTCTTGAGTCTCTAGAGTGCGCAATTCTTATCCGATTCAAATGAAATTTTGCACGACGTGTTTTGTTATGACATCCAACAACTGTGCCAAGTATGGTTCAAATCGGTCCATAACGTGATATAGCTGCCATATAAACCGATCTTGGGTCTTGACTTCTTGAGCCTCTAGATTGCGCAATTCTTATCCGATTTGGCTGAAATTTTGCACGTAGTATTTTGTCATGATACCCAACAACTGTGCCAAGTATATGAAATGAAATTTTGCACGACGTGTTTTGTTATGATGTGCAATAACTGTGCCAAGTATGATTCATATCGGTTCATAACCTGATATAGCTGTCATATAAACAGATCTGGGGACTTGACTTCTTGAGGTTCTAGAGGGAGCCTCTAGAGGTCGCAATTATTATCCGATTTGCCTGAAATTTTGTACGACGCATTCTCTCATGACCATCAACATACATATTTATTATGGTCTGAATCGGTCTATAGCCCGATACAGCTCCCATATAAATGGATCTCTCTATTTTACTTCTTGAGCCCCCAAAGGGCGCAATTCTTATTCGAATTGGCTGACATTTTACAGAACTCGACAAATGCGATCCATGGTGGATGGTATATAAGATTCGGCCCGGCCGAACTTAGCACGCTTTTACTTGTTTGGTTTGCCTTCATTTCGTTAGTGGTGAATAAATGTTGGAATACCACCTTCCATCATATTTGGGCTTCATCAAAGGCAGCATAGGTTTGGATTATTCTTTTGATTGTAGCATTTGATTCAGTTCACAACATAAAATTTATCTACATTTAATAAAAGTGCCGCATCAAGTTTATTAGTTTTTAAAGAAGAAATAATTAAGCCCAAGGACTTAAAAAGATATTATTTCGAACAACAAGTGATCACATTGATCAACCACCTAGTAAGTTTATTTGACAATTAGTTTTTCTGAGATCAAAGTGAAAATATTTTCAAAATTTCAGTGGGCACATTGTGGCTGGTTTCTCAACCTTTTTTCTAACCTATTTAAAAGGATTTACTTCGATTTACTGCAAAAATATATATTGTAGTGTGGTACTTCCACTGCTTGTTTCCGTATTGTAAAGGGGTGACGTTGCTTGTGGAGATAGGTTTGGTGTTGCAATTTTCATGGGCGTTTTGTTCGATTCAACCATGATCAAGGCCGAAAAGTGGAAAAAAGTTCCATTACGCTAGAAGAATTCTTACTGCGACAGTTCCTGGCGGCACCAATTTAAGGTTATATAGACGTTTTACATAACATGGTTACATCACCATACCACTTAACCACGTTTACTTTATGCAGAGTTCTAAGAGTGCTTAGATATCTACAGGAGACTAGATTTTTCAAATCTGGAAGCGTATCAAAGTGGCCCAATTCATTTTTCTTGCCGTTAGTGGGAATTATCGCAAAGTTTTCAACTTAAACTTATAGCGAGTAAAATCTTTTGGTATTTTTCACAGATATAAGCAGATATTCACCCAACGCAAATCGATCCTGTCACACAAGAAAGCGATAATATCAACCCAATTAAAAAAAAAATGCACAACGAGGCTTCGGAGTTCCACGTATACCTTCTGAAGTCCGGTAAATGGTTACCATGTTATTTTAAAGAAATTTTTTTCTTAGAAACACATAAAATATTTTGCTTAAATACAACATGAATTCAATAGGAAACAAAACTTGAAATCCTTGCAAATGTAGATTTTTGTTTTTTCTCATTATCAATTTAAAACCATAGGCTAATAGCAAAGCGCTAAAAAATTACAAAAAACCCAAAGTTTAATCATGAATAACATGATACAGTTTAACAAATAAAAATTCAGAGCTTCCAACATTTGTTTACGATTTCCATTCATAAAATCGTCTTTTCGGGGTTTGCTATGTTATGATTTTTTTTTGTTAAATATTAAAATTCGACCACTGTTCGATTATAACTTTTCTTTGGGATTATCTCAGATATATTTTTGTTGTTGTGCTTTTGACACCAAAAGCTATACTGACCTCCTTCTTACTTCTTTCAGTTATAGCCACGTCCTCACACGATCCGAATCACCGCATAGGATTTTCGTCGTCCAACCGACTGTTTCGCTGTTCCACAGTGGTACATTCGTCGCCCACGCCATTAACTCAAACTGCGTCGACCCGAAAGGCTTCGGGTTGACCAAGTTTATTGACGACAGTCCTCTGGCCTTCACCGCCAAATTGTCTGTCCTGTCATTCATCCTTACTCCGTTGTGGTCCGGCAACCAAACGAAGCGGACTGTGCCATCCTCAGCGAAGGCGTTAATCTCCTTTTTACATTCCCAGATTATTCGTGGTCTTACCGTCCTGGTTGTAATTTCCCTTATGGCCAGATAACTGTCCGTAAAGATGTTTAAACAGATCTCCGTCCTTGGGCTCTCAATATAGACCCACAGGCCCGCTCTGTTTTCTAACTTTGATCCATCCGTGAAACATGATATTCCAGATGGCAATACTATGGTTCCGTCAGTTCAAGACTGTGCCGCTGGCAGCAGTGCCTCGAACTCGACCTCAAGTGTCGTCTCAGGTATCCGATCGGAAACCTCTTTCCTTCCATCCAGGTTTCCTATCGTCGCCTCGAGTGTATCGCGATGGTATGAGCTACTCCCATCCTCAATCTATTCTCCCATCGCCGTAAGTCTCATAGCCGCAGTGGCTGCCTCACACTTAATCTGTGTGTCAATCGGACGGATATATAGAATAGGCTCCTCTGAACCTGTTGTATGGTCGTTATGTTGCACTTTTTCTGCATAGCAGTCCACCAAACTACAGAGCAGTACGTAAGTATTGGTCTGATCATGCTCCTGTAGAGCAAGGGGAATATCCTCGGATTCAGGTCTCATTCCAACCCCACGGCCCGTCTACATAATGCCCAACATCTGTGAGCCTTCTCGGAACGCTCCTGTAAGTGTCACTTCCAATTCAGTTTCCTATGCAGAATCACTCCTAAGTATTTGACCTTATCAGTTATCGAAATCGTGTTGTTGAGGAAACGTGGTGAGACAAATTGGACCATTGACTCCTGGATCTAGCCCTGTCATATGCCATAAGCAAGACCTTTTTGGCCCTTCTGTCTAGCTCGTTCGGATCCTTAACCCTAAGAAGTATTATAACATCGTCTGCATAGCAGACGGGTTCAAATCCCTCCTCAGGCAGCATCCATAATAGGTTATTTATGGTGGTCACCGAGCCACTGAGCCACTTTCTCCCTTATATTTATGTCATGGGACGCGCAATTTATTCACCTGTTCCTTAGCATATGGTTTATCCAGTCTCAAGGGCCGGGTCCAACCGGAACTTGTCTAAGGATTGGATCAATGTGAAGGTCCGCACATTGTTAAACACCCCCTCGATGTCTATACAAACCGCCAGTGTGTACGTCTTCGCATAGAAGGATTCTTCTATTTTATGCACAACCTCGTGCAGGCCAGTCTCCATCGACCTTACCTTGACATATGCATGCTGTTTGTATTTGAGCAGTTCGCTTTATCATGGTATCCACAATAGGTCTTACCCCTTCCCCCTTCCAGGCTCACGGAGTATATGCAATTCTTAGTATGCTGAGTCTGCCTCCTTCTGTATTAACGCCGGAAATATTCTATCAGTTCCGGGTGATTTAAATGGTTTGAAGCTCCTCAAGGCTTCCTTGACCATAAATTCCGTTGTTTCTGCTCTCACCTCCATGTGGTTTAGTTATGTTTAAATTTGGACAGTTTGAGAGAAACCTTTTTATCTTGGCGGCGTCATTAACGCTATCGACCTGTTCGCAGAAAAACTTCCAGGAGGCACATTATCTTATTATACACTGGTAATCTTATTGTATTCCTACAGCAGTGTGTAATACACATAATACATAAGTTAGGAATTCCATGCTACTTACAAAATTCTTAATTGTTTTCCATAACACGCCCCTTAGTTAGTTCATTGCTGTTATTATGTCCCCACCTATGTACTAGTGTATTTTAGCCGCGAAAGCCGGGCAATGACATATGAAATGCTCCTCATCATCCCCACATGCTATCACTTCCCGCACCGATTTTGCATAAGTGACGTCTCAGTCCTATGTGTCCCGTTATGACACCGAAGGATATCACATTTCACATTTAACTACGTTTGGTTTTATACCTTGGACACAATCTATTGTGTTTAAGTTTCCACTCTTAGATTTGTTTGATCAGGGCATATGTTCAAATTTCTGTGGTATATGTGAAAATTTTATTCGCAAATATTTTCCTTGGTTTGCTTTTGTATGTTACACGCTAGTAATTCATTATATTCGACATATTGATTGGGCCAATATATGCATGCCACAAATAGTTTATTGCCATTCACGGTGACTTCAGAAAAAATGTGCTAAATGTGATCTTCTTTGGCATAAAACATTATTTTTAACCTCTGCCGTGAATAATTCGATCTGTTCGAAATAAATTGTATCCATTAATTCGTACTACTGTATCAATAATATATATATATATATATATATATATATATATATATATATATATTGAACCAGGTTTGAAAAATAGAGACCCATGTTTGACCGATAAAATTTTGTATTGACTTATGAAAAACTTTGAAACAAAGTGTTAATTGCTTTAAAAATTGTTGATATAGAAATTCACTTTTCTTTCGTATCACATCAAGTGATTGTTAACAAGGCATACGTTGGACATATTTTAAATTGTACGAATTAAATTGTTATTTAATAGTATAAATTGTGCATTGAACAAGATTATATTGTGTTCCCTTTCACTCATGTTTTTTTTTTCTCTCCACAAAATATAATCTATTTAATTATAATTGCAAAGTAAAAAAAAATATTGTGGAAAACATTACGCTGCAATAGTGAAAAGTGGAATAAATTAGGATGTGAATAAATAGAATGGACAAATTTCAAACGCAACAATTTGGAGGAAATTGAAGAATGCAAACATAGTATATATAATATATATATATTATTAATATTACAAATACAAACAAATTTTGCCCATGAACATTCCACTAAGGAACAGGGGGAATCTTCTCATATATCAATGAGTGCAGTCCGATTCAAGTTTAAGCTAAATGATAAGGGGCCTCCTTTTTATAGCCGAGTCCGAACGGCGTGCCGCAGTGCGACACCTCTTTGGAGAGAAGTTTTACATGGCATAGTACCTCACAAATGTTACCAGCATAAGAAGGGGATAACCACCGATTAAAATTTTTCTGATGGTCTCGTCAAGATTTGAACCCAGGCGTTCAGTGTCATAGGCGGACATGCTTACCTCTGCGATACGGTGGCCTTATTATTATTAATATTATCTTGTTTTAATAGTTTATTATCCATATAGATTTATATTGAGTTGAAAAATGGCGCTAATGATGAAACATCACATATGTGAATCAAAATTTCAACCGCAGCAAAATGGAGCAAATTGTAGAGTACAAACGTGGTATAAATAACATATAAATATTATGTTATTTTAATAGTTTATTGTCCATATAGATTTATATTGACTTGGAAAATGGCGCTGAGGATGACAGATAACCTATGTGGATCTAGATTTCGTGTTAATGTACGAAAAATGCTCAGATTGTTATATATTACGATTCATTTTGAAAATGTATATAAATTAATTTGTTTATAATACTCTTTACAGACCATGTCCCGTCCGTGAAGAGAAGCTGATAATGGAAACGACAATTTTTCTTATATTTTTTCAAAGCCTGGGATCATTCAATAAAAAATATATTTATATTTTTAAGCTATATATTTCTTGTGTTATACGCATAAGTTTTTATTTAAATAAGTTTTTTATTCATGTGAAAAATATCAATTATTAATTTTTCTTAAAGCAGTAAAAAAATTGCTTAAAAGAAAGGACAACTTTTAATAAATTGGTTTATGGAGTTAATAACCACTTTAATTGGATGTTTTGAGCTTATCGTAAATCCAAATTGGAAAATTGTTAATCAAAGACACAAATTCCCTTATAGGAGCGATTTCAGCAAATTTTTTAATTGAATATACCAATTTCTTAATTGAACGTCGTTTTAAATTTTTTCTGTGAAGCAGATGATAAATACTTTCTATATAAAGTAGATAAATCTCCCCTACAAACAGTCTTTAGACTAGGTTAGGTTGGGTTGAAGAGAGGGTGCGGATATTAATCAGCCCATGCCACTATGGACAGTAATCGGCTTGTTCTGCGTTCTTAATATTAAAAGTAACCTCGAAAAAGAACATTTAAGTCAGGAATTACGTGCTGCTTAAAAAATCCATAATCGTTTTCCATACCACGTCCGCTTTTTCATTCCCCCTTACTCCGCTATGGTCCGGCAACCAAACGATGGGGATCGTGTCATTTTCCGAGAATGCGTTAATCTCCTTCTTACACTCCAAGATTGTTCACGACTTTACTGCCCTGGTTGTTATTGCCCTTATGGACAGTTTACTGTCCGTAAAGATGTTTATACTCGACGTCTTCGCGTTAGCACCGCACCACTTCACGCATTCCGTGATCGCCCGGATCTCACCTGCAGAACCGTTTTATGGTCAGGCAGTCTAAAACAGATCTCAGTACCTGGGTTATCAATGTGGGCCCTCAGGCCCACTTTGTTTTCTAGCTTTGATCCATCCGCGTAACATGATATTCTAGATGGCAATACTAGGGTTCCGTCAATGCAAGACTGTGTCGCTGGCAGCAGTGTCTCGCACTAGACCTGAAGTGTTGTCTCAGGTATCCGATCGGAAACCTCTTCCATTCCTTCCAGGTTTCCTATCGTCGCCTCGATTATACCGCGATGGTATCACCTGCTCCTATCCTCTATCCCATCGCCTTAAGTATCATAACCGCAGTAGCTGTCTCACACTTAATATGCGTGTCGATGGGTCGCATAATAGTCATCGCATAATCATCATCGCTCCGCCCATGCCAAGAGAACATGTAACTTAAATGGTTTGAAGCTCTTCAGCTTCCTTTACCAGAAAAACAGAAAACTTCCAGGAGACACGTTTTGCCTCTCTGGTAATCTTATTGTATTCCTTGAGCCGTGTGAAATACATCCCAATATACATCCGATTTTTCACGACGTGCTCTGTTATAAAGTCTGCGGACCTCTTTTCCAATGCTGCGAATCCCCCCGGTCATCCAGGGTTTTTCTTGGACTGGTTTCCTTTCTCGAAGAGGACAACTATCTTCGAAAGACTCCACTATTGTATTCCTAATCATGTTAACATTGTGGCCAATGTCTACTTTGCTTGGACAATCTAAATTGCCTTGCACAAGTCTTCTTCTGAATAGCCTTCTGAATTTTGTCCAGTTGGTTTTCAACTTATTACGGAAGCTTATCGGATTCGGCGTGGCCGTGCTATCCTAAACCTAATGTAGCGATGGTCAGGGAAGGGGTGTTCCATGGAGACCCTCCAATCCTGAACCTCATCGTATGTATTTTCCGAACATATCGTCTCATCTAATACCTCCTCCCTAATCATATTAACAAAGGTAGTGGTGTTAACAATATTAAGTGTTATTAGGTTATTAGGCTTGGCCCCGCTTATTAGTGTTGGTACTACCCCACGAAATGTGGTGAGAGTTCGCATCGCACCCTATTAGTACCTTATTTCCTGTCTGTTTTGCTTTCCTTACCAACCGTTGCAGCTTGGACGTGGGCGGCGGTGTTGCAGAGTCGAAAGGCAGATAAAGTGATGTCAGGTATGCTCCACCGTCTCCCTGTCTCATCACTGTTACATCCGACGTTGAAAATATATAATATCAATTTTTATGACAAATAACGCAGATCCTCGGCTGAGTACCAGTGAATATTCTATTCTATTAGCATAGAATAATTGGTAGTTGATATGGTTCACTCCAGAAACTTTGTTCCGGGTCGTCCATAGCTCCTGAATTAGGTTAGGTTTAGGTGGCAGTCTGCCATCAGGCCCACTTAGACGTTTTCGTCCATTGTGATGCCACAGGAACAGAAGAAGGAAGATGCCTTCTAGTTCCTACCGTTAAACCATCCAGATCGCTTTAAAAAGCCCAATAACTTGCGAATGTTCACATCCGCTAAATCAGACAGGTTCTCAACGAAATGAGAACCTAATGTGGAACTCCTTCTGACTGCTAGTGCGGGACCCAAACACACAAGGTTTTATATAGTCTCTTCTTCTTCGATGTCCTCACAGCTTCTGCAAATTCGTTGCTGGCAAACTTCAGTCTGTCAGTATGTTTTCCGATTAGACTGTGACCTGTCATGACGAACACAATAACTGAGACGTCTGTTTTAGCAAATGACAGCAAAGCGGAAGACTTTTTCAAATCGAAATTAGGCCACATAGTTTTGGAATGCTCACACCCCTTTTTTGTGACCATCTATTATTCGTTGTCCTTTGGGACTGGTCCTGAAAACTTAGCTTATATATCGCTAGAGGCATTCCCACAGATTCCAGTATCCCTGGAATGTGTAGGGTAGTCCCTAGTCTCGCAAGCTCGTCCGCTTTACAATTCCCTGGGATATCCCTGTGGCCCGGCACCCAGAACAGGGGAATTTTGAACTGTTCGACGGCGGTTTTTGTGTTCAGAAATACGATTCCAGGAATTTAATGACAGTCTATCTGTCTAAGAAGATATTGATGCTAATCGCCATAATGACATTATATCTTAGCCATTCCACCACTTCCTCAATTGCAAGGATCTCCTCTTGATACACACTGCAGTGGTCGGATAACCTTCTGAATATCACCAGTTATAGATCTTTAGAGCACACCCCAATGCCCACTGTCTGAAGTCTAGGTAACTTCTGTTACCAGGGTATCGTAGTTCCAATCGGTTTTATCACGAATAGTTGTACAGTAATTTTTATCAAAAAGCGGCTCAGGTAGGATGTAATTCACCCTGCTTGGAACATCGGATATTGTATCAAGAATGACACAGTGTCAGTAGCCGCCACATGACCAATGAGAATGCTCCCTTAACCTCACGGCAGTGGTCGCTGCAATTTGGATAGCCACAATTTCCAGAGGCATAAGATGTAGCCTTAAATTCAGTGCATCAGATGGTGTCGTCCTCAGTGCGGCTGTGATGCACGAACAAGCCATCCTTTTGATCCCGTTAAGTATTGCGCAGTAGGTGGACTTTTGAAGAGCCGTCCACCAGACCACAACACCTAATTGCATTTGGATCCTCAACGCTCAACCATGAAATGTATCGTTGTGTGCTAAAAGAGATTGGTGAGATCTGGACAGGTGCAGCACTAGATTAAGTCAAGAAGGAAGATATTCCTTTTCCACCAATTGCGCATGCTTGGATACCAAGGATTCCCTCAGATTCTGAATCGATACTTGGAAGACTAAGGGAATGTAATCCCAATCTTTCAACCACCTACTGGAAGATCGGTAGATTGGATGAGGCTGATGGTGACCGGAGACACGCAGTATTTGTATCCAACTCCGGTTGTCTCGCAGCCTCAACAAGTCTGAAGGGGTTGCGTCTTAGGAATTCAACAAGTTGAAACTGAAGGATAATAGAAGCGGTGGGGTTGGGTAAATCAGGAGACGACTTAGCATCTGCTGCCGAGCGATGTCGCCCACATCGCTAAAGTCTGGCGGATTACAGGAGACTGAAAATCCCCCTGCCACAATCGAGAGAGGAGGGGATGGCATCGAATCGGACCCGACAAGCCCTGTGTGAGTGGGTCATCCAGTTGGACTGGGCTCAAAAAGTACTTCGACAGCAGCAGCTAGTGAAGCATCTAAGGAGGAATCGTCCATACCGCAAGCGTCCAGTGTCCTGAGAAAGAGTGGTTCCACAGCTTTCTCACCTGCCTCTGGATGCGTACGGAAGCTCATCATGACAAGATCTAACGAATCTTGTGAGAATGAACTCCTGGTGGTATCAGAAGACGAAGCTAACACAACAGTGGTGGAAGTACTGAATCTTGACTATGGTCCGGTTTCTACAGATAAATCTCCACTATTGTAAGGCAGCTTCGGCGGCACATAAGGTCCTCCTGATTGCAGAGGGATTTGACGTAGTTCTTATCCGGGAATTATGGGTGTGTGGAGGAATGGTACGTGGACTAAGAATTCCGGGATTTAAACTACTCAAGGGCAGGGGAATGGGTGACATAGTGCCTGCATTCTTGCAAAGAGTCTAAATGTTTTTCTTCTTCCGTCGCCAAGCACTGAAGATTTAGTAGTAGCCAGCATTGAAATAAACAAGTCTCATTACTGGCTGGTTTCCCTATATATGGCACACGATTCAGAGATGGCACCTTCAAACATTAAGTTACCGTCTTATTATTGAATATATTATAAATTTCAATCTGGCGATTTGTAATAAAGGGGATAAACAGACCGAAAATATTGCAGAAATGATCCCTCGGCTAAATAGAAGAAAGGTGAATTGGAATAAATTTCGACACAAATTCTGCACGTCTATCCCTTCTTATCAGAAAATGAAGTGGAAACTACGGAGAATATAGACATAGTGGTCAAGCGGATCACGAAAACCCTGAAAGACTCGCTTGTGTCAGCATGTCCTAGTGCCAAGCCAAGGGGCAAACAGTGACCGCCATGGCGGTGGTGCCACACGATTGGGACATCTTTTAGGCTGAGCTAAGAAAATATAAGGGCGAGCTGAGAAAGGCTCAGAACAAATCCTGGGTAGAATTCTGCAGCTCGGTGGAAGATAGATCTGAGGCCTCTAGACTAAGGAAAATTCTGCCCTCGAGACTTATTACGGTGGGTATATTCTGAAGTCAGAGAATGTATGGACAATGACTAGTGAGGAAACACTAGACCTACTCGTTGATACACATTTCCCGGGAAATTCACCGACGGACAACGTGACGCCAGAAGAAGTTGTCACTGGTATGCATTCGTCGGAGGTTACTTTACTATATTACAATTTACATTAGTATGCCTTTGTAATATAAAACTCTTTGTCAAATATGGAATACTATTTTAGAGTTAGTTCAATAAACGAATTCAATTTAACAGGTTATGGGCCTTATGTCACCTGAAGAAATGAATTCTGAAAAAAATAGATAATTTTTTTTTCTCCATACAAAAAATTTTGCGTTTTTTCGAAACTATGGCTGGAAATTAGGTATCATTTCCACTAAAAAAAGGTAAGCCCAATCGTATCTGGTTATTAAAGGATGCTGGAAAGCTATTATGGTTAAAGCGGCAGATGTTGATTTAAATACAAGATCTTTGGCTGAAATCACACTGATGATTGAACAAGATAATTATGGTCACATTGCTACTGCAACAACAGCGAAAAGTGTTTGGAGAGCATTAATGAATGCATATGAAGATACTGGTCCTACCAGAAAAGTCGAATTACTAAAGCAATTCGTGAAAATCAATTTACAGAACTACGGATCCATTCAAGAATATGTCAATGATATCGTTATAGTGGCGTTGAAGGTGAAAAACGCAGGTTTGAACATAGATGACGAATTGAAAGCATCTCTAATGTTAGCTGGTTTAACTGATGACTTTAAGCCGCTTGTCATGGCTGTGGTGAATTCCAAGGAAAAATTGACGATAGATATGGTAAAGAATGTTCTACTTCAAGACGCAAAACTTGATAAAGCTTCAGAGAAGGAATCAGCGTTACAGTCAAAAGGTGTCAAGATAGTAGGAAACCAATTAAATGTTCATTTGCAATGGAAATGGGACATTTCAAGAAATTGTCCAAGCAAATCGAAATCAAACAACAGTACGGTTAACAAGAAGCATGGGAGCTCAGATGTTTTCTTTGTCTCTGGTAGCGTTTTCAGCGCATGTGCAAAAGCAACCAATGAATTTTCGGAATCTGCCAACTCCTGGTATGTCGATAGTGGATCAAGTAACCACATGACAAATGAGAAGAGCCATATGTATAACATCGGTGATGCTGTTAATAAAAAAGTAATTGTTGCGGATATGGGTAAACTTGTTGTGAAATCCATCGGAGATATTGAAATTAACGTTGGTTTTGGAAAAAACAAGAGGTTTGTTACAGCCCAAGACGTGGAGTACGTCCCCAACTTATGTGCTAATTTACTTTCGGTTTGACAAATGCCCAAGAATGGAAAAAAGGTATGCTTTGAAGGTGAGAGTGCAACATTTTTAATAAAAAGGGGCATGTGCCAATTGCTCTCTTGTAGGTGTATAAGGCAAGAGTGGCCTTTCTTGCCCTTTCCAAAATGTTGGATTTGAAGTTCAATTTCCTGTCCAGCAAAACACGCAGGTATTTTACGCTTTCTATAAATGGAACATTCTCTCCTCCCAAGGAGACAGGTTCCACTGTAGGCAACTTGTGCGGATTTATATCTAGACCACTTTCGGTAGCCCACTTTGCTGTTGTACGTAGAGCTTCCTGAAGTAAAGAGTGCTGGGGAACTTTCCCCCAACCGCAATTGGCACGTCATCAGCATGGAATAAGTTACTGGGATCTTTTTTGTGGTGGTGGTTAAAGTGGTATGATGCACCATCGATGAAAGTGCTGGGTAACTTTCCCCCAACCGCAATTACCACGTCATCAGCAAGGAATAAGTTACTGGGATCTTTTTTTGTGGTGGTGGTTAAAGTGGTACGATGCACCATCGATGAAAGGTGCTGGAATAATTGACGACGACCGTTGAAGTACCAGGATCTGAGAGAGAAAGGCTTTTGAGGAATCGTACTGGGCCACAATATGGCCCGGCGGATACCTGGACGGCTATGTCTGTTATCATCTTCATCCAACCTAACCTAAGTTTGGGCATGGAGTCTTGAGAAAAATTTTTTTTCTTGGCGACGTTATTAACACTATTGACCTGTTCACAGAAAAATTTCCAGGAGTTATGTTTCATACGGGAATGCTCGGGGTGGTGTGGTGTTAACGAGAGGACGTCGAGTATGAACTTCTTTACGGACAATAAACAGACCATATGGGCAACAACAACCAGTATGGTAAGATCACGAACGGTCTTAGAATGTAAGAAGGAAATTAACGCCTTCTCTGATGATGGCACTATTCGCAACGTCTGGTTGCCGGGCCATAGCGGAGTAACTGGGAATGAGAAAACAGGCGATTTGGCGAAGGCCAAAGAACTGCCGCCAGTAAACTTGGTTAACCCGATGCTTTTCAGGTCGACGCAGTCCAACATTCGTGCAATATTTCATGATTCTAGCTTTACCCGTTTGTGCTGGGCGATGATGAGTCAGTCAGCAATCAGTCAGTCACGCAACTCTTTCCATGTATATAGAATAGCATCCCGATGGTTCGCTTTGCAACCCCTTTTTGATACCTCCTTTAATTGTAGGACTTCCGAGTTTGTAATAATTGCGAATAGAATTTCAGAAATCTGTTTTTTGTGTAAAGAAAGCGATAGTACCAAGGATAACAATACATCGGGAAAATTGAAGTCGCCCAATATGTATAGTCAAGGTATAAATGAATCCCAATTTGTAGCGCTTTATCTAAATCCGTAAAAAAAAGTACCATTTTGTAAGTGTTCGATTTTAAAAAAAAAATCTGGTCACCCACAATTTATCGTTAAGATGTAGCTGTATGCCAATTTTGAGAGCTTAAGATCACTGCGTAAAGAAAATAACATTGTGTTAGTTTTAGTACCTATATGCACTAATTACAAACAAAGCTTCTTACTGCCGAATATTTACTGCCAAGGTGTACTTGTGTCCAATTTTGTGAGCTTTAGCTCACTTCGTAAAGAAAGTGCGATTTTATACGTTTGAGTACCTAACTGTACGATTTAGAAATATTTTTTAATTGCCCAATATATACTTTCAAGGCATCAACTACTCCACAATTAGTACGTTTTCTTTCACATGTTGCATTTTTGTCAAGACTGCGATAATGTGTGTCAAATTGCCTTATTCTAGCTGTTCCCTTTCGGTGTAGGCGAAGATAAGCTATTTCGTACTATTTTGCTCTTTTTGGTACCAAATGTGCGAATTTTGAATGGATCATTTAGTCACCCATTATACATTTCCTTCTTGTACCTACATGCCACATTTCAGACCTTTAGCATCATCTGAAGAGAAAGTACAAAATGAAAACAACATTTACAAATTTTTGAATAAATCATTTAGTCACATATCACATATTTGTTAGTTGTATCTACATGCTTAATTTCAGACCTCTAGCTCAATCTGTAAAGAAGGTACCAAATGGTATCTATTGCGGCACTTAACGAACGTTTTCTCCCGTTACTATTTTTTATTTTTTTCATTTCACCCTCATTATTTTGTAGCAGATGTCTTCGAATACAAATTTCAAAATTCTGGATCTATCGATCCGCCCTGTACAAAGTTTACCCATTTTTTACATTTTTGGTACTTTTTTTAGTACCTAAATGTACAAAGTTCCAAAAACTCTTATTGATATGTTTGAATAACTTGTTTAATTGTTATTATAGTTACCTTTAGGAAAATCTGTTGAGTGTAGCTGCTGAGAGAATATGATATGTCAACTTATTTTTGAATTCGCCGTACAAAAATATAAACTTCAAAATAAATAATTTATAAATTATGTTTGTTACTGTTATGGTTTTAAACTCAGGGTGCATAATGGCACACGTCTAGCAACCTCATTCACTCTAAGTTTCCTCAGGGAACTTACATAGGTCTATTGTGTCAATCCCAAGGCAGCCGGTTGTACGTACCGGATTGACCCGATGAAGTCCTTTATCGGCAAAGGCTGCCGCCTCAGTGTACAACACACTGCTACAACAACAACAGGTCTATTGTGTCGCCCCCGAAAGATTCAAAAAGGGCAGAAGAACACTGATAAAATTTACGTCAATACAATGTCAGACATTGAATGGAAAGCTTTAGTAGTCAAGAATGGCGAAAGGACTTTTGCATGAAGATAATTTAGACAGGAAAATAAAATTTGTGCAGCCATAATCCTGCACCTACTCTCGCATTTTCAAGGCAGTCTCACAATGAGTGCTCAACTGTCTATGACTCCTCCTCATTCCCACAAATCAAGCACAAGTCCGTCCTTTCAAAGTCGTGTCATTGCAATGGCTTTTCAGGATATTCGTACTGAGGGCGGTAGCTCCATCACATCTAGGAGAGGTCCCCTGAACATACCAAATTACCTATTATTTTGGCAGCGGCTACAAACCATGATGACAACGTCATCCTCGTAGCCAACAAACTTTAACTGTCCTTTTCAAATGACCTGAAAATCCGACAGCTATCTAAGAACCAAAAATGGGTACAAAAACCTTCCTTGTGATGATTGAGCTCTAATCACCATCATCCTATTTCAGCCATTTGTTAGCATTCACTTGGTAACTATCTACGGCTACAATGACCTTATGAAAATTATTTAAACCTGCCATCTTGGTGGTTTGTCGTTTTAGCCACATCTTCATGTGAATGTGGCGATCCTCGCCAGGCTCCTGTAGATGAGCAAGCTCGTTCCGGTCCAAAGTACCGATCGCCGCGGGAACGGGATGGCCATTGGTTTTTTGAATTCGCCAATAACCTGCCTTGTCATATCGAGCATCATAGGCACTCAGAATTTGTGCAAGAGTCGGTCCCGCCCGGCCTCTCACTGACATTCTCTGCTCGATAGCTAATCCGTTTGGAGCATTCCACTATCCGTAACCTGTGGATGCGCCCGGTAGCTCGCAGCCTAAGCTTCTCAAGACAACAATGAACACCACACAGATCGGACCTCAATGTGAAAATAAAATTAAAAACTTGGTAAATTAACAAAGATGCAAAACAACAAACAAAAGCAAATATCAATACAAGTGTTTTCTAAACCAACAACAAAACAAACGCGGTACAACGATGCACCAATCTCTCATCACAGTAAATCTCCGAAGCTCTTGAAATTAATCGAACTAAAGTTCTCCAAACAGAACGACATAATGATAGCTAACATTAGAGAATGTGTAAAGCAAAGAGTTGACGAGGCATTGCAATCATTCAAAGAGAGAATTTCCTCACTGTCATCCAAAGTAGATGAAGTAACAAACAAAATAGCAATAATAGAACACAAACAAAACGAAATGCAAAACGAACTTGGCAAATTACAATAACAACTCCCTCGCGACGAAAATCAAAACATATGTATCCACAAATTTGCATACCATTTGACAAAAATTAAAACTTTTTCTTTTTTTTTTTATGTTTGAAATTTATGCTCCTCCTTAAACATAGAAACAACAAATGTAAAATCAATACAACGTCTAAATTCTAAAAACTACAATAAAAACAACTATACAGCTGATGGTGTCATACTTGTCAAACTATACACCGCAAATGAGAAAATCAACATAACAAAAGCAGCTAGTAACTTTAAACGAAACAACAAAACACAACTTCCTCTCCGAATTCTTGGACTTGATTCAAATGCACCATTTTTTTATTAATGAATTCTTAACAAGTACCAATTATAAATTGTTACAAGCAGCAAGAAAAATTAATCGGTTGCTCTCACATTACGAGGGATCGTACATATAAGGTGTTCATTAACAAATGATGTGATACGCATATATAATATGGATCACTTAAATAGTCTCTTTCGCTCGTTAAGACGAGAAACTTCAAGTTCCCATGCTCTCTTTCAGGTTGGAGGATACAACAACGAAATGTCAAACAGAGCATCTGACTATGACGGCGTTGCCAATCACATTGAGAACTAAATTATCTACACATAGAAAAGTTAATGCTATAATTTTCAGCACTCAGTTCTCAATGAATACTAAAATTGTTTTTTTATTCACATAAATATATAGATTTAATTTAAATTATTCCTTCTATACATATAAACTTGTCGCTATATTAGCCATTAAGAGAATTGGTGCTTGCACTTCTGCTATTAATGAACGGCGGTGCTAATTATAATTCCAAAGACGAACTTTATAATATGATTGGTATTTCATCGAAACAGAAAAATGGTTTGAAAATCGTACATATCTTTATAAATTCAGAAATTGATATAATATGCGTATCTGAAATGTGGTTCCACTGTAAAGTTGCTGACAGTATTTACAATCTTGCAGCCTAGTCTATGTATCGTGCAGACAGAAGAACATTTGCTGGGGGATCCTGTGTATATGTTAGGGATGGAATTAAGTGTCGCGTAGGGCTGCAATCAGATTTATCCAGTCCTACGGGGTATATTTTTGTTAAACTACTTTTGGATACGAACGATAAGGCACTAGTAGGAAACGTGTACAGACCAAATAAAAATGTTCCAATTGACGGGCTTTTTTCCAATCTCCAAGACCAATCTCTTTCCTATGAATTCTCATAGTATTTATAATATTTGGGGACTTTAACAGCAATCATCTAGAAGAAAACTTGGTTTCAGATACTTTTCGATCTTTTGACTTACATACCAACAGCTTGATCTATGTAATATTCGTTAATCAGGTGAATATAGTATTATTTTATAATCAACTAGCCGAACCGGGCCCGCTCCGCTGCGCCTTCTTTAACTCTCTAATATCTTTTTAGGGATGGGAAAATTCGCCTTGAATGCGGATATCGAATTCGTGCCATTGTAGCCTATGACGCTAAACGCGTTCAAATCCTGGCGAGAACTATCTGACTATGACGGCGTTGCCAATCACATTGAGAACTAAATTATCTACACATAGAAAAGTTAATGCTATAATTTTCAGCACTCAGTTCTCAATGAATACTAAAATTGTTTTTTTATTCACATAAATATATAGATTTAATTTAAATTATTCCTTCTATACATATAAACTTGTCGCTATATTAGCCATTAAGAGAATTGGTGCTTGCACTTCTGCTATTAATGAACGGCGGTGCTAATTATAATTCCAAAGACGAACTTTATAATATGATTGGTATTTCATCGAAACAGAAAAATGGTTTGAAAATCGTACATATCTTTATAAATTCAGAAATTGATATAATATGCGTATCTGAAATGTGGTTCCACTGTAAAGTTGCTGACAGTATTTACAATCTTGCAGCCTAGTCTCTGTATCGTGCAGACAGAAGAACATTTGCTGGGGGATCCTGTGTATATGTTAGGGATGGAATTAAGTGTCGCGTAGGGCTGCAATCAGATTTATCCAGTCCTACGGGGTATATTTTTGTTAAACTACTTTTGGATACGAACGATAAGGCACTAGTAGGAAACGTGTACAGACCAAATAAAAATGTTCCAATTGACGGGCTTTTTTCCAATCTCCAAGACCAATCTCTTTCCTATGAATTCTCATAGTATTTATAATATTTGGGGACTTTAACAGCAATCATCTAGAAGAAAACTTGGTTTCAGATACTTTTCGATCTTTTGACTTACATACCAACAGCTTGATCTATGTAATATTCGTTAATCAGGTGAATATAGTATTATTTTATAATCAACTAGCCGAACCGGGCCCGCTCCGCTGCGCCTTCTTTAACTCTCTAATATCTTTTTAGGGATGGGAAAATTCGCCTTGAATGCGGATATCGAATTCGTGCCATTGTAGCCTATGACGCTAAACGCGTTCAAATCCTGGCGAGAACTATCTGACTATGACGGCGTTGCCAATCACATTGAGAACTAAATTATCTACACATAGAAAAGTTAATGCTATAATTTTCAGCACTCAGTTCTCAATGAATACTAAAATTGTTTTTTTATTCACATAAATATATAGATTTAATTTAAATTATTCCTTCTATACATATAAACTTGTCGCTATATTAGCCATTAAGAGAATTGGTGCTTGCACTTCTGCTATTAATGAACGGCGGTGCTAATTATAATTCCAAAGACGAACTTTATAATATGATTGGTATTTCATCGAAACAGAAAAATGGTTTGAAAATCGTACATATCTTTATAAATTCAGAAATTGATATAATATGCGTATCTGAAATGTGGTTCCACTGTAAAGTTGCTGACAGTATTTACAATCTTGCAGCCTAGTCTCTGTATCGTGCAGACAGAAGAACATTTGCTGGGGGATCCTGTGTATATGTTAGGGATGGAATTAAGTGTCGCGTAGGGCTGCAATCAGATTTATCCAGTCCTACGGGGTATATTTTTGTTAAACTACTTTTGGATACGAACGATAAGGCACTAGTAGGAAACGTGTACAGACCAAATAAAAATGTTCCAATTGACGGGCTTTTTTCCAATCTCCAAGACCAATCTCTTTCCTATGAATTCTCATAGTATTTATAATATTTGGGGACTTTAACAGCAATCATCTAGAAGAAAACTTGGTTTCAGATACTTTTCGATCTTTTGACTTACATACCAACAGCTTGATCTATGTAATATTCGTTAATCAGGTGAATATAGTATTATTTTATAATCAACTAGCCGAACCGGGCCCGCTCCGCTGCGCCTTCTTTAACTCTCTAATATCTTTTTAGGGATGGGAAAATTCGCCTTGAATGCGGATATCGAATTCGTGCCATTGTAGCCTATGACGCTAAACGCATTAAAATCCTGGCGAGAACTATCTGACTATGACGGCGTTGCCAATCACATTGAGAACTAAATTATCTACACATAGAAAAGTTAATGCTATAATTTTCAGCACTCAGTTCTCAATGAATACTAAAATTGTTTTTTTATTCACATAAATATATAGATTTAATTTAAATTATTCCTTCTATACATATAAACTTGTCGCTATATTAGCCATTAAGAGAATTGGTGCTTGCACTTCTGCTATTAATGAACGGCGGTGCTAATTATAATTCCAAAGACGAACTTTATAATATGATTGGTATTTCATCGAAACAGAAAAATGGTTTGAAAATCGTACATATCTTTATAAATTCAGAAATTGATATAATATGCGTATCTGAAATGTGGTTCCACTGTAAAGTTGCTGACAGTATTTACAATCTTGCAGCCTAGTCTCTGTGTCGTGCAGACAGAAGAACATTTGCTGGGGGATCCTGTGTATATGTTAGGGATGGAATTAAGTGTCGCGTAGGGCTGCAATCAGATTTATCCTACGTGCCATTGTAGCCTATGACGCTAAACGCGTTCAAATCCTGGCGAGAACTTCGGACAAAGCTGTGTTTATCCCCTCTTAATGTTGGCGACATTTGCGAGGAACAATGCCATGCATGGTCATTTAAAAAATGTTCCCCAAAGAGGTGTCGCACTGCGGGACGCCATTCGACTCGGCTATAAAAAAGGTCCCTTATCATTGAGTTTAAACTTGAATCGGAAAGCACTCATTGATGTGTGAGAATTTGCCCCTTCTCGGTTCCTGGTGGTAATGTTCGTCCTTAGGGTAATGTTCTCATTAGTGTTCTCAAACATTTCGACTCAAATATGGATATCAAATTCGTGCTGCACTTCCAAATCCCTTTAATTAAGCCCCATATTGCCATGGCCGGTAAATATGAACCGTTTGGGGGGTGTTTTGGGGCTGGGCGGCCACCGGCACTTTGCACTGAAAATAGATATAAAATTCGTTCTTTATTCCCAACGGAAGTGAAGTTCAGTTTAGGGGTGCTTTAGGGTGTATTCCAAAACACTTGGCTCTAAAATTGGATATCAAATTCGTTTTCTACTCTCAAATACCTTTCATTTGAGTCCCATATTGTCATAATGGGTCAAATAACCCATTTGACGTATCTTTAGGAGGAAAAGCGCCCCCTAGACTTGAACGCAAATTTTAATGTCATATTGGTCATGGTCGGCTAATATGTCCATTTGGGGTATTTGGCGCCCACCCCCAAATACCCCAATACCCTCCCATTACTTGGACCTAATGTTTTATGCCATATTTGTAATCTACTGCCAAGTTCTTTTCATGTATTGACATGAACTTCGAATATATCTGTTTAGAGGAGTTTTGGGGTTGGGGGGAGCCCACTGGGTACTTGGACCCAAATTTTAATACCATATTCGTTTTCGGTTCTCCAATACCTTTCATTTGATACCCTTATTGTGCCCATCGAACCACTTTTGGATATGAGTGGCGTTTTTGGGGTAAAGGGGAGGGTCCGCCTCCACACGTTATCTAAAAATTATATAGCCTATGTTTCCTTCCAGACAAACGTACACAATCTATGAAAATTTCAAGAAAACAGCTTCAGTCAAGTATCATATAGTCATAATGGGTCTAAAGGCGTTTTTGAGGGGTGGCGTGACCCCCTATACTTTGATCTGATTTTGTGTGCCATATTCGAAATCTACTCCCGAATACCTTTCATTTGCCCCATATTGAAAAGAACATCAATTATGTCTGTTTGGAAGAGTTTTGTGTTTGGGGCGGCCCGATGGGTACTTAGACTCAAATTTTAATACCATATTCGTTTTCTACTCTCCAATACCTTTCATTTGATAACTATATTGTTCCGATCGATCCACTTTTGATGTTGGGTTGTGTTTTTAGCATAAGGGGGAGGGTCCGTCCCCCTTCGAATACCGAAAAATTATATAGCCTATATTTCCTTCCAGATCAAACTACACAATATGCGAATATTTCGAGAAAATCGGTTCTGCCATTTTTCAGCCTATACAGAACAAACAAACCGAGTCCCATACATCCGTGATTGGCTAATGTGCCCATTTTGGGCGTTTTTGTGGGGATGGGGTGACCCCAAATACTTCTACATGAATTTGTATGCCAGATTCGTTATCTACTCCCGGATACTTTTCATTTGTCCTTATCGATCCACTTTTGATTTTGGGTGGTGTTTTTGATGTAACGGTGGAGGGTCCGCCCCTTCTGTTATCAATAAATTATAAAGCCTATTCCTACTTCCTGACCATATCCGTAATCTACTCCTGAATACCTTTCATTTGAGTCTCATATTGTCATGATCGTCAAATAAACCTATTTTAATGGGATTTCGGGCTGGGGCGGCCCCCAGGTACTTGAACCCAACATTTATTATGAAATTCGTACTCTACTCTTGAATACCTTTCATATGAATCCCATATTTTTCCGATCGGGCCACTTTTATTTTTGGGTAGTACTTTTGGGGTAAGGGGGAGGGTCCGCCACCCTACCGATATCAAAAAATTATGTAGCCTATGTTTCCTTCCAGACCAACCTACACAGTCTGTGAAAATTTTAAGGAAATCGGTTCAGCCGTTTTTAAGTCTATACGGAAGAAACAAACAAACCGACAAACAAACAAAGATTATCCGCTTCAATGTTTTTATTATTTATGTTTTACGATCAAATGTGAAACGTGAGGCAGAAAACATTCAATATCACGATTATAAAAATATTGATTATGCACTGCTGGAGCAGACACTTGTTAATATTAACTGGGAGAAAGTCTATTACCCACAAGATGTAAATGACCAGGTGACGTTTCTACGAACCAATATAAACACTATGCTTGAAAAATGTGTACCATTGAGGCGTAAACTTATTAAGTACGATGAAAAGCCTTGGTTTAATGATTATTTAAAGCGATTGATTTCTATAAGAGATAGTAATTATAAAAGATGAAAACGATTTAAAACTTAAGAGTTTTATACCTTATATAAGTTGTCCAGTGACTAATCAGGAATCGCTAAGTCGAATTTTTACAGACGAAAATTTGAAAACGTCGTAAGTAGCAAAAGTAAATGGAAAGAAATTCGACGTATTGGCATTGGGCAAAAGCAGAATAAAATCATTTCTGTTGTTGGTGATGTAGATAGTTTTAATTCTAAACTCGTTGGGGAGAATTCAAACGTCAGAAGCGAAAATGATGATTTAGAATACTGTCATGTGCCAATTGAAAATACATTTACATTTCGTACAGTAACCCAGGATGAAGTTCTCTCGACTGTAATGAAAATCCACTCTAACGGAATAGGCATGGATGAAATAGAACCGCGACTGGTCAGGCTGTTGATCCCAGCAATTTTGCCTTATCTAACTTATGTCTACAATACAGTCCTTACAAAGTCTATATTACCTGATTGTTGGAAAAATGCAAAAATTTTACCACTTCCTAAACCCAATAATGATTTCAGGCCGATAGCAATTTCATCTTTCTTGTCGAAAATATTAGAGAAGCTGATATATAATCAAATCAACGAAATCATACACACAAACGACTATTTATCGCAAAGGCAATCTGGATTCAGGAAAAATAGAAGTTGCATTTCGGCTTTCTTCTTGCTCTAATTGGCCGAAACAAATTTGCCGAAAATTTTAAATGTCAGGGCGAGTCGAATTTTCGATATTCGATACAAATTTTGACATATCAAATTCCCAGAAAAGGTTCTTTATTGTAGCAATTCGCCGATGTGGCCACCATTATTATATACGCCTTGGTACACACATTTTTTCTATTCATTTCCATAAAATAAAATCATTCTTGAATCTTCCTTTGTAATTATAACAGTGGCAACAAGAAACAAGTAAAAGCGTGCTAAGTTCGGCCGGGCCGAATCTTATATACCCTCCGCCATGGATCGCATTTGTCGAGTTCTTTTCACGGCATCTCTTCTTAGGCAAAAAAGGATATAAGAAAAGATTTGCTTTGCTATTAGAGCGATATCAAGATATGGTCCGGTTTGGACCACAATTAAATTATATGTTGGAGACCTGTGTAAAATGTCAGTCAATTCGAATAAGAATTGCGCCCTTTGGGGGGTCAAGAGGTAAAATAGAGAGATCGATTTATATGGGAGCTGTATCGGGCTATAGACCGATTCAGACCATAATAAACACGTATGTTGACGGTCATGAGAGAATCCGTCGTACAATTTTTCAGGCAAATCGTATAATAATTGCGACCTCTATAGGTCAAGATCCCAGATCGGTTTATATGACAGCTATATCAGGTTATGAACCGATTTAAACCATACTTGGCACAGTTGTTGGATATCATAACAAAACACGTCGGGCCAAAACTCATTCAAATCGGATAAGAATTGCGCACTCTAGAGGCTCAAGAAGTCAAGACCCAAGATCGGTTTATATGACAGCTATATAAGGTTATGGACCGATTTGAACCATACTAGGCACAGTTGTTGGATATCATAACGAAACACGTTGTGCAAAATTTCATTTTGATCGGATAAGAATTGCGCACGCTAGAGGCTCAAGAAGTCAAGACCCAAGATCGGTTTATATGGCAGCTATATCAGGTTATGAACCGATTTGAACCATACTTGGCACAGTTGTTGGATATCATAGCAAAACACGTCATGCAAAATTTCATTCCAATCGGATAAGAATTGCGCCCTCTAGAGGCTCAAGAAGTCAAGGCCCAAGATCGGTTTATATGGCAGCTATATCAGGTTATGAACCGATTTGAACCATACTTGGCACAGTTGTTGGATATTACAACAAAACACGTCGTGCCAAAATTCATTCAAATCGGATAAGAATTGCGCCCTCTAGAGGCTCAAGAAGTCAAGACCCAAGATCGGTTTATATGACAGCTATATCAAAACATGGACCGATATGGCCCATTTACAATACCAACCGACCTACACTAATAAGAAGTATTTGTGCAAAATTTCAAGCGGCTAGCTTTACTCCTTCGGAAGTTAGCGTGCTTTCGACAGACAGACGGACGGACGGACGGACATGGCTAGATCGACATAAAATGTCACGACGATCAAGAATATATATAAAGGGTGATTTTTTTGAGGTTAGGATTTTCATGCATTAGTATTTGACAGATCACGTGGGATTTCAGACATGGTGTCAAAGAGAAAGATGCTCAGTATGCTTTGACATTTCATCATGAATAGACTTACTAACGAGCAACGCTTGCAAATCATTGAATTTTATTACCAAAATCAGTGTTCGGTTCGAAATGTGTTCATTCACCGTAACGTTGCGTCCAACAGCATCTTTGAAAAAATACGGTCCAATGATTCCACCAGCGTACAAACCACACCAAACAGTGCATTATTCGGGATGCATGGGCAGTTCTTGAACGGCTTCTGGTTGCTCTTCACTCCAAATGCGGCAATTTTGCTTATTTACGTAGCCATTCAACCAGAAATGAGCCTCATCGCTGAACGGTGAATGAACACATTTCGAACCGAACACTGATTTTGGTAATAAAATTCAATGATTTGCAAGCGTTGCTCGTTAGTAAGTCTATTCATGATGAAATGTCAAAGCATACTGAGCATCTTTCTCTTTGGCACCATGTCTGAAATTCCACGTGATCTGTCAAATACTAATGCATGAAAATCCTAACCTCAAAAAAATCACCCTTTACTTTATGGGGTCTCAGACGAATATTTCGAGTAGTTACAAACAGAATGACGAAATTAGTATACCCCCCATCTTATGGTGGAGGGTATAAAAATAAGAGAACATTTAATTTTTTTTTAATTCATAATGGGCAATATTGATAATCAGATTCAATGGACACAGCAGCTGTTGGAAAGGCAGGCAACAAGTTATGTTTTCTGAATTCATGAAGTCAATTAATGGATCATTTTACAAACCGATTGTAATAGAGTGGCGATTCCATGTTGTTATAAAAAAAAATTTCAACTTGCTCCATGAAGGACACGGGGCAGTAGTAAAAACAAAACAATTATCAAGGCGATACTGTTGGTGCCCAGTAAACGACAAAAATATGGAGGCAAAAGGCGGTCAGTGATTGATATGCGCTTCACAATTAAAAATGCCCAAAAAAGAATTTAAAGCATGGCAAACACCATCAAATAGATTTTGCCGGACCATGCCAGGAAGCTTCATGGTTTGTTAAAAAATGCATTCTACAAGTACTGTTGCTACAACAAGTGAATAAAATGTTTGCAGCGCAAATTTATCAAAAACGATAGTCTCAGACAATGGTCCACAATTTACTTCAGTTGAGATTAAAGGCTCTATTACACGGCATGTAGATGTCTTATGACATGTTACTTTATTTTGTAATTGAAAATGTTCGTCAAAATTGTCAATTTACATACGATTCATCATTTTTTCTATCACACCTGTATGTTATTTTCGTATGACATAACCAAAAAATTTGAACAAAAGCTGATTTCTTTTGTGCGTAAAAATTGTTAAAGTTTGGAGAACGCTGGTTAAGTCATAAATTTGCGAAAACAATTTAATTTGGGATGCTTTCATTCAACTGACAACAAAAATAGCTGATTTCTTTATGTTTTTGTCAGAAGGAATAGAGCACGCTCTAATCGAAAAAAATACATGTGCTTTTTGCAAAGTGATTTTCATATGTTAGTTTAGTTTGTATCACACGACATGTACAACTCAACATGTGCTAAATTTGACATGTCATAAGAAAACTACATGCCGTGCAATAAAGTCTTAAGCAATATTGCAATCAAAATGCAATTGAACATAACAACAGTCCTATTTCACCCAGCATCCAATGGCCAAGCAGAGCGTTTTGTACGTTCGTTTAGAACTTACACATTTCTGATGGTCGAAATCAAGAAGAATCAAAAAATTTCACAAGAAAATATTCCAGTGCTGTGTTCAAATCGAACCAGAGGTAGAACTAAGCGATTTTCTCCTTACGATGTGAACATCATTAGCGGCGGAAAAGTTAGGTTGAGTGGGTTGCCCAGCAAAGGTGAGTTCACTCGGAGGCCATCCTGTCCCACTATGGTACCCTAGAAAGAAAGGGAAGAAAAAGAAGATGGGAGACCTCGGACTAGAGGTCATAGACAAATAAAACAAAGACAGGAGGAATGGAGAACACGAGCGTGGGGTTAAGAAACGCCCATTCCAACGTAAGCACGGATGTACCCACGCCGGAGCTTATAACACCCCCTGTCGGAGCCATCCTGTTCCTTCAACTTATCTCAGGAGACCTACGTTCCCAAGTTCACCCAGATTACAGAAGAAACGGCTCCCCAGAAAGGAGAGCCTACGTCCTGCAGATCCGGACATAAACACAGCAAGTGATCAAAAGCCTCCTCTTCACCCTCATCGAGGCCACTAGTACAGAAGTCATTTTACGGTATTCCCATGCGCACCGCCATGCGGCCGATGGCACACCGTCCGGTTATGACCCCTGCCAAGGTACTCATCGACCTCTTATTAAATATCCCACCTCGCCACCGACGCCGCCCTTGCCATCCCCTCTTCTGTGTTCAGTAGCTCGACAAAATGCATGTAAGGAAGACCGGTGACTGGTCCGCTCGGCGCAGTGGGATCCCCTCATGCCCAGGAACCCATGTCAGCGTCACATCGTGGGTCTGGAGCCTATCCAGGAACTCCAAACAAATCGCCACGCATCTCGACCTCACCAACCTCGACCCTAAGGCCTTGAGCGCCGCCATACTGTCCACGTAAATTCTGAGTTTCGAGGGCAGTAAATCCCACAATTTCCCTTGCGGCCACTGCTATGGCACAGACCTCTGTCTAGGTTAGATAAGCTTTAAGAGGCAGTCTGCCATCAGACACACTTAGACATTCTCATCCATTGTGATACCACAGCTTCTGCAAAAGTCGTTGCTAGCAACCTTCAGTCTGTCAGCATGTTTTCCGATTAGACAGTGACCTGTAATGACGGACACACATCTGAGACGTCTGTTCTAGCCAATGACAGCAAAGCGGTAAACCTCTTTAACTCTAGATTAGGCCATATAGTTTTTGAATGCTCACAGCCCCCTCTTTGTGACTATCTTTTATTCAATGTGTAGGGTAGTTCCTAGTCGCGCAAGATCGTCCCCTCCACAATTCTCTGAGATATATCTGTGGCCTGGCACCAGAACAGATGAATTTTCAACTTTTCAGCCATCTCGTTGAGAGTTCTGTGACAATTGAGGGCGGTTTTAGTGTTCAGAAATACGTTCTCCAGGGATTAAATGGCTACCTGGCTGTCTGAGAAGATATTTATGTCAATCGTCGTAATGACATTATATGTTAACCATTCCACCACTTCCTTAAATGCAAGGATCTCCGCTTGATACACGCTAGATCTTTAGAGTACACCCCAAAGCCCACCTGGTCGTTTTGTTTGGAACCATCCGTATAGAAGTCAATGAACTTCTGTTACCAGGTATATCGTAGTTCCAATCGGTTCTATAACGAATAGTGGTACAGTAATTTTTATCAAAAAGCGGCTCAGGTAGAGTGTAATCCACACTGCCTGGAACATCGGATATTGGTACAAGAATGACATAGTGTCCGTAGCCGCCACAAGACCAATGAGAAAGCTCCCTTAATATCACGGCTGCAGTTTATCTAGCCACAATGTCCAGAGGCATTAGATGTAGCATTAAATTCAGTGCATCAGATGGTGTCATCCTCAGTGTGGTTGTGGTGCACAAACAAGCCATCCTTTGGATTCGGTTAAGTATTAACCAGTAGGTGGACTTTCGAAGCGCCGTCCACCAGACCACAACACCATATAGCATTATAGGCCTAAGAACTAGTTGCCTTTCTTGCCCTTTCCAAAATGTTGGATTTGATGTTCAATTTCCTGTCCAGCAAAACACCCAGGTATTTTGCGCTTTCTGTAAATGGAACATTCTCTCCTCCCAAGGAAACAGGTGTTTCTGTAGGCAACTTGTATCTCCTGCTGAAAATAATTACTTCTGTGTTGCACGGTTTCATACCTAGACCACTTTTCGTAGCCCACTTCGCTGTTGCACGTAGAGCTTCCTGAAGTATATCTCTTAGAGTGCTGGGAAACTTTCACCTAACCGCAATTGCCACGTTATCAGCAAACTCGACCACTTTTACACCTTTTTCTTCTAGAGACAACTATATACTGTTAATAGCAATGTTTTGAAATAGAGGAAACAGTACACCGATTTAACATTATTAGAAGGACGTTCCATGTTAAAAAATGGTACCATTGTGTATTCCTTGACAGCAAAAGAACCGCTATGTAGCCGACTGGGTCGTTAAGAGATGTTTCAGTGGATTTGCCTTTACTATATGCATCCTTCTATGTATCTATCAACCTCTCTAGAGTCTTCACCATAAAGGATGACAGACTAATATGAGGAAAATCTTTCGCCTTCATGTGGTAAGGTTTTCCTGCTTTCGAAATAAAAATGACCTTCTTGTCCCTCCATCCCACAGGTATATATGACATGCTGATACAAGCAGAGTATAGCTCCCTAAGCCAAGGAACCAGTCAGATGATACATTATCAGGGCCTGGCGACTTAAAGGAGCCGAAACTTCTTATTGTTCGATGGATTTTCGGCACAGGCACAATTTCCTCTTCTGGCGCCATGGAGAATTTCCCGGAAAATGTGTATCAACGAGTAGTTTCGGGGTTTTCCCCACTAGACATTATCCACACATTCGTTGACTTCTAAATATACCCCACAGTAATAAGTCTCGACAACCTTAACCTAGAGGCCTCAGGTGTATCCTCCACGGAGTTGCAGAATTCTACCCAGGATTTGTTCTGAGCCTTTCTCAGCGCACCCTTATATTGTATTTTCTTAGCTCAGCATTAAAGATGTGGCTTTTGCTCTGTTGAAGAGTTTTCTGTAGTCTTTGCTTAGACCAACCAGCTCAGGGGTCCACCATGGCGGTAGTTGTTTGCTTGTTTGCTTGTCCCAGTGCCAAGCCAAGGGACACAAGCGAGTCATTCAGAGATTTCGTTATCCGCCTGAACATTAGGTCTATATGCTGCGCAGTTGCCACTTCCTTTTCTGGTCTGGTAGAAGGGATAGACGTTCAGAATTATATCCCAATCCGCCTTTGTTCTGTTTAGCAGAAGGACCACTTTTGCAATATTTTCTCCAAGGCTTAAACTAATATAACAATGATCAGAGAAGCTGTGGTCATCCAACACTGCCCTTTCGCATATTCTTGCGCTTATAGTTTCCGATACAAAGGTAATATCTACTACCTCCTGCCTACTATGTGGTATTTTTTCTCTACAGAAGCGACTTCAACCAGCGACTTAAGGTTTGAAGGCGTCATCTCTAAATTGTGTGCCATTTCAGGGCTGGCTACTTCTGAATCATCAGTGCTTAGCGACGGAAAAGGAAAAATATCTAGACTACCCTTTGAAAGAATACGGGCTCTGTGTCTCCCATTACCCGTACCCTTAAGTTGTTTAATTCCCGGAATTCTTAGTTCACGAACCATTCCTCCACACACCCATGATTCCTGGATAAGAACCACGTCAAATCCCGAAGCGGCCTACAATAGTGGAGATTTATCTGTAGAAACCGGACCATAGTCAGGATTCAGAACTGCCACCACTGTTGTGTTAGCCTCGTCTTCTGATTCCGCCAGGAGTTCATCCTCACAAGATTCGTTAGATATTGTCATGATGAGCTTCCGTACGCATCCAGGGGCAGGTGAGAAAGCTGTGGAACCACTCTTTCTCAGGACACTGGACGGTTGCGGTGTGAACAATTCCCCCATTGATGTGCATTAGCAGCTGCTGTCAAAGTACTTTTTGAATTCCATGCATCCCCGATGGCGCACACCTTGAGCGCAGTCCAACCAGATGACCCACCCAGACAGGGCTTGTCGATTCCCCTTTCGATGCTTTCCCCTCCTGTCTCGATTGTGGCAGACGGATTTTTAGTTTCCTGCAACCCGCCAGACTTTAGCGATGTGGTCGATAGTTCTTCAGGCAAGAGTTCAGCAACAACTGCCGATTCGTCTCCTAATTCCCCAACCCCACCGTATCTATAGACCTTCAGTTTCAACTTGTTAAATCCATAGGATACAACTCCTTCAGACTTGTTGAGGTCTGACCATCAACCTCATCCAATCTACCAATCTTGCAGTCGGTGATTGAAAGATTGGGATTATATTCCCTTAGTCTTCCAAGTATGGATTCAGGATCTGAGTGACTTAAAATTTTCTTCCAAAAATAATAATCTATTACGAGTTACAGAAAAATTCTTGCGGATCGAAATAACAAAACGCTCCACTCAACAGTTCAAACAAGAATCCGACGTCTGCCCAGAAGACCGCACACTCCTCCGGCAGTTTTATAGACACACTGAAATTGAGTGCATCAGAGTAGACCCCCAATCCAGTCCCTGACTCCATATTGGAGCCATCGGTGCAGATCGAGGTCTCGTTCTCCTCAAGTACAGCATTCGCCCTCCATTCATCCTTCCCAGGAAATTGAATCGAGAATGCCCTCACTCCAGTCGGCCTGGTGCAGGTAGTCGGAGATCCTACTAGAATCGAACTGTGTCCCCAACCATGCTCCTTCAGCTCTCTCAGCCTAAACGCGACCCTGGCGGCGCTATTCCGAATATAGGCCCCCAGCATCGCCTCCAGGCCTGTCTGCGGTGCGGATCTCAGTACCCCTGTGACCCCGAAGCAGGCCAGTCTCTGGCGGAAAAGTTGATATGTTTGAATAACTTGTTTAATTTTTATTATAGTAACCTTTTGAAAATATGTTGAATGTACACACATTTCTGGAATCTTCCTTTGTAATTATAACACTTATATTCACCCGACTTAGGTTGCCAATGGTGTACGCAAGGTCCGAAATTCAAAGCTCTAGCTCAATTTAAAAAAAAATACCAATTGCGGCTCTAAACGTACTATTTCTCACACATTCGGTACGATTCCTCCCAAGCCTCGTAGGAGAATTTCCATTCACCGAGCATCAATATGGATTTCATCTCATCATCGCACACATTTTCCGTGGCTTCAATCAACCCAGGCCATGTGATAGGACGGTCCTCGTGGCACTGGACCTATCGAAGGCATTCGACACAGTCAGTCATGCCAAATTATTTGAGGATATAGCCAACTCGTCCCTCCAACCAGGCCTGAAACGAATTATCTGTGTGGTCGCCAGTCATGTGTGGAATTTAGGGATAAGAAGTCGAAACACCGTAGAGTGAAACAGGGAGTTCACCAAGCTGGGGTAATATCACCCGCACTGTTTATCCTCTACCTAGCCTCCATTCCACCCCCTCCAGACGTCATAGAGATCATGTCATATGCGGACGATTGTACGATCATGGCATCAGGCCCCCCACCCATTATTGACATCTGCGATAGGTTGAACGTCTACCTAAACGAACTTGCCTCATATTTCGCTGCAAGAAATCTGAAGATATCTGCCGCCAAATCTTCAGCCAAATTGTTCACTACGCGTGAGGTGAATACTGAGCTGACTGTGATGGTCGATGGAGAAATGATTCCGACCATCAAGTGACCCAAAATACTTGGTGTCACATTTGACAGCTCTTACACATTCTCACCACATGCCACAGCAATTTGCGATAAAGTCAAAAGTAGAAACAAGGTCATCAAGTCACTTGCTGGCAGCACTGGGGTGCAGACAAAGAAACCTTGTTGACCACGTACAAAGCGATTGGTCTGTGGTAAGTTATGCAGCGCCAGTGTGGTCTCGTCCGCTTTGTGACACGCAGTGGAATAATATTCAGATCTGTCAGAATGCCGCCCACCGAACTGCGACGGGTCGTCTCCTTAGTTCTCATGTAGACCACCTCCATCAGGAGACAAAGATCCTACCAGTACGAAGATATAACTACATGCTGTCTAAGCAATACCTTTTGGGTCGCAGAGACCATCCAAATCATCATCTTGTGGATATATATCCACCGCCCAGAAGCCTTTAGGTAGATCAACATGATGTAGAGCATGAGGTTCAGCGCTACAAGAGAGAACCTTTAAATCAAGCGGAATATTAAACAGGTCTAGACAACATTCATGCAGACACGGTAGCAGGTGTGGTAAATGGCTGTATCAAAACATCGGTCCATGTTTTGATACAGCTGCCATATAAACAGACCTTGGGTCTTGACTTCTTGAGCTTCTAGAGCGAAGGCGAAATTTTTATCCGATTTGGCCGACATTTTGCATGAAGTGTTTCGTTATAACTTCCAACAACTGCGTTAAGTATGGTCTAAATCAGTTCATATCCTGATATAGCCACCATATGAATCGATTACTCGATTAGTCATTCAAAGAACTTGACAAATGTGATCCATGGTGGAGGGTATATAAGAACCGAACTTTGCAAGCTTTTACTTGTTTTTTTTCCAAACCTTATTTTTTCGAGACTAGCTCTTACCATTTGCGCTGGGCAAAAAGTCACCATTTCGTACTTTTGAGTACCTAGACGTACAAATATCACCAAAATCCGTCTTATCCCGTCGTTGACCCAAGACAACATATGTTCAAAATTTCATGATTCTAGCTTTAGCCGTTTGGGCTGGGCGATGATGAGTCTTTCACGCATCTCTTATGTTATACATATATGTATGCAAAAAGATAAATGTTTCTTGGAATTCATAAATGTTATTTTATTAAAATCTAAATTTTTTATTCCAGAACGTTTAGTCATTGAATATTTAGCTTTCTTCCTCTTTATTTCATTAATAAACGGTGATAATAGACGGCTGCCATATAAACCGATCTGGGATCTTGACTTCTTGAGCCACTAGAGGTCGCAATTCTTATCCGATTTCGCTGAAATTTAGCATGAAGTGTTTAGGTATCACTGTACCCAATTGCGCTAAATATTAGTTCAAATCGGCCTATTACCTGATTATGCTTCTTAAGACTCGCAATAGAAGGCGCAATTCTCACCCGATTTGGTTGAAGTTATGTACAACGGCTTCTCCTGCGACCTTCAACATACGTGTCAAATATGATCTAAATCGTGCTATAACTTGATACAGCTTCCACATAAACCGATCTTCCGATTTTACTTCTTGAGCCCCTATAGGACGCAATTCTTATCTGAATTGGCCGAAATTGTACACAATAACTTCTACTTGATCTCCAACATTGAATTTAATAATGGTCCGAATTGGACCATATCGCTTATCCATTATCCTTTGTTTGCCTAAAAAGAGATACCGGGCAAAGAACTTGTCATATGCGATCTATGGTGAAGGGTATATATTTTATTTTATTTGTTGTATTGTATTTTTTGATACCTAAATGTACTAATTTCATAAAATCCCGTTTTATCCCGTGCCTATGACCCTAAACCAACATTAGTAAAAAATTTCATGATTCTAGCTTTAGCCGTTTGGGCTGGACGATGATCTTTCAGTCAATCAGTCAGTCACGCTACTCTTTTATATATTTAGAAGATATAATCCGAACTTGACCATACTCGACGCAGGTATCGAGGGGCTCAGTCGACTCACTGTACCAAATTACAGCGAAATCTAGTAAAAAAAATGTTCAAGAACCTAGCCTGCGTATGGAAAAAATATGGATCTGTCTCAAATTTCAGCTCATTATCTCATTTTTGATGGATGTACCTTGATTATATTTGACGGACGGACAGACACGGGCATCGATCGAGAAGATCATTAATTTTGTAGGGTCGAAAAGTGATATTTCGAAGTGGTGCAAATGGATGACTTAATTTTCATACTCTCTATCTCTATCTTATGGTGGTGGGTATAAGAATACAATGTTATTTTTATACCCTCCACCATAAGATGGGGGGTATACTAATTTCGTCATTCTGATTGTAACTACTCGAAATATTCGTCTGAGACCCCATAAAGTATATACATTCTTGATAGTCGTGAAATTTTATGTCGATCTAGCCATGTCTGTCCGTCTGTCCGTCCGTCCTTCCTTCCTTCCGTCCGTCCGTCCGTCTGTCTGTCGAAAGCACGCTAACTTCCGAAGGAGTAAAGCTAGCCGCTTGAAATTTTGCACAAATACTTCCTATTAGTGTAGGTCGGTTGGTATTGTAAATGGGCCATATCGGTCCATGTTTTGATATAGCTGCCATATAAACCGATCTTGGGTCTTGACTTCTTGAGCCTCTAGAGTGCGCAATTCTTATCCGATTGGGATGAAATTTTGCACGACGTGTTTTGTTATGACATCCAATAACTGTGCCAAGTATGGTTCAAATCGGTTCATAACCTGATATAGCTGCCATATAAACCGATCTTGGGTCTTGACTTCTTGAGCCCCTAGAGTGCGCAATTCTTATCCGATTGGAATGAAATTTTGCACGACGTGTTTTGTTACGATATCTAAAAACTGTGCCAAGTATGGTTCAAATCGGTCCATAACCTTATATAGCTGTCATATAAACCGATCTTGGGTCTTGACTTCTTGAGCCTCTAGAGTGCGCAATTCTTATCCAATATGAATGAATTTTGGCACGTAGTATTTTGTTATGATATCCAACAACTGTGCCAAATATGGTTCAAATCGGTTCATAACCTGATATAGCTGTCATATAAACCGATCTGGGATCTTGACTTCTTGAGCCTCTAGAGGTCGCAATTATTATCCGATTTGCCTGAAATTTTGTACGACGGATTCTCTCATGACCATTAACATACGTATTTATTATGGTCTGAATCGGTTTATAGCCTGATATAGCTCCCATATAAATCGATCTCTCTATTTTACTTCTTGAGCCCACAAAGGGCGCAATTCTTATTCGAATTGGCTGACATTTTACACAGGTCTCCAACATATAATTTAATTGTGGTCCAAACCGGACCATATCTTAATATCGCTCTAATAGCAGAGCAAATCTTTTCTTATGTCCTTTTTTTGCCTAAGAAGAGATGCCGGGAAAAGAACTCGACATATGCGATCCATGGTGGGGGGTATATAAGATTCGGCCCGGCCGATCTTAGCACGCTTTTACTTGTTTTTTTGTCAGTTTGGAGAATTAGAATTAGGAGAGGAAAGAAAACAGAAATAATTGTTCGTAAACAATTATTAAAGATCAAGTTTTATTTTTCAGCTCTCAACCCTAAAGGGCCTACAAAAAACCGCGATTTTAATATGATTATAGCAGAATGAATAATTTTTTATTATAGCAAGAGTGATTTTGTCTGGGTGATACGATTAGCAATGTGTAATGATTTAGAAAACGTACGCTCACCATTTGTTGTTTACAGTGACCTGAGAAAATAATTTTGCAAATGGGTTGTTGTATTCACCAGTCTAGCGGATTCGCTAGACTAAGAATAATAATAAGAATAAATAAAACGCCCTTCCCGCTAAATGCTTTGCATTTTAACGTTAGCAACATTATCCGACATAAAACCCAAAGAGCCCATTTATTTAAGATTACTAGTATTGCAACATCGGGTAGTACAGGGACGGGAAACTCAATACAGCCTAACGAATAATGACCCGATGATGAAACCATTACAAACTTTATAAAGATTCGAAGACTAGGATAGGCAAAGAACCTAATACGAAAAGATCAGGCAGTGCAGTGACGGGAAAGGCAATGCAGTCTAGTGAGTTGGGATCGGTCGATGGGATCATCACCAATTTCCAAGAAGCCCTTTGACTGGAGTACCAGTGATTGACGTTATCCAGATTAACCTCCACCGGAGCGAGACAACTGCACACGCACTGATGGAGAAAATCAGCAAGTGCAAGATTCATATTGCCTTAATTCAGAAGCCATGGACGACCCGGAACAAAGTTTCTGGACTGAACCATATCAACTACCAATTATTCTTTGCTAACACTGGTACTCGGCAGAGCACCAGCGATATTTGTCTCAAAAATTTTAAATATATATTTTCCACAGACTTGTCAACGTCGGATGCAATAGTGGTAAGACAGGGAGACGGTGGAGCATACCTGTCATCACTTTATCTGCCTTTCGACTCTCCAACACCGCCACCCACATTAGAGCTGCAATGGTTGGTAAGGAAAGCAGATTAGACAGGGAACGAGGTACTAATAGGGTGTGATGCGAACTCTCACCACATTTCGTGTGATAGTACCAACACTAATATGCGGGGCCAAGTCCTAGCAGAGTTCTTAAATACTAACGACCTAATAACACTTAATATTGGTAACACCTCTACCTTTGTTAATAGGATTAGAGAGGAGGTATTAGATTTGACGATATGTTCGAAAAATCTAATCTGTGAGATTCAGGTCTCCATGGAACACTCTTTCTCTGACCATCGCTTCAGTATGTTTAGAAAAGCACGGCCAGCGCCGAGTCCAACAAGCTTCCGTAATAAGTTGAAAACCAACTGAAACAATTGGGATGAATATTAGACACGGCTCAAGGAATACAATAAACAATAAAAAATTTTACGGCGTTACTATAAAAGGAGGCAGACTCTCTGGCGTCCCTGGGACTTGCATATACTCCCAAAGCCTGGCTGGAGGCAAGGGAGGTTTTTGTACCTAAGCACGGCAAGGCAAATGCTCAAATACAAACAGCATGCCTATGTCAAGGGAAGGTCGGTGGAGACTGCCCTGCACGAGGTATTGCATAACATAGAAAAATCCTTCGATGTCAAAACGTATACATACTGGCAGTAGGCATTGACATCGAGGGGGCTTTTACACATACACTGATCCAATCCTAGACACACTGATTCAATCCTTAGACCAGTATCGGGTTCACCCGGTCCTTAGAGACTGGATAAACCATATGCTAAGGAACGGGTGGATAAATTGTGTGTCCCATGACATAAATATAAGGGAGAAAGTAGCACTAGGCACACCACAGGGGGCATTTTATCGCCACTCCGTGGGTGACCACCATCAATGACCTATTACGAATGCTGACTGAGGAGGGATTTGAACCAGTTTGCTACGCAGACTTCTAAGGGGTAAGGACCAGTTATGCAGAAGGCCCACTAGAGCCTTCTGCAGAGAAGACTGAAATCTGCCTATGGTGGACCAATTTAACGCACCACGTTTCCTCAATAGAACGATTTCGATATCTGATAAAGTCAAATGCGTAGGAGTGATCTTGAATGGGAAACTGAATTGAAAGTGTCATATTCAGGAGCGTACAGAGAAGGCTCACAGATGTAGGCTCGAAATGGGGCCTGAATGCGAGGATAGTCCACTGGCTCTTCGGTAGCGTGATTAGACCAATACTTACTTATGCCTCAGTAGTTTGGTGGACTACGATGGAGGAAAAGTACAACGTAAGGATAACAGGTTCACAGAACATGTTGTCTTGGCATAGGCGGAGCGATGACAACCACACCCACTAAGGAACTGGAGACCATTCTAGATTCAGATTAAGTGCTAAGCAGCCACTGCGCTATGAGACTAAAGACTAAGGGAGAAAGTATAGGAGCAGCTCATACCATAGCGGTATAATCGAGGCGACGATGGGATACCTGGTAGGAATTGAAGAGGTTTCCGATCGGATACCTGAGACGGCACTTGATCATGTTACACAGATGGATCAAAGCTAGAGGACAGAGAGGGCTTGTGGGTCTACATTGAGAACATAGGACTGAGATCATCACTTTAGACTGCCTGACCATAATACGATCCTGCAGGCGGCGATCCCGGAGATCATGGAATGCTTAAGGTGGTGTGGTGTTAACGCGAGGATGTCGAGTATGAACATCTTTACGGACAGCCAACAGGCTATAAGGGCAAAAAACCAGGACGGTAAGATCGCGAAAAACTGAGAATGAGAAAGCAGACGATTTGGCTGTGAAGGCAAGAGAACTGCCGTCAATGAACTTGGTTAACCCAAAGCCTTTCGGGTCAACGGAGTCCGAGTTAATGATATGGGCGACGAATGCGCATGTAACACTGTGGAACAGCGAAAAGTCGGTAGGACGGCGGAATTCCTATGGGGAGATCCAGATCGTGAAAAGACGAGACTATTACTGAAAGGACGTAAGAAGGAGGTCGGCATAGCTTTCGGTATCATCACGGGACACATAGGACTACGAGTTCACTTATGCGGGGAAGATGATGAGACGTTGGAGCATTTCCTATGTCATTGCCCGGCTTTCACAACTAACAGAAACCGGCACTTAGGTGGTGACACAAGACCAGACATGAACAAACTCAGGGGCGTGGCATAGAAAACAATAAAGGATTTTGTAATTAGCACGGAATTCCTAACTTAGTTTTTTTTCAAGGTTAATTTTTTAATATTCAGAACGCACAACAAGCCGATAACTGGCCTAGTTGTATGCTCATGGTGGCATGGGGCGGATTAAGTTAGCAAGTTTGCCGAAAAAATTTGAAAGAAATAAAATGTACAACAAAAAGAAAAGAAATGAAAGAAAGAAAGATACACATATTTCAAGCTAAGCCTGATGAAACCGAAATGATGCATATTATGAAAATACAAACAACATGCCATTGAGACAACATGCCATCCATCCTCGGTCATGGAGGAAACCGGAAAGACCAAAACCAAAACGATAGATATCCAGATAATATCCTCTTCCAAGAGATAACCTGTCCAGACTGAGACTCAGACAATCCTGGACTTCAAATATTCATAATCCGTATCGTCGTGTATGAACGACATGAGTCCAAGGAGATACAGGATTCTGGGAATATCAGAATTCTGCTTGCGGAATTTTCTTAGATAACTCTCCTTTAACTATATTCACAAGCGCCACCAACCAGTATAGGTGCGAACTTCAAATTCATTATCTATATATAATTGTTCTATGTTCGGATGTGTGTAAGCTTTTGCAAAGCATATAAATACAGCAAAGACATACAATACGTAAAAATTGAAAAAGTCGATTAGGGATCATTTTGAACACATAGATGGCATTATATTCATTGGGATGGGACCACTTTCACATAATCAATAAATATAATTATTAGGGGGTTCACAGATGCAAAGTTACACCTAAAATATCAAATTTTAGAAAAAGCGCTAAAATATGGGGTCCATTTTAACCGACGGCACCTGTTGACCACTGCCTGTAACTAAAATGTAACTGAAAGATGAAAGAAAGAAGATGGGGCCTATTTTTACCAACGACATCTGGCATCCAAAAGGCGCAATTGAAATACTGTATTTTACATTGGGAACCATGGAACCACTTTCATATAATCTGTAAAAGGTACACATATATTAACCCAATGCATGCGCAAGTATTTTCGTCCTTTAAAGTATTGCTGTTAAAAATGTTATCCATCATTTATACAGATTGCCAAAAATTGCATTAAAATTGTATGAAAACTGTACGAAACACGTGTCAACAGTGTTGTATTGGAATTTCATTACTTGAAAATAATCTAACAGTAGCTGGGATAAGGACACTCGTACAAAAACCGACTCTTCGTGAACACGATATCTGAATTTCATCAAATAAATTTCGTTTTATTAACAAATATCTTAATTTCTTCATTTTTTCTGTTCAATTTGAATTTTAAAAAGAGTTCAATATAACATTCATCTTACAAAAAAGTATCTTTTTTTTCATAATATGTTTGTTGTCTGACGTATAACATTCATAATTTTTGACCGTAGGTCTTCTGTGGACCATATTTCTATAATTACCCAACCCGTACTCATTTTCAAAATATTTTTATGTTGCAGACATTTTGTGAACGTACAATTACTTCTTTTCGGATACATTGTTATATCGTCTGTGTCTCCTTGAATATACGCGCATAATGTTTTTTGTTTGCTTTATTTTTGTCTTAAACTCATATATTTCTCTATAATTACGCCGAAAAATAAGATACTGACGAATATCATACTATTTTGTATAGGAATTTAAACTTTTGGTCTCAAAACTTGAATTAAATTTGACAAAATTAAAATTGATATTCCATTACAGGATATTGCCCGACTTTACACCATTTTTTAATGCTTTCTATTCAAAGAATAGCATATCAAAAAACATTTGAAAGTCAGCAAAAGTGTGTTGTTGCTAGAAGCATTTGACTGGCTATCCCTATCGCGATTTCATTTTCACCAAGAAAAAACATCAGCGGACGATGTCAAATGGATCATGGTGCTTCACATAACATCCCAACTAGAGCAGGTTGTAAAGTACACATCTGAATTAGAACAGGGCTCTTTAAGACGACTTGCTTCACAAGCGCAATAGAATAGAAATCAATTCTTACTTCCCTTATTCAAATCCAAACTTATTCAACAATGCCAATAGCAACAAACATAAACATCTTTTGCAAAACTCTTTTGGTCTTTGCACGGTGATCGCCCAACGGTTGATGCTGCTAGTGCCGTTTTTGTGTATAGCCGTTTGTTTTGCCTGTTTGAGTATTCTTTTTTTGGTCTTAAAATCTTATTGAGATTCCATTGCAGGATATTGTCCGGCTTTAGACGATTGTTTAATGCTTTCTATTCAAAGAATAGCATTGCAAAAAACCATTACAAGTCACGTTCGGGACCGGTCAATTGGCCGCCTAGATCGCGCGATTTAACGCCTTTAGAATATTTTTGTAGTGCTATGTTAAAGCTAATTGGCGCATTAGAAGACAACATTTAAGCATTTATTCGTGAGATACCGGACAAAATGTTGGAAAGAGTATGACAAAATTGGACTAAGCGGATGGACAATTTGAGGCGCAGTCACGGTCAACATGATTTGCAACATTTGCATGAAATGATCTTCAAACATTTAATTATATTGTTACAATTGAGGTTTATTAGTTTTAATGTCCCTTTAGTTTAATTTCCGTTATTTTAAATTTAAAATTGTAACAGTTTTCTTATTGCGTCATCACACATTGTTTCTAGTATTCCCTAGAATTTCTTTAGAGTACTTTGTTGAAATTCTCTTATTCGTAATAATGTCTGTTGTGTTTCTTGCGCTTGGTTGCACCACTAACTTAAATGTCCAATAGATGTAAGAGTTTTGTTTGTGTGTTTGTATTTGTCAATGCTGGTCAGCTTTAGCAGAAATCAAGAGATGACCTGTCGCGAAATTGCAAGATTAGGTTTTCTCAAAACATCGATGTGGCCAGAAAACCAGCAGTGGCGTAACGGAACATGAGTTCGTCTTATCTGAAAGCGCGTATTGAAAACGTATCAGCAAACAGCAGTTTGCAAGTTGCAAAGCAAATAAGTAGATCAGTAAATCATTGTGAAGTAAAGAATTATAAACGAACTGTGTTTTAATTGGAAGTAAAACTTCTACAGTGAAAAGTAACAATATGGACCGTTCTATCGATTCAAATAAAGATTTCATTCATTTTTCTGTTATTAATGTTTTTTTTCTCTTTGAAAAACTTTCCTTTAACTCTTAAAAAATCACCCTTTATAACTGAAAGATTGGGCCTTCGACAAATTTATACATATATATAAAATATATATATATATAAAGTCATTAGCCCAGCTGATGAAATATTCTTATTCCAGAGTTGTATGCAACCCACTAGAACGTCAAATGCTTTGTGTGGATTTTAAAGATTTTATTCATTTTGTTTCTTTCTTTCACATATTTTTTCGTTTGAGTTTATAATTTATACGTTTATTATTATAAATTTTTGTGGCTGCTACACATGATAAAGCAAATAAAAACAAGTCTGTCAATTGTCTTGTCTGTCGTATGGTATGTCACTTATTATGTATCATTGGCATTTCATTATATGCGTCAAAATTGCCAATTTACATACGATTCATTATTTTTGTATGACATAACCCTAAAAATGTGAGCAAAAGCTGATTTTTATGGCTACAAATTGTTAAAGTTGGCTACAAATTGTTAATTTGGTGCTGCTTTTATTCAACTCACAACAAAAACAGCAGATTTCTTTATGTTTTTGTATTACAATGTATTGTGCATTGTTGCCCTTTTTGTTTATAATTTCGTGGATAGTTCGGCTTGATGTCATGTACAATTATTAAAAACAGAAGTCGGTGTTTTGTTATTAATTGTTTTATATTAAATTTTTCCAATATATCGATTACCGCCGGTAATCTTCATCAGGGAATGGATAAATGTTAAAACAAGTGAACTTATTTCTTACACCACACGAGAATGACAGTGCTATTTTGAAAACTTTTTTCATGTGTTATTTTTCAAACTGTGTGCAACTTTAACAATAGCAAAATTTGGCATGTCATAGGTGTAATGGCACTTTTAGGAAGTGTCCAGAAATTTGACAGTTTACTGGAAATTTGCGAAACCATTCCCACCATTGATTTCGTTATATTTGCGTAGATGTGACCAATTGCGGATTTTGGATGACAGATGTCGCCACCAAAGACATACAAACACAAAGATAAAGCACCTTTTAGATGCCAGATTTCGTTAGTAAAGTCATACAAGGCGCAAATAAGGCACATTTTGGATGCCAGATGTCGTTAGGCACATCTTTCAGTTATATTTAAGTTGCAAGTAGTGGACAACAGGTGTAGTTGGTCAAAATTTACCCAATCTGTTTTAGCAATTTTCCTACAATTGAATATTTCAAGCGTAATTTTGTATGAGTGTTAAATAAATCTGCTCATGCACAGGATTCACTGAATAAGGTTAAGCCAATCGATCAGCCGATATACTTTTTTTTTAATATTTGGCAGTACTTGGCATTGAGGATGTCAACTTGTTCTCTTTTTACATTCATTCTTTGTTTACGTTTTCTCCTATATGATGACATTTTCAATCGTCAGATTTGACATCCTTAATGATGTTTATGGGGCCTATCCACTTTGTGTTTTTGCATGTGACCTAACCTTCTATTAGTGAATCCTGGCTCATGCACTGGACTATGTACTTTTTGTAGAATATGTTGCAAAAATACAAATTCCACAAAAACTACGCTGAAAAGTAAAAAGAGTCTGTAAACAAATGTTAGAAAATCAACTCGCAAAAATTACACAATTCTTAACTTAGAGGACTAAAAACAAACAAGCGTCAAAGTTGAAAATTGTTTAATTTTTCCGCGTCGCATTTGTGAGAATTTTTGTGGAGAGTTGCATTTTTGAAGCGCGACGCTAAGCAAAGCTCAATGCGCTCATTTTGTTTGGACGTTAACAATATGCAACTCCGCACACTAATCCCAAAAAGTTAAACAAGTAAAAAGGCATTAAGTTTTTGGATACCCACCACCTCGAGTGTATATGTAAACTTCCTTTCATCACAATCCGGTGAAAATTGGATAACTTATGCACTCAAATTCGGCACGGACATTGAGTGGCCTAATAAATATAAGTCACTGATCCATTTTGTAGTACAAAATATGGGTCTTTTTAGCCGCTATATCCAAATATACCGATCTGAACCATATAGGACACGGATGTCGAAAATGCTAACAAAAGTCACAACGTCAAATTTCAATGAAATCGGATAATGAATGTGCTTTTTATAGGACCAAGATTTTAAATCGAGAGATCGTTCTATAAGGCACCTATAACCAAATCTGTGTAGTGGCGCATGTCGATGTACCCAATATGAATATATTTCTTGGAATTGGCCCGCCTGATAATAGATATGGACATTCCTGTTTTTTTTCCAACCCCAACGCGAGTTAACATACAATGTGGATGCTAGAGTATTTTTGTTGTTGTGATTGCTTGTCTCATGTTGTTCCCTTATTGGAACATATTTGGAGCTTTGCCTATGCTGTTTTTCTTCTTCTTCTTCCTTGTAGCACTGTTACAGTTGGATTCACTTACATTGACCGCTGTTGATGATTCAAAGCTTAGTGTGATCATGTGTTATAATCACTTAGCTAACAGAGACGCATCATAGGCGGTAGCCTAGGGGAAGCGTTACAGCCTACGAACCGGTGAGCGTGAGTTCGAATACCGGCAGCAGTGTTTCTTTATACATTTATATTTTTTATTTATTTATTTTTTTTTTTTTGTTTGTTTCATTTCATTTGTTTTCTTTTTTTTTGATCATTTGATCACATCAAAGTTCAAATGAGTTGTTTAATTTTTTTTCCTTTTGGTTTTCTTTTTTTTGACAACTATTGGATAAGGTGGAAAATGGTTTTGGTTGTTAACATCCACACATATAAGTCCGACCAAATCATAGGTTTAGAGCACTTTGTCTCCATATTGAAAAGTTGCTATAATTTCCCCTTAGCCATAGTGGTGAATGTTAACTTCTTTTCTATGTTCTTTGTAGCTTTTCTTTCGCATTGGAGTTCCCATACACTCACAAATGGATTATTATTGTATTTGTGGCATGTATGTAAAAGAAGACATTTTTGGTTTTGAGAATTTTAATTTGTGGTAGTAACTCAGCAATTTGCCCCATTGTTTAGGTCAAGGCTACAAAAGGTGGTAGCAGACTGATTTGAGATCCATTTTGCTCCAACCTTGCAACCGTGTGCACCCAAAAGTTTAAGTTTTTGTGTCGTAAAGGACTTGAGATTCTTTAAAAGTGTAAAAGCGTTATCCTTGCTTTAGTAAAAAAGGGATTAAATTTTTTTTTTTTTTTTGTTGGTGGCAGTTCTCCTCAATTTTTATTTTTTTATTGTCCTGCAGAATCGATGTTTATTTATAAAATCGCGGGTAAATAATTGTTGCAAGTGTTGGTTTCCTGCATTTTCTTTTTGCTGAGGGTTTTATCCCCAAAGCTGGAGTGTTGGTCCCCTGTGATCATTTAGCTCCTGGATTAATACATTTGGTAAGGTTGCATTTTTTCTAAACAATTTCTCAATTTCTTTTGAGAACTCATTGTTCTGTGGGCCTTGTTTCTCTGATTCTAGGATTCCCCCTTTCCCTGTGCTCATATGGATTTCTCTGTTTCTGCTGTGCAGATTTGGCTGCCTGAGAGAGTCTAACAAAAGTCTTTTCATTTTTTTTGATCAGTGGATTCTGGTGTTTTAAATGGATCGTTTGTCTTGGTTTCAAGTACAAGAAAAAAAAAGAGCCGTCGGGATTGGTGCAACTCATTTAGTTTTTGTTTTTCGGGAATCGAAACAAACGCGTTTTGGTTGAAAAATCACTCTCGAAAAGGAAAAAAAACTCTTGCGTGCTAATTCTTAGGTTTTGTAACTTGCTAAAAAAAAAAGACCTTAAAAAAATAATTATTTTTCCGTATTTTTGCCCATGTAATTGGCCTCAAGTGTTATATAGTTTAATTTTTGCTCATTGGTAAGGCAGAGATGGAGAACCGAATCGGAAGTGAAACAAAAAGTTAATGCCTAATTGAGAGTTTTTTTTGGTAAAAGTAGTTTGGCAATCCAATGTTTTAGAAAAAGGCGAATATAAAAAAAACCGATAGAGTGAATCGTATCAAATGTTAAAGACTATATTGAAAAAAGTGATTTTTTGTGTATGCCGCGTATTTTGTTAAAAACTTGCAATTGGCTGGAGTTTGCTGGTTTGTTTTAATAACCCCTCACCCCTCGAAAGGCCTTTCAACGTGGGAGCTCCAACAAAAACCAAGTAAGTGCAAACTGTTATACTACCACTGAGCAAAGCCAAACAGATTTATTTTTTTTTTCGGAGAGTGAGAGAGATGCCGTTACCTCTCTCAGGTAATTTTTGTCAAATTAAATAATTTTTTTCTTTTAAATTAATTTAAAAATGTTTTAAATCTTCCCCCATAATTTTTAAATTGGAATTTTTGCAAGTTGGCAACTTTCAGATGATCTGTTTGTGTTTGTTCAGTTAAATATCCTGCATATACATATATATCTGATTCTGTGCTGGTGGATATGTCAATGCTAAAGTGTTAACATGCTATTGGAACCTCTGTTAACTATGTTGATTCGCTGTTAACAAGACTCTCAGAAAATGTTCTTGGGTCTGAAAAGCACTGCTTCGATTGAAATAGCTTTGATACATTTTTTTTGGCAATATTTTTTTATATGAATGTACGTTTTGTGCCTTTTGATCATTGAAATATCTAGCCCAGTATGCCTATAAAATATTGTTTTTACATTTGATACCATTTTTATTGAAATTTGGCTGCATATTAGTCAAAACTTCGCGATTTAAAATTAGTTTTTCGTTTTATACAACCGAGTGGGTTGTGTTGATGTATGTGTGATTAGAGGAAAAAAATGAAGTAAGGGAAAAAAGGGGTCAATGCACTCACAGCTGTTTTACTTTAACAGAAGTACAAATGGAAATACACTCACACAGCTACATATCATTTTTTTTCATAATGAGCCTTTTAAATGAAGTTTGGTTCACAGCCGATTTAGTTTTTTTTCTGCCGCGCTATGAATTCACATAAACTCGCCTATTGATTCTTATTTGATATATTATATAAATATTTTTTTTTTCATGCCGTGTTTTTTTTTTACCCTTCTTGTTAAGTTTTGAGATTTAATTTAAATGATTAGTTTTTTTTAGAGTTATGAAAATAATTTTAGTAAATTAAAGGATCAATTTAGATATACAGAAAAATTGGTTGTTAGCCTTGACTTTAATATTTCTTTTATTATATTTTTTTTTGTCTGTTTTTAAAGTAGGATGTGATTCATCTCTATAGTGAGCGACCGGATTTGATAATGAACTTTTTCTTAATAAATTTAATGAATTTGTTAAATATGGAGTAAGCCCAAACCTTTGAGTTTGATTTGTAGGGTCGGTAAAGGAAGGTAGGTTAAATATTATGGGTTTACCAACCAAGAAGCGATTTCTTTGGATGCTTTTGGTAAACAGGAAGGGAGGGCATGCTGTGCAGCTTACACCTTAGCACAGCCGATCGAATGATGTCGGAAATAGATCCTCTGGTGTTGTGACCCCCCTTATACTTTGTGTATTTGTCTATTCTATCTGACTTTCTTTTGTTTTGGTTTTGCTATCGTTCGTGCACGCATTAACATTAAAGCTGGTAGTTGGTAAAATTAAACGATGAACATTGGCAAGATCCCCCCCATCCGACGAGCAATAAGGCCGGTGAAATATGCGTGCCATGCCGTTTTGTTTCATCTATAGACATTTATGTGGAGTTTTGCTCAGACTAGACCCTTGAACACTACATCTGGACCAAATTAAACAAGGATATTATAATCATCCTATTTTATTATAACTCTACTACTATATCCGTAGTTATGACTTAATAGCGTATAGTCTCGATAATTTTTTATTCAGGTCCCGAGAACTCATATTCAAGTAAAATTTTTAGACAATAAATCTGCTTTTTATGGGAGGGCTTAAATTGGAAGATCGGTCTATATGACAGCTATATCTAAATACATTCCGATATTTACTATATTTGGGTCAGATGGCAAAAGGCTCAAAACAACTGACTGTTTTAAATTCCAGCGCAATCGGGTAATAAATAAAGCTGTTATGGTCTTCAGACCCATAATAGAGTCCGATTAGAACCATATTAAGGTCGGATGTTGGGAGGCCTAAAACTACTCACTGTTTAGGGAAATCTGTTAAAAAGTAAATCTTTTATGGGCTTAAGACCCTTTATCGGGAGATCGGTCTATATGACAGCTACTTCTAAATAAAGCCCGATATGAACCATATTTGGGTCCTATTTTGAGAGGCCTAAGACTAATCACTATTGCAAATTTCGGCGAAATCGGATAAAAAAATAGCTTTTATTGACTTCAGACCCTACATCAGCTGTGCTCCTCTTTCAAACCTTTTGGTTGGGCCTTATCATCGTTTTCGCCGTATAATCGATTTAAGTGGCTGTTTCATCGATTACTGAAACTTACAGTTTTGCCATTATACGTTTGATAAAGTGGTGCATATTTTTAGGCGGTTCATACAACCTATCGCACTTTCCATAGCGAACAATTTTCTAATCCTTAATTCCCTTTACACGTTACAACTTCCATCATGAGTGCATCGCCAAAACCAAACAGCCGCAATGATGTGTTTTTAAACCAATTGAAGTTGGCATTGATGAACACGTGCCGGGGACTCCAGGGCACCTAAAAGAAATCGGGACAGCATCTTTCAACGATCCTTGGTTGGTGACATTTCTAAAACGCCACTACTATCCGATTCACCTCTACGTATGATACAACTTATTGATGATCGGTTCGAGAAACTCAGCAATCGATTTGAAGATCGTATGAAAGAAAAACACCTTATTAACTCGGCGTTCACAATCAAAGGACTCGTGCATGTTAAACATAGCCCCAACGATGATCCTGTTGCTATTGATTAATTCTCACCGCATGTTTCTTAATCCAACGAGCAGTAAATTTCCCAAACTCACTGGAGATTATATAATACTTTTTTCAAACTTCACAACTACTTTCAAGCCGTTTTTTGCTCTTTTCCCCTTTTTTATTTGTTTAATTACTTAAGTTTAACACTTTACTATATATATCATTTTCTTCAACTCAACACCTTTTATAACATTAATTGCGATCATTTAATCCTGTTGCATGATACTGATGGTAGAATTTCTCTTTGTAATTTGATCCTAAAAAATGGTGGTCTTAGCTAACCATTTCGCTAGGAACTTGACGGCGAATATGATTAGAAATCTGACAGGGCAACGGAGTGGTTTGAGGATTTGTCACATTAACGCCTAAAGCTTGAATAATAAGATTGATGAACTTCGATTTATTTTTGAGAATTCGGATTTGAATGCTATTTGTGTATCGAAGACGTGGCTGAAAGAGACAACTCCTGACTCTTCATTAATCTTGAAGGGCATACGGTCTTTAGGGCTGATAAACTACGCAGAGGAGGCAGCACAGCGATTTATGTAAGCAGCAATTTAAGGACTCGCATGTGTGCCACATCGGAAGGTGTTCATTGAAATATCTGCTGTGGAAAGGAAGCTGTTATTGGTTGTGTCTATAGGCCAAACAACAACATTGACCAACATGGGACCATTCATGGAAGTAGTGGAACACCTCACTATTACCTAATTCTAACATCCTTTTGGACACAGGTCTCACCGTGCAGATGTCTTCATTGGGCTTATTACCGACCAACACATCTATGCCGACTCATTTTTCTTCCAGTTCTAGCACCCTTCTATATTTGTTCTTTGTCAGTGAGATTTCAAATGCTTCCTTGTATGACCAACTATCCTCATCGTGCTTCTCCAACCATGATTTAATATTTGTGTCCTACAGCTTTGAAGTTCTTAGAAGGGAGAAGTCTTATTCATATAGAGATTACAGTAGTCTGGACCACGAAGCCCTGCCTTCTTTAATTTCTGATATCGATTGGATTTTTTGTACCATATGGAATCGGTAGACGATCAGGTGAACTTTTTGTCTAGAAATGTGTGTCCTATCCAGGATCTTATGCTCCCGGTCAGAATGAGACGAATTTGACCAAGGACGAAACCTTGGTTTTTGGCAGATATTCATGTTGCAATTAAGACCCGAAACACTGCATACCGTAGATGGAAGGACGTTTTAGGACGTCGCATCTACGAAAGGAATATCGCTCCAACAGAGCACGAGTCAATAAATTGATCAAATCTACCACAGTCAACTACTACCTCAGACGTTTCACCTCGGCGATCGGTTCGAAGAAGACTTGGAAGGCCATTCACGACATTGGCATCGGTTGCAGATCCCCTGATAAATTCACTGATTTGGATGTGGACGAACTTAATGCTAACTTCGGGCGCCGCGGTAGCCGAGTTGATAGCGTGCTTGGATTACCAGTGCAGGGGTCGTGGGTTCGATTCCCGCCAGAAGCCTTGGTCTGTCGTTACTGTGGTATCACATTGGACTTAAATTTGTCTAAGTGAGTCTGTAAAGGACTGCCACTCGTACCTTACCTAACCTAATGCTATCTTCACGAATATCCCAGCAAACCCCATAGATCCTAGTTTCTATGATTTTGATTTCGCTCTTGAGGTTCGTCATAGTGACGGTTTTGAATTCTCGGGTATAGAACAAAGCGATGTGGTATTTGGTTTCTCAATGGTGAAATCAAATGGAGTTGGATTCGATGGCATTGAACCAAAATTTTTTTAAAGCACTGTTGTCATATATTTTGCCATATATTACCCACATTTTTAATAGTATTTTAACTAGGAGCTCATTTCCGATCGCATGGAAGTACACTAAGGATACACCCTTATCCAAGAATTCCAGTGAGTTTCGGTTCATTTCCATTTTGTGTTTTCTGTCCAAAGTATTTGAAAAAATAATGTACGCAGATGTTCTTGTATATAAATGAAAACTCTCTTTTATATGAGAAGCAGTCAGGTTTCCGAACCGGACGTAGCTGTATAAGTGCTCTAGCAGATGTCGTGGAGGACCATTCAAAGGCATTCGATACAATCGATCACAATATGTTGGCGGGAAATTTAAAACACCTGTTTCGTTTCTCGTCTTTGTCTGTTCGCTTAATTATATCATATCTCTCCAATCGTACCCAATCCGTGGATTCGAAGTCAGCTGTTTCTAGTCCCTTGCCTGTTATTCGAGGAGTGCCCCAGGAATCAAATTTGGGTCCTATTCTATTTTCTTTAACTAGCAACGACCTGCAAGACCAGCTCTCATTTTGCAAGGCCCACATGTATGCGGATGATGTGCAGGTCTATATAAGTAGTCCTAAGGAGTATCTAGAAGACCATGTCGCTATGCTGAACCATGACCTGTCTCGGATTTATGAATGGGCAAATGCTAATGGTTTGTGCCTTAATCCCCTAAAGTCCAAGTGCATGGTTATTAAGAAAAGGGTTTCACGTTACACTTGCTACCCTATTGTTGTTTCGGCTAATAAGAGATTGGAGATCGTGGCTCGTGCGAAGAACTTGGGGTTGACTTTCAACAGTTCCTTGTCATGGACAGACCATATTAATGCTGCTGTTGGCCAAGCGTATTCTAAGCTTCGCTCGCTTTGGGCCACTCAGCAATTTGCCCCTCTTTGGGTTAGAATACTGTTGGCAAAGTCATATATTATACCTAGCCTTCTCTATGGTTGTGAACTATTTGCTGACTGCGATTCTCAGAGCAGCCGGAAGATCGATACGTTCTACAACATTGTAGTACGCTATGTATATGGTCTTCGTCGCCGTGACTTCACATTCCGTTACTCCAGATCTTTGTATGGTGTATCATTTCGTGACGTGTTGCTCATGAGGTCTTAGGCCTTTGTACACAAGATAATATATACGCAAGCACCATCTCATTTATTTGAGAGAATTAGATTTGCAAGGTGAAACCGAGGAAATAAATTGATACCAATGACACACCGTAGCTTAGTCTCTCAATGACATCTTTTCATATTCGCCGTTCAGCTTTGGAACTCTCTCCCACATGACCTTCAAACTATCAGTAGCGCTGTCTCTTTCAAAGGCAAATTACTAGATCACTTTAGGAATTCTATTGGGTTGCCCAAAAAGTAATTGCGGATTTTTCATATAGTCGCCGTTGACAAATTTTTTCACAGCTTGTGACTTTGTAATTGCATTCTTTCTTCTGTCAGTTATCAGCTGTTACTTTTAGCTTGCTTTAGAAAAATATTGTAAAAAAAGTATATTTGATTAAAGTTCATTCTAAGTTTTATTAAAAATGCATTTACTTTCTTTTAAAAAATCCGCAATTACTTTTTGGGCGACAATAGGCTTTTTAAAAATAAATATGTTAAGTGTCTAATTTTGATTTGTAAAAGGTAAATGATTTATAACAATATTATTTATATTTTTGTTTTATTACTCAATTTTAAATACTATGTCCGTTTTGTTCGTTTTAAGTTTCTCATACTATATTTTAATTTTTTACTTTTATATTTATTTATTTATACTTTGTCTAAACATTGTAAACTTTAAAAGGATTAATCTCTCGTACTAAAATCTTAAGAACATACGTTCTAGTTGTACGGGTGTCAATAAATTACCAATCGCGTGATCGGTCTATATGGCAGCTATATCTAAATATAGTTTGATCTGAACCATATTTTTTCAGCGAAAAATATGGTCAATATATGGTCCGAATTGGCCCGTTCAAGAACTTGATCAGCGTGCACGAAAAAGACGTATCTGTGCCAATTTTTAGCTCAATATCTCAATTTTTTAGGCTCTATAGTGATTACAACAGACGGACGGACAGAACTACAGACACACGGACATTTGTTTGACCGTGCAGCAAGAATTACTACGTTACTTATCTATTATTACAATTTACAAATTACATAGAAGTTGAATTTAAAGTTAGCCCCGTGAATAGTCGCAAATCGTATGTTAATACAAAAAACCGAAATTAAAAAAAAAATCGTTAAATCGTCTTAGAGTTTTATGACGATCCCAAATACTTTATGTAGGAATACTTTGTATGGTCAGAAATTGATATTTCGATGTATTGCAAACGGAATGACTAAATGAATATACCCCCTATCCTACGGTGGTGGGTATAAAAATGTTCACCTTTGTCGCTCGAAAGCGGTCATCATTCTGTGCTGCCATACGTTAGTAGTGTTTTTAGTCTCAAAGAGCGTGTTTCGAATGATAGCATTCTCGTATGGTGAGATGTAAAAATGACGTAGGGGGTTGTTTTTTACACTGGTGAGAAAAAAAATCCATTTTGCTGTGCCAATTGACCATTTTTTCGAACACTGAAAAATGTTGAAGTTTATCGAAAATCAAAAGTAAACAAGATGTGCGCGCCACATAATAATACAGGAAAAAGCCAGAAAATAATAATTATTTGGGTAATGAATATTTTTCAAAAATATTTTCCTTCTCTGTAAGCAGTTATAATGCAAATGTGAACGTTGTATTATGGAGATATGGATATGTTCACATGAAAATGATCATGACGCAATTATCGGATAGTGTACCATAAGCAGCTGAGTAAAATTTTTTCTCGCGAAGTGCACTATCTGTCAACGAGTTTTGGTTGTGTGTGTGCATTCTAGTTAAGAACAAACAACGAAAAATGGCGCGAACTAGTAACATACTCAACATCAGAGTAGCACTAATCACTGATTTTTACAGAAAGTGTACTCAATATTTTGTTGTTGGGAACTGTCTCCACCTGTCAATGAATATATGTATCTTGAAAATGATGAACGAAACTCATGTCAGGTAAACAAACTATTGATGCCGTTATAGAAAAATTACTAAACGGCCGCGCCATCATTTCAATACTATACAAACACAAAACTGAACTTTTGTCCATTATTGTTAAATAACAACCTTTTAGAATCCCGTTTTCAATGATAACAAACAATAATTTTACTTATTTTATGCCAAGTAAATCGTTTACATTTAGTGACGTCTGCCCACAATGTAGGCGACGAAGTTATGCCGCACGCAGTTTGGTTACCAAAACGTAAATGACTTTGCTCAATGAAACGTCAAAATTTACTGTGCTGTCAAAAATCTACTCAAAAATTATTCACCACACTTAACGTCATATTTTTACTATCCCTACAACAATTCGACACACAGCTGAAGTTAAAAATTGTTTAACTTTTGCGAGTTGATTTTTTGCCATTTGTTTGCAGAGTTGTAAATTTCCCATTTAAGTAAGTATTCAGAAGAAAATAAAATTCCCCACGCCACGTTTCAAAAAGCAAACTCGGCCGATTTTGGACGTAATTGCCATGAATGTTGGAAGTGTTAACAGAAGTCATCGTGCAAAAATTGTGTCAATTCCGACAATAAATTCGCTATCTAGGGGATCAAAAAGTCAGTTCATAACAGAAGTCGACGACCAAATTTTCACCACAGTTCATTAAAAATTGTGCCCCCTAGAGGCTCAGGAAGTCAAATTGGAGATCATATATATGGGAGCTATATGAGGTTATGGACCGATTTGTATCAATTATAGCACAGATTGTGAGAGTCATAAAAATTCAAATTTCAAATTGTAACGGTTTTCTCAGAATTTCTTCATTGTTCTTTGTTGTCATTCGTTGTATGTCTGTTATGTGAACGTCATGTATGTGTTTGCCAACATTGGTCACGTAGGCAGAGTTCGATTAGACTTATGTTATCTAGATGTACTAGATAACGAAGTTACCAGATTGGGTAATCTCGAAACGTCGACGTGGCCAGCAAGAGTGAGAGCGAGTGAGTCTTATTTGAGAACGCGTATTGTAAACGTATCAGTATATATGTATGTATAGTGCACAATCGCAGAATTGGACAAGATTTTTGTGACCTGTGGTTTTTATGACGGAACATGAATTCCTCTTATTAAATTTTCAATCATATGTATATAGAGTCGACTTTAAAAAATGCAATGTGCGATATGAATTTTTGTTTTGCTATTAGAAATAAAACTTGTGCAATAAAGTGGCTGTCATCTATTGAAAGTACATAAAAGCTTTTCAAATTTTGTTTTATTTTAGTTCTATATAATGGTATATAATCTACTAATACAATAATGTTTCAAAAATAGTATTTTTTCATTCAGCTCGTCTCGAAAGAGAAACAAACAAAAATTGTAGAATTTAATGATCTTACCCTAACAGGCAAAAAAACTTATAAAATTAAAAATTCGGCAGAGCCCGGCCGGGACTCGAGCCTGGGCACACGGAGCGGCAGCGAGAGCCATTGCCGTTGCCTTGGCGTTCGAAGCCATCAATACAACTTCCAACAGATGAACAAAATCATGCAGCACGGAAGAAGTGTAATTTGACGCAGATAGAATGTCGGTCATTACACAAAAATACATGCATTGGGAAAAGTACAGCTAATAAGCAGGGTTGTCGAGCTGTTAATGTGGTAATTGTATCATAGATGCGTTTTCGCTTGAAGCCATCACACCTAATATGGTTGAAAAAGTCTTCCAACCACAGACGAAACGCGTCCCATAGTAGTTGGTGTGTGTTGCTATCTTTGGCTTTTTCCTATTCCATTTGCATCTCCGATCATTAAGCTCGTCTCGAAAGAGAAACAAACAAAAATTATAAATTTTTATTTATAAAAATAGGTGTAAAATTAACTACCAGGTAAATGTTGGTACTACATTCGGTTTTCGCGGTGAAACTCCATATTAAAAAAAATGAGCGGAAAATATTGATGAAAAGTGTTCGTTTCGCTATAACTTGTTTATTCATAAAGGGGAAATTTACATTTCACGACTCCCAAAAAGAGCACAACCATTGTCGCTGCGAAACAAGTCGTTTCTTACGTAAGATTAATGCGATCACCAACCAAACTTCTAATTGTAACGAAGTGTTTGTTAATATTAGTGATATTGCTTACATGTACTTAGGTTAGGTTAGGTTGAAAAGAAGGTGCAGGTATTAATCCGCCTCATGTCACTATGACAGTAATCGGCTTGTTGTGCGCTCTAAAAACTATAAAGTAACCTCTAAGAAGAAAATTTTAAGCTAGGAATTCCGTACAACTTACAAAATCCTTAATTGTTTTCAATACCACTCTCCTAAGTTGGTTCATGTCTGGTATTGTGTCTCCACCTAAGTGCCGATATCTGTTAGACGCGAAAGCCGGGCAATGATAAAGGAAATGCTCCAACATCTCATCATCTTCCCCGCATGCCCCATACATTCTATCACTTGCCGCACCGATTTCACATAAGTGAGCTCGTAGTCCTATGTGTCCCGTTATGATACCAATAGCTATACTGACCTACTTCTTACTTCCTTTCAGTAATAGGCTCGTCTTCTCAAGATCTGGATCCCACCATAGGATTTTCGTCGTCCTACCGATCGTTTCTCTGTTGCATGTGCATTCGTCGCCCACTCCTTAAGTCGGACTGCGTTTCCCGAAAGGCTTCGGGTTAACCAAGTTTATTGACGGCAGTCCTCGGGCCTTCA